>NC_051223.1:10148199-10470699 GCF_015220715.1 Pygocentrus nattereri | reverse complement strand
ATGACTCGGCAGCGGCCCACGAGATGGCCCACCTCTGCCTCCACTTCTGGCATCTTTCGACCGTTTTCTCCTCTGATTATATTTAGTGAGAGGGAGAGGGAGGCGGCGGAAGGGAGGTTACAATATGATGCAGAAGCATTGAAAAACAGCAAGAAATGGGAACCAAGCATCCCTTAGAACAGCACCAGCAAAGAGAACCAGAAATGGATGTATCAAACTCGTTGTTTAAGAGAACATCGGAATGTCTATTAGGCTGCGTTCACATTCAACCCTGACTTTCTGTTCACATCTGAGCTTTCTAACTCAATGGTTCACATTTTTGTGGCATGGTTCTTCATGGATTCTTTAGTAAAGGGAATTGTTCTACTTAGAACCATCAGCTCTACACAGAAACATTCAAGCTTTAATGTGTCTTTGCTTGGTGAAATGATTCTTCAGACTGATGGAGAATGTGTTGTATGTGGTTCTTCTAGCTTCAAATCATAACAACAGCAGAACCCTTTGGTGCTATATAGAAACATATACAACACATGCTGCATTAGTCTGAAGAACCATTATACCATACAAGGAATCATTAAAGCATAAAATGTTTCTAAATAGAATTTGTGGTTCTAAACAGAACCATTCCCTTTACTGAAGAACCCTGGAAGAACCATCATTTTGCATCTTATGTATCATAGGTTACTTACACCAAATAAGCAGCTGTGTTATCCACTAGGCTATACAGGTTCCACTACAGAGAACAAAGTTCTGCACATTTTATGCACTGTTTGTTAGCTGAATTTGACATCGCACTAAATATGGTTCTTTGGTAAAGGCAATGGTTCTATTTAGGACCATGAGCTATAAACAGAACCTTCTCATGTGTAAATGCTTGTTGGTATGATGAAATGATCATAGCACCAAACAGCACCAAAAAGGGTTTTTCTATTGATAACAGTTTGACATCATAACAATAGCAAGACCTTTTTTGGTGCTATACAGAACCTAGAGCTGGGCTATATGACATTTATCATTATCAAGATAAATTACATCGTAATATGCTTTTCTGATTGTATCATGGACATCGTCAGAACTTAAAAACACTTTCCAGCTGCATGTTTGATAACAAACAGAGCGTAATTAGTCCTGTTTAACTGTATTTAATGCAGCACAGTGTGTATAATGTTAAATGTAAATAAATAATTTTTGGATAATATTATTAAAATATGGGCTTGCTTTGTCTCAGATGTCAAAAAGAAACATACCATGATGTGTATCATAAAAATCTTGAAGTATTGTGATATACATTTTGCAGTATCGCCCAGTTCTAATCAAACCATTTCCAAAAGGTTCTATACAGAACCCTATACAACGCATTCTCCATCAATCCAGAACCATTTCACAATGCAAAGAACTGTTTATGCCTGACATGGTTCTACACAGAACTCATGGCTCTAAATTAAACCACTACTTTTAATAAAAAACACTTGAAGAACCATTTTTTTAAGTGTTCAAGTAAATTAAATTGGTTATTAATGTGAACAAACCTGCACCCGAAATGATACACGTGCGCCCATCCCGAGCCATCTGATCTGACCGGACATGCATCTGATCCAGAACCACATATGATGGACCACTAATGTGATTCAGATCTGATGTTTTCAGAGCTGTGTGGACGCACAAATCTGATCTATTCAAATCCGACCTGAGTCACTTTGGCTACGTTTACATTGCTCAAATCTGAATTTTTGGTCAAATCCAATCTCTCTGACTCGACGGTTCACACTCATTTAGGTAAGTGACTCAAATCTGTCATTAATGTGATGAACCGGTATCCTGAAATGACCCTCATGAGCTCATCCTACTCAGTAACATCACGTGACTGAATCACTGCATCATCAGCACAAACTAACGAGCGGAACGAGCTTCGCTGAGAAGATCATTAACTCTGATCAGCTCTCAGCTTCATTATTAGAGCCAGACGAAGGAGAAAAGGTGAAATTAACTGCTTTTCCACCATTTACAGGCTTTAACGTCTGTTTGGCGCTGTTGCCATGGTAGCGCTGAATGATGGTGCGGCACAGTGGAAAAGCTCATGAATTCCGATCTGAGCATCACATTAAGGTCACATGGCCACGAATCCGATACGCATCTGATCTAGGACCACATATGAAAGTGGCTCAGGTCGGATTTGAAAAGATCAGATTTGTGTCCACACAGCCCTGAAAACATCAGATCTGATTCACATTAGGGCAAAAGATCTGAATCATGCCACTTTATACTGGTAACATAAACGCAGCCTTAGATGTTTCTACAAGAAAATCTACAAGTCTACAAATACAAGGCCAAGAAATTCTAACTGAGCAATTTAGTTTCCATGTATGGACTGTGTGAGATGGGAAACAGCATATTTTGAAACAAGGTTTCCATCACATATACCCTTTAAACACAAACTGGGCTGAGAACAGTGGAAGGACAGAACTGGGCCAGAGCTGAGCCAGAGGAGGACGGCCGAATGCAGATCTGACCCGTATTTGGACAGAGAGAGCACAGAAATGATGAAGATCCATGCTGGTCCAGTACTGCTCAGTTTGAAACCCTTATCCATGTTGGTTATAGCCACAGAACCCAATCCGTTTTTACGGACCGGCCCAGATTTTACAACAGATCCTGACCGAATATTTTCCTCTCCATAGGTTCCTCATACATGTTTGATGCTAATTAGGATGAAGATGGTATGTAGACATTTGCACAGCATTTGCTAAATTTTGATAAAAATGTCATAATTGCATTAAAATCGCAATATAAATAACATGTATACAGAACGTGATATGGACAGTCAATCACAAGTCTAGATTCTGGAACAAGCATGCTTATTGGATGCTAATAATACTCAAATACTGAAGTTTGTCATTGAAGCAACTGTAGTTCTGAAGTACTACTCAATCGTTAATATACAAGTATTATTTATGGCCCACAATTATCTGAGGCACGTTTGGAAAACAGGGGTTCCTCAGGGCCCATCTCATTTCAACATGTGCAACTGCACATCTTTTTAATGAGTATAACAATATACCATCATACTGTAACCAATGAAAATCAAACATGCAAGCTCACAATCAGGCATCCGAAAACATTGCTTCCTCTTAACGTCAAAATCAAGATCAGCTATGAAAAGCACACTCCTTGTGAACGTCTAATAGCGTATAATAGCCAATGCCCAGAGCATTATTATAAAACATAGTCCTTTTTTAATGTTGAGTGCTCCGATAAACTGAAAATGGAAACATTATACCTATATTAAAGAAAACTGAATTTCACTATCTTTTATGAAATAAAAGAGCTTGTAATCATTGTTTCAATGCATACTGTTCACTCCCCAGTCCACACAGTCCATACATACACTGGTCAGGCATAACATTCTGACCATCTCCTTGTTTCTACGCTCTGTGCACTTTGTAGTTCTACAGTTACAGACTGTAGTCCATCCGCTTCTCTGATACTTTATTACCCTGTTCTTCAGTGGTCAGGACCCCCATGGACCCTCACAGAGCAGGTACTATTTTGGTGGTGGATCATTCTCAGCACTGCAGTAACACTGATGTAGTGGTGGTGTGTTAGTGTGTGTTGTGCTGGTACAAGTGGACCAGGCACAGCAGCCCTGCTGGAGTTTTTAAGCACCTCAGTGTCACTGCTGGACTGAGAATAGTCCACCAACCAAAAATATCCAGCCAACAGTGTCCTGTGGGCAGTGTCCTGTGACCACTGATGAAGAACTAGAGGATGACCAACACAAACAGATGGACTACAGTCCGTAACTGTAGAACTACAAAGTGCACCTATACAGTAAGTGGAGCTGATAAAATGGACAATGAGCATAGAAACAAGGATGTTATGCCTGACTGGTGTTTATGACCTGTGCTGCAAAAACAACCTGTTTAATTCTAAGGGATAAAGAGAGGTTGGAAAATGATCATGAGTACATAAACCTACACAAACATAAGTGATAAAAAAACAATAAAATGCATAAATGTACGATATAGGCCCTTTAACATGTTAAGGCATATTTTCAGCCACTCAATTTCTGCCATATCAAAAAAATGATCGCATCAAACTGAATTATGAAATGTGTTACACTCCTCCCTCTCTCACATCAGCCAAATCAAAATGCCACCATTAGAAATCGGGCAAGGCCTCTGCTACGCCTGTCTCATTAGTGTACGTTATCACCGCGCAGCAGCTCCCATGCTGTTCCTGTTTGCCTGATTTCTGGCTGGGAGCATGGAAACTGGACCCAGCCTCTCTTGTGGCAGGAGATAAAGCTTAAAAGACAGCAGCCACAGCCGAGAGAGCCCTCGTTATGGAAAGGCACTGGTGTACGTTGGGTCTGAAACAGAGAACAAGATCCTATGACGGGAGAAGAAGAGGAATATAAATATGATCCTCTTTCATCTCCAAAGGAAGAGCTTTCAAGCATGCTGCACATTCACAACATCACCACTTTTTCATTCAGCACAGAGCTCCGAGCAGCTCTTCTGTACCAAATTCCACCACGCCAGCACAAAAAGCATGAGGTATCCACTTCTAACATGAATAAGCAGAAGGGGAAGTCCACCAATATGTCAAAATTCCCGCATAATTCAATGGTTGAGATGTAAACAGAGTGTTCTGATGCAAAATGCTTTGTTTGAGAGAAACTTGCCGAGTCAGAATTGCTGATAAGTAGGAATGCATGAGAATTGTGGCCATGTGCCAATTCTGATGCATATGCATATTAAAGAAATGTAATACTTATTTCTGCAGGGTTAAAAATCCAGCAAAATGAAGAAAATACTAATATTTTAGTGTAGTAAGCCGGCATCGCCTAAATATTCTGCTTGTATTAACATCAAACAAATATCAAACATCTGTCTGGCTCAAATTTAAACAAAGGACGATAATGACTTGCTTAAAATATCATCCCTAATGGGAACCAGACGTCTGAAGAGCTCCCTCACAGAAATCTTTTAGTGCCAGAAAGGCAAAACATTCCCCAAACAAAACTTATTTTTCCCAGTTTTCACACTATTTTACCACCATCTACATAGAATCTGGTTTGCGATGATGAATAAATTGTCTATATTTGTGTTGTAGACGTCTGGTTCCTATCACCACCACTGTAGAGACATCTGAACTAATTCACACCAAACCATCTCTTTTTAAGACATCACCCTTTAAATCATGCAGGGAAGCTTCTCTTGATTCTCCTGAAGCAGCCACAAAGCATAGCAACAACCCACACACAGCATCACAGCAACAGAACGTCCAGCACAGGCTGTTTATTTCACCTCACACCTTCACAAACTGGTTCAAGTGGTTCTGCAGGGCCAATATGTTCCCCAGTCATTCAGTGAACACATTAAGATCTACAGAGCTTCAGTGGGGAGATGTTCAGGGAGGGGACAGGTGCATCATCAAGGATAATCCAACAGCAGTCCAGTCAATTTATCCCCCTCTTTATCGGCATCAGTGCTAAGCCAATTTCGATGCAACACCTCAACAGCCTTGTGCCATTAGACATCAATGGTCTTGCACCAAGCTGAGCCCAGAAGGGTACAGTTTCAGGACTTAAGATAGGGCAAAAGCGAGCAGAAGGGTGAAATGAAGTCTAATAGGGATTAATTAGCACACCTCCTGCCGTTTTTGGACTTAAAAGTGACGACTGCACGGCTGAAGTTGGAATTTTCCGTTCCACCTTAAATGGTGCAGCAGTTACAGTGTGGTGCCTGCAGGCGCCACACTGTAACTGCTGCACCATTTAAGGTGGAACGGAAAATTCCAACAAGAGGCTGGCGAATATGAGAAAATGAAGCCAACACCAGCTTTTATCCTCATTATTTAGCTCATAATCCTCCTCTAACCTTCACGTTAACCTTCGTTTGTCAACTGCAAACGTTTCCAAGCCACGTTTTCTGAGGTGAACCAGCTGAAAAACCCTACTCACCCTTCCTCGGAGGCTAATTGTCTGATATTCCCATCGAGTCCAAAGGCTCCAGGAGGTTTGCTCGGGTCAAATCAGTCCCAAAACAGCCGCTTTCGCTCTGGGAAAAAGTCTAATACGTCTCTGAGACGCCGCAGCAGCAGCAGCAGCAGCAGACACCTCTGCCTTCACCAACTGTAACGCTATGAATTATTCATGAGCGTGGGCGGGGCCAACGGCTGCGCGACTCGTTGGAGGAGGTGGAAGGGGGAGGTGCAAGGTGGGTGTCAATCAAGGGGTCCCATAAGGGCCTTTACTGGAGCCAGTGATGGAATTACAGTAGGGGGTCCACCTGTTAGAAGCACAAGGACCTCCCAGGACCTTCATTAGTATTCAGGTACAGTCTGGATGGCTGGATCAATAATAATAATAATAATAATAATAATAATAATAATGTGTTCTCCAAGAGTTCTTCAGTAAAGAAAGTGGTTCTATAAAGAACCATGAACACTGCATGAATAAAGAGTTCTTTGCATCGTGTAAGGGTTCTTCAGATTGATGGAGAATGTGTTGTAGATGGTTCTACACACTTAAAAAATAATGGTTCTTCGAGGGTTCTTTAGTAAAGAAAATGGTTCTATATAGAACCAGGAACAATCAAAGAACCCGCTGCATGATTAAAGGGTTCTTTGAATCATATCAAGGTTCTTCATATTGATGGAGAATATGTTGTGGATGGCTCTACATACTTAAAAATGATGGTTCTTTGAGGGTTCTTTAGTAAAGAAAATGGTTCTATAAGGAACCATGGACACTCAAGGAACCTTTTACATGATTAAAGGGTTCTTTGCATCATGTAAGTGTTCTTCAGATTGATGGAGAATGTGTTGTAGATGGTTCTACACACTTAAAAATTATGGTTCTTTGAGGGTTCTTCAATAAAGAAAGTGGTTCTATAAAGCACCAAAATCAATTTTATTGTTGCAATGTCAAGTTACACCAGAAGAACCTTTTTTGGCGCTATATAGAACCATCTTCTAAAAGGTTCTATATAGAACCATACACAGCACATTCACCATCAAGTTGAAGAACCCTTTCACAATGCAACAAACCCTTTAATCATGCAAAGGGTTCTTTGAGTGCTCATGGTTCCATACAAAACTATTTTCTTTACTAAAGAACACCTTGGAGGACCATATATTTTAGGAGTGTATAGATCTTTTTTAAAAAGTTCTATAAAGGAAATATTAGATATTTATTTATACATAAACAAGTTTTTATATCAATTTAATGTCCAGTGATCTGGACGTTTAGCTGCAGTGCAGTAAAGTCTGCTTTGATTATTACAATGAAGTCACGTATTACGATGTGCGGTCATTTTAGTACAGTACGCTTCACTTTACTTAGAGTGGACAAATACAGCTTATGAGCTCTTATAATTTGTCATGAACAGTACTTGTGTTAAGAACAGAACAGTGTTAAGAATTCATAATGCATAATAAGTATGGCTATAATGTGTCATGCATGCATTTTTATGCATAATTATAGCCATGGTTATGATCCTTTATGAATGCAATATAACATGTGATGAATGTGTTTATAGATGCTTACAAATGTTACATTCATAGAAAGTGTTACCAAATATTTTAACATTTTAGGAGCCACTCATACAGACGTTCAGGCTGTTCTGAGAGTTCAGAAAGTTTTTCATGCAGTAAACACAATAAGATTTCAATGCTTTCTTTGTTACCTGTTTACGTTGTTACGATAAGAAATATGTTCATTTTTCAAAACTCAAGTTCAAATGTCCATGGAATATTATATCCCTGTTGTCAGAACAAAATCTCGCATCTCCAAAACGGTAACTTTACAGGAGAAGGAAAAAACCTACTTTATTTTTAATGTGAAGAACCATTTCACCATGCACATGGTTCTTTGAGTAGTCATTGTTCTATGTCGGACCACTGTCTTTACTAAAGAACCCTTGAAGAACCATCCTTTTTAAGAGTGCAGGATAAGTTAGTCATGTTAACTCACGTTCTAGATCACATCACTGTTGTTAGACAAATCCTCATATCTCCAAAATGGTAACTTTACAGGAGAAGGAAAAAACATGCTGTACTTTTAATGGAAGTCAATTGAACCATAATTTGTCACAAGTCATTTTTGGCCATTTATTTTACTCTAATCATCATGAAATTTACAAACAATGTAAAGGGCGACAGGTACTCTCAAATACTGTCAAAAACTGAAAAATGACCAAAAAAATGGACATACAAGGTTTTCTTCCAACAACAGTTATATGTATCCCAGTAAACAAAAAACGTTCACATATTATCCTATTAAGATTGTAGCAGAGAACATGATTCACAAAAAAACATGATTTGCTTCTGAAGAGTCCGGTCTCGGGCCCGAGGAGGTTAAAAACTAGTAGCAGAACTTTCAAATCTGCCCTAAAACATGCAGCCGTCTGTCTGACTGTCTGTCTTGCTCGCCAACTCTTGGCTCCCTGTTTCAGGAGGTCTGTGTGCCGCTTTCCCGGCTGCCCTAGAGGATCAGAAGTAAGTGACATCAGCTGTCAGGGAAAATCCACTGTTGACTTAGCGAAGATTATGAGCTACATTATTCATTCAATCCATCTGCTCATCCAGTCCCACTTGTGATACAAGCCATTAGCCCCTCGCTCATTAAGCACCGGTTTATTTTTTCACCCCGTCGTCTAGGGATCGGAAATTAAATCCTCTCGTTGTTGTGGAGAAAAATCAGGGTAATCGCTTAATCATGGCTGCCCGGGTGTCTGGGTGTGTTATGACTGACAGCTCTTCAGAGATCTGGGACCGTTCCCAATCCCGTTCCCGTTCCCATTCCAAGCTGTACCTTGTCACAGGAAAAGCAGAGTAAAGGGCACAATTATAGTAGAGTAACAGTAGTTTGATTTACAGTACCGTTAAAAGTCTGCTGTCAAAGTTTTCAATTATACAAAGTTAATTTGCTGATAAATGTTTACAAGTATTCTAACATGATCGCAGCACTACAGCTCTGAGATGCTGAGCAAACTGAGAATTAATACAATCAATGTGTCCAGAATGCTGAACAGAGCTGTGCAATTGTAGATCTACAAAAATGCTTATAAATTACACTGCTGGACAGTAACTAAGTAAATGTAATTAGATTCTGTACTTAAGTATTTTTTCGTGTATCTGTATGTTTTCCCACTATTGGGCGACTTTTTACTTTCACTCCACTACATTTCAAAGTCTAATATCTGACATTTTCCTCCTCTACATTTTGAGAAATCTGTCATTCCTTTTGGTTTCTGTGTGTATAAAAACGTAACATGTCAAAATGAAAGAAGTGCAAAGCAAGAACACCAATCAGGGCACAGCGGTCACTTTGTTTAGAGCTTGTTTTGACCTGTTGGTCATACCGATCCAGTGCAGCACACGGTTCAACGTCAGCACAGCAGCGTAAAATTTTGGGAGAGTCTGTTCAACATAAATGATGAACTAACCTAACTTTGTTTAAATAGAGCACAATATAGAAATATGTCCACATATGCAGTCGAGACTGATGCGGCTTTTTTCTGAATTTATACAAACACCATTTCATTTTATATTAAATTAGTTTGGGCTGGTTTATTTTTATGAACAGAGACCTACAGATCAATATAGTAAAGGAAGCTCATTCGTGATCCTGAGTTTAAATCCAGTTTTTATTGAACTTAAACTTGGAACTAAGTTGTAAATAAATCTTAAACTGAAACTTTGCTTGTCTGTAAAAGTGATTTCAGAGACACTCGGTTCTACCTGATGGAAACTGTCTGCCTTCAGTGTTTTGTGCTTATGATCATTTTAATAGATGTCAGTGTCACTAATTAATGACGTTCTATTAAAAGACTGGTTTACCAAGAGAGACACTGGAGGATTTTCACCTGAAATGAGTTCATGAAGCGAGTCTTGTTATAAAAATTATAACAGGACATTTGAGCCTTTATTTACTCTTTTAGTACTTTTTCTTTGATACTTAAGTACATTTGAAGATAAATACTTTAGTACTTTTACTCAAGTGGAGGTCTAAAGGGAGGAACTTCTACTTTAACTGGAGTAATATTTTACCTTGGGTGTCTCTGCTTTAATCATTTTATATTTAAATACAATTTAAACATTTGTATAATTATTATTAATATTATTCAGCAATCTTTTAAATAATTAGTATTCACTTGACATGATTTCAACATTTTGAATGGTAGTGGACAATAACAAAGGGGAAATAGTAACACCCACCCTTCCTGTTCAGACTATCCGATCATCACTTACTCACAGAAATGCCTTCATGTCCTGCCAAAAATACTCAACTGTAAAAAGCACCACAAAGTCTGAACGAGGGAGATAAATTCAGCCCAGCATGAGGAAACAAACGAGGGGCAAAAGAATGGCATGAAATGGAAATAGGAAGAAATACTATTAACACCACTGGAGCTTGTAGAGGCAGGCAAGTGACTCTGCCACACAGAGAGAAGAGCCCAGAGACAGGCCTTGCGCGGTACAAACAACTCTTACTGAAGGCCTGCTCAGTGCGTGAGTCTCTGAGAAGATGAGGTGTGGATTACGAGCCTGAGGTGTGTTTGGGAGTGCAGGGGTTAAGTTCAAACACCACCGAACAAGGTCGTGGTGAGCTGAGCCAAGACGGACCAGCAGGGAGCAGCCTGTCCACAAATCCCCTCCTTAATCCAGTCAAAGTAAACTCACTTGTCCCCGGGTCAGGCCAGGCTTCCCTTAGAGCAGGGGCCTCTCTGTCCACAGCGGCCAAATGAAGAATATTGTGCTGTATCGATTTTCCTGTGTAAAGGGTATTTTTGCCTTCACCTGGAGTCTCTTCACTCCATGCTATACTGTGGTATCTTAAAAGCATAGCATTCTGACCACCTCCTTGTTTCTGCACTCACTGTCCATTTTATCAGCTCCTCTTACTGTATAGGTGCACTTTGTTGTTCTACAGTTACAGACTGTAGTCCATCTGTTTCTCTGATAATTTGTTACCCTGTTCTTCAGTGGTCAGGACCCCCATGGACCTTCACAGAGCAGGGACTATTTGGGTGGTGGATCATCCTCAGCACTGCAGTAACACTGACGTGGTGATGGTGTGTTAGTGTGTGTTGTGCTGGTCTGAGTGGATCAGACACAGCAGTGCTGCTGGAGTTTAAACACTGTTCTCTTTATTAGACACTCCTACCTTGTCAGTCCACCTTGTAGATGTAAAGTCAGAGCTGATAGCTCAGCTGCTGCTGCACAGTTTGTGTTGTTCGTCCTCTAGTCCTTCATCAGTGGTCACAGGACACTGCCCACAGGACGCTGCCCACAGGACGCTGCCCACAGGATGCTGTCAGCTGGATATTTCTCGTTGGTGTCTATTCTCAGTCCAGGACACTGAGGTGTTTGGACACTGAGGTGTTTAAAAACTCCAGCAGCACTGTTGTGTCTGATCCACTGAGACCAGCACAACACACACTAACACACCACCACCACGTCAGTGTTACTGCAGTGCTGAGAATGACCCACCACCCAAATAATACCTGCTCTGTGAGGGTCCATGGGGGTCCTGACCACTGAAGAACAGGGTAGCAAAGTATCAGAGAAACAGATGGACTACAGTCTGTAACTGTAGAACTACAAAATGCATCTATATGAGCGTAGAAACAAAGAGGTGATCAGAATATTATGCAGGACACAACTGAGCATCCACATTACAATTTATGGCTTTCTGTGTCGTAGCAGGAAGTCGCTGTGAGCCACAAACCACTGAAGCCACCCCCCTGCTATTCCTGCCACGGAACAAACCGCAATGTCGTCGTCTCTCAGTGGGTGGCTGTAACGTCAATTCCACTTTTATTTATGTCCCTGTAAAACAAGGGGGCGAGTTTGGAAGCTCTGCCTCACATCTCGGCCTGTGAAGGTTTCACAGCACTCGCCTGTGAAACTCATGGAATTAAGAAGGCGGGGGGGGGGGCCTAAATGAGACGAAAGTGGTGTCACCAGCACAGATACAACATTTCTAAACACCCGTGGACCGTCCACACCACATTAACATGGCAACAGTTGCAACCTAGCAACTGGTTGCTAGGGAGAGGCAAAAGGCAGGCCCCTGAAGAGCTGACTTGCTTACTTGGCAAGTGAGGCGTGCAAAAATGGAATTCCCCCGCGACTAGTGAAAGGCCTGGGTTGCCATGGTGACCGCATGGAAGTGATGGAGCTTCTCGACGTCGTTTTTCTTTTTTTCTTTTTTGTTCCCACCCTGCTCCGTGGGATTCCAATGGACACATTAACACCCACCCATGCCAGCAAAACTCGGCTCACGTCACACAAAATACACTTCACTTTGGGCTACACTCTTAAAAAAGATGGTTCTTTTATGGTTCTACACAACCTAGACATCATAACATTAGCAGAATCTTTTTTTTTGGTGTTATATAGAACCACATACAACACATACTCCATCACTCTGAAGAACCATCTCACCATGGAAAGAATAATTTAAGCGTGGAATGGGTCTATATAGGACTATAGCACTAAATAGAACCACTCCCTTTACTAAAGAACCCTGGAAGAACCATCTTTTTTGTACCATATGTAGTATATATTAAACACACCAAATAAAAATCAAATGATCAGATACAGGATGTTAGATAAATACTTACAAGAGGGTAGTTTCACAAAATTCCTCCACAGCTCAGTGTTTGAGATGTAAACAGAGAGATTCAGAGCGGTTTGGTGTGAAATGGTTCAGATGTCTTTACAGTGGAGGTGATGGGAACCAGACGGCGCCATGACTACGACACAGATATACACATTTTATTTACCATCCAGAACGACCAAAGAACCTACAAGAGTCTTCTGAGTTTATATGGAATTTTGATGATGGAAAACAGTGGAAAATCTGGAATAATAAGTTTTCTTTGGGGACTATTTTGCTGCACAGTGCCCTGCATGTATCCCTCCACCATGAATGGAGTTTAAGTTCTCTAAAGTATTACAAAACAGCGTCTCAGTCATCAGGCAGTGAATTCAAAACCATTTCATGTAGGAACTTTCTGTGAGGGAGCTTTTAGAGGGTTCCTATCACCACCACTGTGAACAGTTCTGACTCTGTAAGGTTCTCTAGAACGGAGCGTTTCACACCAAGCCACTCTGAATGACTCTGTTTACATCTCAACCACTTAATTATTCAGACAATTAAACACTAAGAAAATCTGCAGATTTGCCCAAAATTGTGTGTTTGAAGAGTGTCTGAGGCCAGAAATACAGTAATGATAATATTCACCCAGGCAAAGGAATATTATCATTACTGAGGTATTTCAACCGAATTGTTTAATCAAAGATGTTTATTAAATACTGAATATGTATCAGAAAATATATTGCTATTCCTGTTAATAACGTTTGGTTTAATATGAATATACAAGCCATTAGGCGTAATGATGATACAGTGAGCCTAGTTTTATGTTTAAATAGCTGTAAATAGACAACAGCCTCTCAACGTTGCCCTCTGCACTTCCCTGAGTAAAGACAGGATTCTTCAAGAGTTCTTTAGTAAAGGCGATGGTTCTGTTTAGAACCCTAATCCCCCATGGAATGTATGCTGGTCTATTCTGGCTTATGCTGGTTTGCTGCTGGGTTTGCTGATCACACAGCACACCAGCATCCAAAACACAACGTATGCTGGTTTGGTTGGTGAACAGACATGCTGCTCACTCCGAACCATCTGCATGCTTAAAGGGTTCTCTGCATGGTGAAATGGTTCTTCAGATTGATGGAGAATGTGTTGTATATGGTTCTGTATAGAAGCTTCTATATAGCACCAAAAAGTGTTCTATTGTTACAAGCTGGACACAGTAACAGCAGCAGAACCCGTTTGTGGTGCTATATAGAACCATTTTCAAAAAGGTTGTTTAGTAAAGAAAGTGGTTGTTTAGTAAAGGAAGTGGTTCTATCTTAGAACCATCAGTTAAATGACTCTTTGCTTGGTAAAAGGGTTCTTCAGATTCACAGAGAATACTTTGTATATGCTTCTCTACAAAACCTTTTTGAAAATGGTTCGATATAGCACCAAAAAGGGTTCTTCTATTGCTTCAAGTTGTACACAGTAACAGCAGCAGAACCCGTTTGTGGTGCTATACAGAACCATTTTCAAAAAGGTTGTTTAGTACAGGAAGTGGTTCTACTTAAAACCATCAGTTAAAAGTCTCTTTGTATGGTAAAAGGGTTCTTCAGACTCATAAAGAATGCTTTGTATATAGTTCTCTATAGAACCTTTTTGAAAATGGTTCTATACAGCACCTACAAGATTCTTCTATTGCTTCAAGCTGGACACAGTAACAGTAGCAGAACCCAATTTTGGTGCTATATAAAACAATTTTCAAAAAGGTTGTTTAGTACAGGAAGTGGTTCTACTTAGAACCATCAGTTAAATGGCTCTTTGCTTGGTAAAGCGTTCTTCAGATTCATAGAGAATGTGTTGTATATGGTTTTCTACAGAACCTTTTTGAAAATGGTTCAATATAGCACCAAAAAGGGTTCTGCTACAGTTCCTGTGTCCAGCTTGCAGCAATAAAAGAACCCTTGTTGGTGCTATAATAGAACCACTTTCAAAAAGCTTCTATAGAGAACCATATACAACATGTTCTCTATCAATCTGAACCCTTTTACCATGCAAAGAGACATTTAACTCATGGTTCTAAATAGAACCACTTCCTTTACTAAGGAATCAAACAGTTTCAGATTTCAAGACTGTGCTGCTGAGCGCGCTCCCACAGCCTCGTGCACGCGCATAGGCCGGTCGCCATGGAAACCAAGAGGACGCGAGAGGAAACGGTAATAACGCGGTCTCGCCGTTTAATCTGAGCCTAAATTAATCAACAGACGCTTAAACCGGGCTGTTTTAAACACAGACTAAGCTTCAGGCTACAGCTGTATGCTTTAAGTAAAGAGCAGAACCACAACAGAGGTGCTCTGCAGTGTTGTAGCTACATCGTTAGCTTAGCTTGGCTAACGTAGATTTCCTCACTCGCCTTTTTTGAAGCTAATTAGCACTTTTAACTGTAATAAATCCCCTGACACAGCATTAAAACACCTGCAGGTTCATAAACAGCACTATCTGTAAGTCTATCAGCCTTCTTACTGGCTAATATCAGCGTTAATTAAACAAGCCTACACCGCTAGACTACAGTGTTAAAGGGGAACTCCAACGATTTTTCGAAATGTCTGCATAATCAAACGGTTAAGATGTAAACAAAGTCATTCAGACTGGCTTGATGTGAAATCGTTCACTCTAGAGAAATTTACCAACTCTGATCTCTTTACAGTGGAGGTGATAGGAACCAAACGTCGCCATGACTACAACACAGATATAGACATTTTATTTACCATCCAGAACCATCAGAGAACCTACACGAGTCTTCTGAGTTTATATGGAATGTTGATGATGGAAAATAGTGGAAAATCTGGAATAATAAGTTTTCTCTGGGGACTATTTTGCTGCACAGCGCCCTGCATGTATCCCTCCACCATGAACGGAGTTTAAGTTCTCTAAACTATCATAAAACAGCATCTCAGTCATCAGGCAGTGAATTCATAACCATTTCATGTAGGAACTTTCTGTGAGGGAGCTTTTAGAAGTGGACGTCTGGTTCCTATCACCACCAATGTGAACAGTTCTAAGTTTCTCTAAAATGGAGCGATTCAAACCAACCCGCTCTGAACAACTCTGTTTACATCTTAACCCTTTAATTATGCAGAATTTTTGAAACATCGCTGGTGTTCCTGTTTAAGTAAATGTTGCAGAGCTGGGAGAGACGCGCTGAAGGTCTCAGCAACGCTGAGCACATGAGAGAGCTGAGACACAGGAATGATGTGCAGTATCAGGTAAGCTGGGGCGGACTCAGATCTTTGGGTGTTGATAAACGTGGCGATCACAAGGCCTTAATATCATGTTATACAAATCGAGTTACTTCACTTCTTGCAACACAACTCCATGGTCCAGTGAAGGATGGGTTCCTCTTGTCTTGGTTCCTCTTGGGAAATGTGATGGGAATTTAATAAATACATTGTTATGAAACATAATGCCTGGCAGCTTGACCCAACGACAATACGACAACATTCTCCATAGCAATGTGGATAAACGTCTTAACAGTCTTATAGGTCAAGATGACAAGAACTGTAGGTGTGAACATCATACTATATACTATAATAATACTAGTTCCGGCCACACGAGCTGATTGGTTGAGAGCCGTTCCAACAGTGCTGTTATTTGACCATAACATGACAGGTTTTTGACAAACACTATCACTCTGCTGAGATGCCGTTGCTAAGCAACGACTTTGACAGCTGTAGGAGACGCTCAAGCTATTTAAAACTTTTTTACTTTTTACTTTGCCACAAACAGAAAACAGACACTTTTAAGGTCACATCTGACCGACAGCTGATTTGGTCCGACTCTGAAGATGACACGACACTAAATTCCCAAACTGTCATCACCACTGAGCAGCTTTTCAGTCAGCAGCTGTGAGAGAAGATCAGCTAAACAACCTGGAATCAGCCAGAAATTAACCAAATACCATTCGCCAAACTAAATGAGCTGGAACAAAACAACATTAATACTGATCTGGAAAAACTGACCAAACCGAGCTGAACTTGATTTTTCAGCACTTTTATGGCTCAGTCTGATTTGGTCCGACTCTGAAGATCAAACTACATGTTTAGCGAATGGTATTGGGTTCATTTCTGGCTGATTCCAGGTTATTTAGCTGTTCTTCTGTCACAGCTGCTGACTGAAAAGCTGCTCAGTGGTGACAACAGTTTGGGAATTTAGTGTAAGGAGATGGGCCTCATATATGGCCTCAGCCTTCACACGACTGTGAAGATGAGCTCTTCTGTGGTACTGGGAATCCTAGATAATTGATTAATAACCAATATTGCTGAATTGAGGCTCAATAAGGTTTAATTGTTAAAATAACATTGTTTTTTTTAAATATAAATAAACTGTAACTAGCATTTTTTAAGTGTAGTATATTTGTAAACACTAGGGACAGAAACATGGACGTTTCTGTAGAATGACCCATTCACTGTATTGTGCTGTATTCCATGTACGAAATGTGCTACACAAATAAAAGTGCAGTATTATTGTTTTTGATAATGTAATTAATATACATTAATATTATAACTAGCACCTTATTTGTTACAATTATAATTATATTATTATTAATAGTAGTATTAATACTAATTGGTCAGCAGATTAGTGAGACCACAGCATTACTAACTGCATGACTGTATATTTACTCCATTACAGTGAAAATGTAAGTAAGCTATTTAAAAGTTGTTTTACAGGAGCAACTGCGCAAAAGAGAGCGAGAGAGGGAAGACGCCGAGATGAGGAGACAGACGCAGAGAATGATCACGCCTCCTCTTACACCCCCCAAGTTTAAAACACGCTCCTATGACAGACCGTGGGCTTCATCCAAACCAGCTTCTGTAAAGGTAGTGTTTTTTTTTTTTACTTTCACTTCATTTTATTTCAGTCACGAAGCGGAATATGTTCACCTACCGCTGTTGTTTTTGCCACCTGCAGACTTCACCTACTTCTGTCAAGCACAGTCGACCAGATGCACGACACTGTCCTAAAAGAAGCTCAGTGGAACGCCTGCCAGATCTTGTCAGTGGAGCACGAAGCCGCCCTGCAGAGCTGAAGGCCTCAAAGACCTCACACAGAGCTCCAAACAACCCTTCAGTCCGATGTAGCATAAGATTTATAGACAATAGGATGTTCTTGTATACGTAGTGTATGCACACACAGTGTGTGTGTCGGTTTAAAGAGGCATTCTGGCCAAAATGAAAAAAAGCACAATGAAGTTAAATATCACATCTGTAGGGCTGCCACAAACTATTTTTCTGTGGATTAATCTGTCGACGATTTTTGTATTTTTATTTTATTTTACCCATAGTCGATTAGCGATTAAAATAATTAATTTTATTCCAAAAAACTCCTTTTATTTTGACAACAACAAACTGAATCCTTACACAAACAAATGTGCTTAAAATAATTACATATTTGAAATGATTAGATAAGGCGCATGTCCTATCAAGTCCAATGCACACAAGTACATACACTGCCATCATCAGTCAGCATAGAATAAGCCCAGGTTCTGGCCTAAACATGTTCTCAAACACTTATTAAATGGAAATTCTAAGACAGCATGGCTTCATAATGCGTTACAAGCTACAAGGACAACAGACAAAAAGCTCTCCCTACTAAAAGGGATTTAATAAACATCACTGACGGTGGATTTGGATTTTTCGGTGTTGCACCCGATCCCACTCAAATTTACATTCATTTACTGCATTTGGCTGATGCTCTTATCCAGTGCGACTTACAATTTGATTATTTTACACAGGTAGGTGAAGGTGGTGTTAGGAGTCTTATTGGTGTAGTGTAGGGTGTTTGCCCAGGTGGGGACTGAACCCCAGTCTACAGTGTAGAAGGCAGAGGTGTTACCCACTACACTATCCCAACCAACATTCCCCATTACAAATCAAGTTCTCAGTGACATGCATAAGCCAAAAATTAACGCCAACACTGCAACGGCGGAAGGGCGACCTGAATCAGTTGCAACACCGTTGGTCCATCATCCAGAACAGTGCCTGTGTGTTTTCTCTTCAGGTGCTTGTGCATCGTGCTAATGCTGCTGTGGTAACCCATCAAAAATTTGCACAGTACACGAACCACCTTTTTGTTTTGGGCTAATTTGAGGTGCTCCCAGACTTTTTTTGATGCATTGTGTCTTTGGAAACTTTTAAAAATCTCCTTCGCAATGCAACGGTTTAAAATATTAACACAGATTCGTTTTCACCGGCAACATTGTTGATTACGTCGATTAATTGTGGCAGCCCTGCTCATTTAAAATACATGTAAAATACAACCTAACATTACCAAAAATTGTATTACATTATGGTTTTAAGTCAGAATGCCCCAGAAAGTCATGAGAGCTATGAGAAGGTTAGGATGAATTGATGAGGTCTATTTAAAATGTCATATTTGATGTCTGTTAAAGGTAAGGAACAATCTTCTCAATGCCGTCAGTCTACATCAGCCACCACAAAGACAAACCTTTGCACGATGTCACCAAAACATTCACCAAGCACTACAAGAAGAACCCAAAATAGAAGAAAGAATGTCTTAAAATCAAAGCTTCACATGCCAGCAACTTACGCCCCTCAGGAAATCCCTCAGCATGACGAACAGAGCACCATGGACATTCAAAGAGTAGGTTTCCTTCCACGGGGATTGACCGCTCCAGATCAGAACCATGTTAACTGGACCCATTTCCCCAGCCTGTGGAACTATTCTCGAAGCCCAGAGAGTGAGCCAACCCCAGAACTCCATAACCCCTTCCAGAGCCTCTTGGACATCAGCAGCATCACTGAAGACAGCCTGACCACAGAAAGCTCAGACAGCAGCTCAGCTGACTCTTCTATCCAGGAGCTGTGGTCTTCTACCAGTAGCGACTCAGACTCCAGCAGTCCCAACACTGGAAGTACCAATGTAGGACCCATCAGTGGACACCTCCTGTTGGACCTAACCTCAGAATCGGACGAGGGCGAAGACGAGGGGCGTTTTAATTCTTGGCATGACCTGAGGTCATTATCTAGTCCACCAACTTTACAACAGATGTCCTCTCTTCCTCCACAAGGTTCTCCACGTTCTTCACGTTACGAGTCCACTCGCCAAGGATATGGAGCACACAGACACACACTGGAGCTGCAAGGTAGCCGTGGGAGCCCTTTTAACAGACAAGATAGCTTCAGTGATTACTCTGACTATCGTCTACCAGCCCTGGCTGTAAGCCCTGGGAGATCTCCTCCAGCTGTGTTAGATGAAGTGGGGAGGACGGCGATAACCTTACCAGGTGCAACTACCAGTGGACGTGAGGATGAAGAGGAGGGTGCTGCTGGAGGAATAACCCCTCCAGAAGGTCAGTCAACTTCAGCAGAAGCAAACCAGTCAAGAACAACTAGTTTGATGGATCACTTGAACTTGGCCCTGATGGCACTACATGACCTTCACCTAGAAGTAACACACAGTCACAGGGATGGGTCGCACAATGCAGGCTGCTCTAGCAATCCTGAAAGCAAACGGTCAAGTAATCCTGAAACTCTGCGCAGGATAACAGAAAGGTTTGTTATAGTTGCCTTGAAACAGGTTGATGCTAACTAAGTTTAGCAACATGACAAAAAAATTGTAACTTTTGTTTAGTTTACACTGTGCAAAATTCAAAGATGACCATTCGTTTATTTATTTTTCAGCCATCAAGTTATTCATTTTTCAGGAAATATTTCAAAGGACATTAGATGTGAGATCATCCACTTGGATGAGGAAAAAAAAACTCAAAAGAAAATAAGTGACTAAATCAGAACATGAGACTCCTAACAACCACCTGGAACAACTGGTAGACACCAAAACTGCCCCAATCAAATAAACAGCACGTAAAGCTTTCATCGTTGAGAGAGAGGAGAAAATCAAGCTGCTTCAGATCTGAAAACATACACCCTTTGAAAGAATACAGTATATGTGTACACACACACACACACACATACACACATACATATATACATATGTATGTATGTCGCTGCTGTCGGAAGAAAACCTTGTATCTCCAAAATAATAACTTCACAGGAGAAGGAAAAAAACCAACTTTCAAGTCAATAGAACCAGAATTTTTCCCATGTCATTTTGGGTAATGTACAAACAATATAAAGTGTAACAGATACTTTCAAATTATGTCAAAAACTGAAAAATGCCAAAAATGGAGATACAAGGTTTTCTTCCAAAAGCAATGAGATATATGTATGTATATGGCATTTGGCAGATCGACTTTAATCATTTTACACAGGTAGGGGAAGGTAGTGTTGGGTCTCTTATTGATAGTGTAGGGTGCTTAAACTCCAGGATTGGAGTAGGAGTGAACCCCAGTCTATAGTGTAGAAAGCAGAGGGTGTTACGCACTACAATATACCAATCATACACACACACACACACACACACACACAAACATATGCACTGTATTGCCAAAGGTTTTCACATGTGTATAAAACCAAGCCCCTAGGCCTGCAGACTGCTTCTACAAACATTAGTGAAAGAATGGGTCACTCTCAGGAGCTCAGTGAATTCCAGTGTGGTACCATGATCGGACGCCACCTGTGCAACAAGTCCATTTGTGAAATTTCCTCACTACTAAATATTCCCCAGTCAAATGCCAGTGGGATTATAACAAAGTGGAAGCGATTGGGAACGACAGCAACTCAGCCACGAAGTGGTCAGCCACGTAAAATGCTGAGGCTCATAGTGCGCAGAAGTCGCCAACTTTCTGCAGAGTCAATCGCTACAGACCTCCAAACTTCATGTGGCCTTCAGATCAGCTCAAGAACAGTGTAGAGAGCTTCGTGGAATGGGTTTCCATGGCCGAGCAGCTGCATCTAAGCCTTACATCACCAAGCACAATGCAAAGCATGGAATTAAGTGGTGTAAAGTGCCGCCACTGGACTCTAGAGCAGTGGAAATGTGTTTTCTGGTGTGACCAATCACGCTTCTCCGTCTGGAAATCCGATGGACAAGTCTAGGTTTGGCAGTTGCCAGGAGAACGGTACTTGTCTGACTGCATTGTGCTGAGTGTAAAGTTTGGTGGAGGGGGGATTATGGTGTGGGGTTGTTTTTCAGGAGTTGGGCTTGGCCTCTTAGTTCCAGTGAAAGGAACTCTTAATGCTTCAGCACCAAGAGATTTTGGACAATTTCATGCTCCCAACTTTGTGGGAACAGTTTGGGGACGGCCCCTTCCTGTTCCAACATGACTGCACAGCAGTGCACAAAGACATGGATGAACGAGTTTGGTGTGGAAGAACTTGACTGGCCTGCATAGGGTTCTGACCTCAACCCGATGGAACACCTTTGGGATGACTTAGAGCGGATACTGGGAGCCAGGCCATCTCGTCCAACATCAGTGTCTGACCTCACAAATGCGCTTCTGGAAGAATGGTCAAAAATTCCCATAAACACAGATAAATACATATATCCTAACCCTTGTGGAAAGCCTTCCCAGAAGAGTTGAAGCTGTTATAGCTGCAAAGGGTTGGCCGACATCATAATAAACCCTATAGATTAAGAATAGGATGTCACTCAAATAGAAAATATTTTTGGAAATATAGTGTATTTAGTTGTTGAGGCTTCTGTGTAATTTTATATTTTCCTGATGCTGAATAATAACTTGAATGACGGGATATTAAATAAACAAAGGTCTATGACTTTTGCACAGTGCTGTAATATAAACTGATCACAGTTTACAGGAATCCTAAATCATATTTCCCCATTTCTGTAGACTATTAGAGGAAGAGTCTGATGAAGAGGATGAGGATGTGTGTCGCATTTGCCAGTGTAAGGGAACGTCCCCCACCAACCCCCTCCTCTCCCCCTGCCAGTGTTCTGGCAGTCTGCAGTACATCCACCATGACTGCCTGAAGCGCTGGATCCAGACCAAAATAAAGTCAGGTCAGTAGGAGTGCCTCTCCGTGGGTGACTGCAAACAGAAGAATCTAATAGCCTTAAGGCTGTAAGAAAATGGGGCAACTTTTGTCTGTCCATGGGTTTATATGTGGGATGCTTTGAATCCAAAACTCAATTTAAAAATGGATCAAAATGTACGTTATCAATGAAGTGGCAATTATCGTCTGCATGATGATAATGCACATCTGAAGTTCTCTAACTGGTCTGCAGGCTGATGGAAATTACATGGCTGACGGATTTACATGCATTGTTTCGCTTTTTTTAATGAACTTTTGTGAGTTTTTGTGACCTTGCCTTCAACATGGTGGTGGTAGTATGAGGGAAGATTGAGGGAAAGGGAGAACTCTGAGAACTTGGGCTAGAGTTCTGGGCAGCTTCCGCCTGTAGCTAGAAGGCCAGATCCCCACTCATAGCTGTAGTAGGACTGATGTAGGACTGAGGAACTCGGGGGAGACGGGGTGGCAGTGGGGACTGCCTTTTTCAAAACTGATTAGTCATCCAAATAATCAGCCAGCTACTTGATTGCTAATATTAAAGACAGTGTCTCCTTGTACAGGTGCTGAGCTCTCAGTGGTGAAGACCTGTGAGCTTTGTAAAGGGAGTCTGACTCTGGATTTGGATGATTTTGATGTAGAGGAGTATTACAGCCAACACAGATCCACTCAGGTAACACTTAGTGTGTGTATAAAGGGAAATTCCACTGATTTTTAACATTTCTGCTTCAGTCAGTTGATGAGATGTAAACACAGGTATTCAGAGTGGTTTGCTTCGTTCTAGAGAAGCTTCAGAATTGTTTACAGTGGTGATAGGAACCAGGGGTCACCATAGCCATTTTATTTACTATCCAATAATAAATCTTCAGAATTTTAATATGGAATGTTGATGATGGAAAACAGTGATAAATCTGAAATAAATTTTCTTTATTTGGGGACTATTTTCCTTAAAATGTCCCTCCACCATGAATGTATTAAAAATATGATTTAGGCCAAACCCAATATCTTAAATACCTTTCGCAAGACAAGGTCTCATCAGGTAGTGAAACCATAACCACAAATTTTTGTGTGGGACCTTTTAGAGGTGGATGTCTGGTTCCTATCACCACCACTGTGAACAGTTCTGACTCAGTAAGTTTACCTAGAACAAAGTGTTTCACACCAAACCGCTCTGAATGACTCTGTTTACATCTTAACCACTTAATCATGCAGATAAAAGTATAAAATTTAGTAAAATACTGTGCCTTTCTATTTTTGTCACCACTCAGTGTCCCTCTCACCTCCTCTCTTAGCTCAGGCAGGACACTCCTCAGCTGCTTCTGTTGTTGCTGCTGCAGCAAAGATTCTCAGAGCTGTTGCAGCTGACTCAGACAGGCAGGACCACCATATCCAGGGTATGTGGTGTCATTCACAACTGCTGTATTTAGTACAGTGAAAACACCACCATCATTTTAGCCTCTGTTGTTTTAAAGTTTAATTTAAAGAATTTTCCCCTTTAACGTGGATCGATGCCAGACTCTCCAGCGAGCTGCAGGGCTGCACAGTAGGTCTCAGAAACACAGAGACATGCTTTAAGTGTGAACATTCAGTTAATGAAGATAAGAGCACAGAGAGATGCTGTGATTAACACATTACAGGAGGTTTTACAGTAATTTAAGTCCATGCAGAAAATTCTATTATATGATCCATCCATCCATCCATTTTCTAAGCCGCTTCTCCGTCAGGGTCGCGGGGGGGAGCTGGAACCTATCCCAGCAGTCTTCGGGCGGAAGGCAGGATTCTATTATATGATTATACCATCAAATGAGGAAAAGCATTAAAGCAGGTCTGACTGCCTTTCAGTACTCGGTCCCACAAAGTGAAGACCTTCACAAATTTGAGACTGTATGTATATATTAGAGTCCGACTGATAGATAGGTAGGCCTTTAATATTGGCTGATATTGTCGATAAAAATATGGCAATAATGCACTCCTGTATATCCTGTACATGTGTGTGTGTGTATATATATATATATATATATATATATTTTTTTTTTTAGATGCCCCAACATGTAGTTTTCAGCAACAGCAGGCTCTAAAATAGCAGTTTATTATTATTAATAATAATAATAATAATAATAATATTTGGGTATTTATGCTTAAGCGCAAATGACTGTACATACATTCCAATATATATATATATATATATATATATATATATATATATATATATATTGGAATGTATGTACAGTCATTTGCCCTTAAGCATAAATATATATATTTATAATATATATTTAAAATATATTTTATAAATATTATATATTTATAATATATATTTAAAATATAAATATTTATATATATATATATATATATATATATATATATATATATATATATATGTGTGTGTGTGTGTGTGTGTGTGTGTGTGTGTGTGTGTGTGTGTATATATATATATAAAAAACGTATGAAGGTAAAAAGTATACTTTTTTCTTGAAAAATAGAAATAATAATATAATCTATAATAATAGTTCTGATGCCTTCATTATTATTCCCAGTTGTGGAAAATAGATTTTAAAAAGTCTTCAAACTTATTAAAACCTCTCAATTCTGTTTTTTTTTCGATTTTACATTTTTTACTCCCTCTGAAAAATGCCCTTCACATTGAGTGAACACTTAGAAAAAATGGACCAATAGAAATAATAATTATATACAATATTTAATATTAAATATTAAAGTGTCAGATTTTTTTTTACTTCTCATGTTACCATTTCACAGGTATGAAAGTTTGTTCTGACAGTCACAAAATACTTCTGTTCCACATTTTCTTTTTTCAGTCTTTGGAGTCGAGGGCTCGACCTCCAGCTCACAGAGCACAAGTCAGGCGGTGAGGCCAGAGGCCAGTAACCCTGAAAACAGGACTGACCACTGACCAAAATCCTCTAGAAACTGTCTAAGGATCCACCTGACCACTGACAGCAGCTCCTCCTGATTCATTCATGTAATAAAATTATTTTTTAAAAAAAGAAGATACAAACTTAGATAAAGAATTATAGAATTTACTAGATGAAAGAAACAATTATTTTAATTGAACTGGTATTTATTCTGAATAGCTTTGTCATGGATCTGTATTGTATGTGATGTCAATGTAAGCTCTCAATCTTCTCGTACTCAGTGTGGAAACTCCAAATAAAATTAAACTGAAATCAAGATTTTCTGCCCCGTTGCAAGTTCTACCCAGGACTCAGCTGCTCTTCACACAATTTCTGGAGACACTGAGAACTTTAAAACACTACTAACCAAAGGTTACCTAAACATTATGGTGCTCTGTTCTTGGTGATGTGCGTCAGAGTCACATGAGCGAAGTCCATGATGCTCCTTGCTGAGAAACCAGAGATCAGAGTGAGCTCCTCCACCACCTGCAGCACAAAGTAACACACAAACGCTGGGTTAGAAGTGGAGTCTGGAGTTTTAGCCTCAGAAAAAGCTTTATTTTAATGTCAGACTTTACTGAAATTAGTAGTGGATGGTATATCATATACTACGATACTTCAAAACATACACAAATCACAATATGCATCACAATATTATTTTACTACAGCCTTACTGTAATGGAAAGAACTAGAACGGTGCTCAGATAATGTCTGGTATGTGTGTGTATATACAGTATATACATATATTTGTTGTCATTTTTCAGTTTTTGACATAATTTGAAAATGCCTACTGTCCCTTACATTGTGTGTACATTTCAAGATAAATTGACCATATATATATATATATATATATATATATATATATATATATATATATATATATGTGTGTGTGTGTGTGTGTGTGTGTGTGTGTATATGTGTGTGTGTGTGTGGCATTTGGCAGAGCGACTTTGCTCAGTTTACACAGGTAGGCAAAGGTAGTGTTGGGTCTCTTATTGATAGTGTAGGGTGCTTAAACTCCAGGAATGGAGTAGGAGTGAACCCCAGTCTATAGCGTAGAAGGCAGAGGGTGTTATGCACTACAATATACCTTCATATAATAATCATACACATACACACACACACACACACACACACACATACATATATATATATATATATACACACACACTATATTGCCAGAAGTATTCAGTCACCCATCCAAATTCAGGTGTTTCAATCACTTCCATGACCACAGGTGTAGACTGCTTCTACAAACATTAGTGAAAGAATGGGTCACTCTCAGGAGCTCAGTGAATTCCAGCGTGGTACCGTGATCGGATGCCACCTGTGCAACAACCCCAGTCGTGAGACTGATGTTGGACGAGAAGGCCTGGCTCACAGGCTAAAATTGTCCAAACTCTCTTAGTGCTGAAGCTTTAAGAGTTCCTTTCACTGGATCTAAGGGGCTGAGCCCAACTCCTGAAAAAACAACCCCACACCATAATCCCCCCTCCACCAAACTCTACACTTGGCACAATGCAGTCAGACAAGTGCCGTTCTCCTGGCCAAACCCAGACTTGTCTATCGGATTTCCAGACGGAGAAGCGTGATTGGTCACTCCAGAGAACACGTCTCCACTGCTCTAGAGTCCAGTGGCGGCACAGTGGCAGTTACACCACTGCATTCCACGCTTTGCATTGCACTTGGTGATGTAAGGTTTGGATGCATCTGCTCGGCCATGGAAACCCATTCCATGAAGCTCTCTACGCTGTTCTTGAGCTGATCTGAAGGCCACATGTAGTTTGGAGGTCTGTAACGATTGACTCTGCAGAAAGTTGGTGACCTCTGTGCACTATGCGCCTCAGCATCCGCTGACCCCGCTCTGTAATTTTATGCGGCCGACCACTTAATGGCTGAGTTGCTGTCGTTCCCAATCGTTTCCACTTTGTTATAATACCAATTTGTTATAATGATAGTTGACTGTGGAATATTTAGTAGTGAGGAAATTTCACGACTACACAGGTGGTGTCTGATCACGGTACCACACTGGAATTCACTGAGCTCCTGAGAGCGACCCATGTATCACTGTATCAAAATAAGAGTGGTACATAAACGTTGTCTCCAAGTCTCAAAATGTACAGTTTGCTCCTCAGTCCACATATGGAAACAATTTGGTGAATTAAATGGCGGTTCAAAAACGGTCACGTACAAATAAATTAGACAATGAATTTACTTTTCGTACATAAAATGACACAAATGTAGAACGCAGAAACGGTCTGATTCCAATATTGGCCAATTCTCATTGTGTGTCCCTCATCAAGACTGCAGACGCTGCCTAGCCTGATCTCTAAAATGCAGGGCTGAATTACCTTCTCCCAGGCAGACGCTTGGTGGATGAAAGCCGACACTGCAATAACTCCGACTCCTAACAGCATGCAGTCCTCAGTCACTGACACAAACTTCGCCCTGTTACACACAAAAGAAACAGTCCATGATCAGAAAGTTTTCTAATAGAGTGGTACCTGCTGCACTACTGAGACCATAAAACTCACCATAAACATGAACAGTAAGTGGAAAAGGCAACAGAGAACAAAGCGTATGCGCAGAATCAGCAATCTATATATATATTTTTAAGCATAGAGGACATACGATTACATACCAAATATATACATACACTATATTTCCAAAATTTCATCATTGAATTCAGGTGTTCCAATCACTTCCATGGTCACATGTGTATAAAACCAAGCCCCTAGGCCTGCAATCTGCTTCTACAAACATTAGTGAAAGAATGGGTTGCTCTCAGGAGCTCAGTGAATTCCAGCATGGTACCCTGATCAGACACCACCTGTGCAAGTCCAGTCGTGAAATTTCCTCACAACTAAATATTCCACAGTCAATTGTCAGTGGTATTATAACAAAGTGGAAGCGACTGGGAATGACAGCAACTCAGCCACGAAGTGGTCGGCCACCTAAAATGACAGAGCAGGGTCAGCGGATGCGCATAGTGCGCAAAGGTCGCCAACTTTCTGCAGTCAATCACTACAGACCTCCAAACTTCATTTGGCCTTCAGATCAGCTCAAGAACAGCGTAGAGAGCTTCATGGAATGGGTTTCCATGCCCGAGCAGCTGCATCTAAGCCTTACATCACCAAGTATAATGCAAAGCGTGGAATGCAGTGGTGTAAAGCACCGCCACTGGACTCGACTTGACTGGCCTGCACAGTCCAGACCTCAACCCAATAGAACACCTTTGGGATGAATTAGAGTGGAGACTGTGAGCCAGGCCTTCTCGTCCAACATCAGTGTCTGACCTCACAAATGCATTTCTGGAAGAACGGTCAAAAATGCCTATAAACACATTCCTAACCCTTGTGGAAAGCCTTCCCAGAAGAGTTGAAGCTGTTATAAGCTGCAAAGGGTGGGCCGACATCATATTATATACTATTGATTAAGAATGGGATCTCACTCAATTTCATATGCATGTGAAGGCAGACGACCAAATACTTTTGGAAATACAGTGTATATGTACCTACAGTCATATATAAATGTTTGAAGAACACTGATCAAATAACATGTTTTTGTTTATAGAGGTTGTCGTAACACTTGTAAATCCAGCCTGAAAACGTAGAAATTGAATTATCTCTATATTTTTTCATTTGTAAAGCACTGTGAATGCGCAGCATCTGAAAGGTGCTGTATAAATAAACTTGCCTTGCCTAAACCACTTTAAATCTCAGGCTTTTTACCTACAAAGGCTTATTATTCAGTAACTACATAGACTACAATGCCAACTGGCTGACCTGTTTTTAGGTTATAGAAACATAGTAAAACTTTAGGCCTGCCGGAGGGCCCTCCCTTTTATGAAACCCACCCAAATTGTATCTGCCCCATATGTATTATACATACAACAGTGGGCAGCTAAGCAACCTAGAATTAAGAATAATTAAAAACACTAACATAAATACACACTTAAACAATAAGTAGTGATTTTTTTTGTATGTCGGTGTGTTTTTTCTCTTTCCCAATTCCCAATTCCTAAGGATTCTTGAGGAAACCCAGTATTATTCGTAGATTTCATCCAACACCTGGTTTAGCATCAATACTTCATTAAATTAAGAGGGTTTAACAAATCCATACGATGACAAGAGGAGTTCAAAAGAATATCGGAACTCTGAGAAGTACAAATCAACAAATTCTTGTTACTTTTTATTGTATTTGTTCATTTGCACTTATCACACATTCATATGTGGTGCTTTTACATGCAAAAACACAACTATTGTGCAGATTAAATTATTTTAATCTGCTTCAGTACTTAAAGATTAAGGCCCAGTCCTATTTCAACCCTCGCTCCTGCCACTTTTCCCCTTAACACTCATGAGGGTTCACGTCTAGGTGTACAGGGTCCTGATTCTTGTTGAGATAGAGGGATGCGGTGAAGTGTTTGGGCTATATGACCCTCCAAACGGAGGTTTTTCAGAGGCTCCAAACAGAGAGATATAAGGAAAACAGAAAAACTGGCAAGATGGCTGAACAAGAGACCAAAGAAACCCACAAATGTGAGAACTTTCTCTGTTAAAAAATTACAATAACCACTGTTTTATCTTAGTTTAATATGGTTTCAGTGTATTTTGGTCCTTTTCTTTATAAAAGCATAAAAATCGCTAGTAGTTTGCTAATGTTTTGGTAGGTAATTTTCTCGTTCCACCTTAAATAGCCCAGCAGTTCTGACGCCTGAAGCTCCAGAATGTAACTGCTGCATCATTTAAGGTGGAACGGGTGGTGATAATAAATAATTGCCCCCCTCTTTGAAGGTGTATGATCCCTAAATGTAACTAAAGCCCAGCAGTGAAGAGCTGAACTTTCCCCTCCTTGTCATGATTGGCGCCTCCCAGTCCTGTCCATGTGCATTTGTTTTGGTTTAGCCCCCTTGTTTCGTGACTCCGCCCCGATTATCTCCACCTGTTTTCCACCTGTCCCTCATTTTCCCTGTGTATTTAAGCCCTGGATTTGCCCATAATAAAACTCGCTTATCTCAGCACTTGCGTCTGCCTCCTCGCTCCCCGTTACACTCCTCTGCTGTCACTGTATCTTGTAGAATCTTGTAGCTCAGAGACCCTCGACAACATCGACAACAGGGAATAGGGGTGAAAATAGGAAATGGGACTGGGCCCAAGATATACCTAAACTTATCCCTAACATTTAACCACAGCAGCGAAAAGGAAACAGTTTTGCTTTTTCAGTTTTAAAGAAATGAAACACGGTGCTTTGGTATCAAGATCATTATGATAAAAAGACACACAGACAAGTTCTGCAGCTACCTTTGCTCTGGAGATGGGCTGAGACGCCCAGTAGCCGCCACCAGCAGGGACCGGTAGACCGGCTCCCTCTGCAGGTAGATAAACAGAAGAACGTACTTGCACAGGTGGTGCAGCTGTGCAACAGGCGTGGTTGGGTCATTGTGACCTGTAGGTGCAGAAAAACAGACCATAATATTATGTAACATTTCCTTGGGCTGGACAATATGACAATATATATCGTTATCATGATAAACGATGTCATAATACAGTACAATATGCTTTTCTCAACATACTGAGGATATTATCAGTGTGGATATTAAACTCACCAACAGCGTGTTTCATTATAAAGAGAACAAAATTAGGCCAGTTTAACTGGATTTAATGCCAAATACTGAATAAAAATCATAATGTTCACAGTTTTTTATGGTATTTTTCAAAATGCAGGTTCATTTTTCTTAGTTCCAACTGATCAGATGTCTGAAAAAATAACGCAATACATCACATACCAAAAATTTCTTAAAGTATCACGGTATTAGATTGTTGCCATATCGCCCACCTCTAAATTTGCTAAATAAGAAAAAATGATAAAACCCAACAATAAAATGAGCTATAAAACAATAAAACCCAATATTCCTATCATCAGCACTTGTAGAAACTGACCACCTGCCTGCTTCATTATAGAACAAAATTAGTCCCATTTAACTGGATTTAGTGCCAAATACGGAATAAAAATCATAATGTTCACAGTTTTTCATGGTATTTTTATTTATATTCTTAGTTCCACCTGATTTGATATCAGAAAAAATAAATATTGTGTATATCGCATATCGTGAAAATTTCCTGAAGTATCGCGATATTATATGTTTGCCATATCACCCACCTCTAACGTTTCCCTGTTAAATAATATGATAAACTGACCACTGCAACCTCCAGTTTGCGAGACGGCTAAAAACGGCTCACCAAGAACATCCAGCAGGGTCTCCACGTACAGCAGAGGGTTTGGTACATTCAACTGGAAGTCCAGAGTTTTCAGGATGAGGAGCTCCGACTCCAGGAGTGTTTCTTTGGGGCAGCTGCTGCCGAGTGACTGAAGGTATTGTGACGCAGAGTTGTTGTTGACAGCCTACACTTAACAGAGAAACCAGCTGTAATGTAATTACTTCAGAACAGTTGTTCATTTTCATCCAGATCACCCCTCAGTCCCTTACCTTGGAGTGTAAGGCCAGTTTGCTGGCTATCTGAACACTCGAAAGGAGGAAGATTCGGAATTTGTCACCCAGATTCTTGAAGATCAGATCTTCATAGCTTTCTTTGGCTCCACAGGAGGCGCCGTCACTTGTCCTGCTCTTCTGGATGGAGAACAAATTCTCAATATGCTTCACCATAAACCTGGAACAGGAAAGAACTGTTTGATTGACAGTGCTTACAGATAACGTCCGTGAAGTTCAGCTACACTTACAGGCCAATTACACCAATTTTCCACAACTCAATCATTAAATGTAAACAGAGTGACTTCATCACAGTGGTGGTGATAGGAAGGAACTTCTTTCTGTGAGGGAGCTTTTAGAGGGGGACGTCTGGTTCCTATCCCCACCACTGTAACAGTTCTGACTCGGTAAGTTTATCTTGAACAGAGAGTGTCACATCAAACCGCTCTGAACGACTCTGTTTACATCTTAAACATTTAATCAAGCAAGGATTTTGAAAAATTGGTGGGATATCCCTTCAATCAGTTCTGTAACTTGCCTGTCCAGTATTTCAATGGCATGATAACCAACTAAAGGGTCCAGTTCCAACTGCTCACAGATAAGAAATGTATGTTCTGCAAGTAGTGATAGTAGAAAAGATATTAGACATCATAACAGATATTTTAAAGGGGTATAATAGAACAATTCCTCACTTTTTAAAAAAGAAATGTTCACTCCTAGTCCATATAGTCCATGAATGAAACCTAGGCTGCAAAGAAAGCCTATTTAGAATGCTCCGTTTTTGTGATGTCACAGATTCAGCTCCACCCGTTTATGATGATATTATAAGGAATGTTTCAGGTACAGCATTTTGTATGTGGTACCATTCTAATTCTAAGAGAGGGTGGAAAGCAAGAGGTAAAAATTAAACATTTTTTATAAAGAAACCCACACAAAAGGAAAAAATAAAATACCAATAAATTTAGGATAGATAGATAGATAGATAGATGGATAGATAGATAGATAGATAGATAGATAGATAGATAGATAGATAGATAGATAGGTGGGTCTGTGGATGATAGATGGGTGGGTGGGTGGTTGGATGGATGGATGATAGATGGGTGGGTGGATAGATAGGTTGGTAGGTAGGTCGGAAGGTAGGTAGGTGAATGGATGGGTGGATGGATGATAGATGGGTGGGTGGGTGGATAGACAGACAGGTAGGTAGGTAGGTAGATGGATGGATGGATACTTCATTGATCCTGAGGACATTTAGCAGCCAGTAGCAGTCACACAACACAAGACAGTGATAATAATAAAGACAATAATAATAATAGTAATAATAATAAAGACTTGGTGATTTTAGGTTTAAAATAATAGGAACTGAAGCTGAATATATTACATTTAGTTAAAGCTAGCTACGAAGCAGAAGTCAGCTTCTTTTTGGAACTTCCAGTTCCACCTTAAACGGTGCCGCACTTACACTCTGTAGCCTCAGGCGGTAGAATGTAACAGCTGCACTATTTAAGGTGGAACGGGAAGTTCCATTAGGAAGCTGGCGAATTGCCTAAAAAGCTGAGTAGACATTTCACATTTAAATATATTTTACTTACCAACCACTTTTCTAACTTTAAACCTCCCACAGAAAGCTGATAACCTCTCCAGGTTGCGCTTGTTTTTGTTGTCGAGGTTTGTCAGAAAGTCTGATAAAACGTCGACCGAGGCCTCCCCGAACCGGAGGCTCCTCTGACCGCTTGGTGAAAACGGTGCCGCCATTGTAGGTGCAGACAGTAGGATATTAATAATTATATCATTAACGCGTGCCTGCAAAGCGAATTAATGCTGTTTGGGGATATTTATGAGATTTTTTTACAGTTTTGAAGAAAAACAGTGGCGTGTTTTACCCAAATCAGACGCTAGATGGCAACACTTCCATTTCCAACTGCCTGCTGTTCTACCAACGGCCAGCACGAAACCTCAACTGCGCCTGCGCAGTGCGAACTAATGCTGGCCTGTGTCCCAAATCGACTTATTACTCAGTATGTAGTACACTAACTGTGATTCGGCTGTTTTTAGGGGTCAAAAAAAGGACAGATAAAGAGAAACTACACGTAAAAGAGTCATTCAGAGCGATTTGGTGTGAAACGCTTCGTTCTAGATAAACTTACTGAATCAGAACTGTTCACAGTGGTGGTGATAGGAACCAGACGTCCACCTCTAAAAGCTCCCTCGCATGAAGTTATTACCTGGTTCCTATCGCCGCCACTGTAAAGAAATCTGAAGTATTTTACACCAAACACTTACTCAAAATAGAGGTAATAAGCAATTTTTTAAACTAATAAATGTAGGATTTTTGGTGGCATGGCGATTAACAGCCACAAACATAATAATTATTATAGTTTTATTCAATTACACTGTCTGCCTTGCGATGGACTGAACTATATAATAATTAAAATAAATAAAAAAACTGTGGGTTTGGAAAGCTATCAGCTTTTAAAGCTGCTCAAACTGGCCCGGATAACCTTGTAGCTGTATGAGAGCTACAATTTTCCAAAACAAAAGCCCTCGGCGGTCAACAGAGGCTCTTCGTATTGAAGCCGACGATGTTAAATACCGTCTTCAGAGCAGCGTGAAACCCCAAAAACTAGTTGACCTTGAAAGGACATGAATTCAGTACTTAGGGGACGAGCGCTCGATTTGAGACACAGCCGCTGTTCTGTAACTCCACTGCGCATGCGCAGCGCACACCGTAGCTGAAAGCATGGCGGAGAAGGAGGGCAAAGCGGCAGGTCAGTCTGAGTTTGCTAAGAGGATCGACCCGGCGAAGGAGAGTCTGAGCCGGGAGCAGCTGCAGTTCATCCGCCAAGCCGAGCTCGCTCAGTGGAAGAAGAGAAGCCAGAAGCTCCGCGGGAGGAACATTATAACTGGGCTCGCCATCGGAGCTGTAGTGATGGGCATCTGTATCCTCCAACACTATTACAGACCATTACACACCCTTATACACCTTCACAGACCTTTACACACCATTACGAACCATAACACACGAAGCTGAAGTTGGTTTCCTATTAGAATTCGTCGTTCCACCTTAAATAGTGCTGTAGTTACAGCTGCATCCTTTAAGGTGGAATGGGCAAGTCCAATAAGGATCTACCAAAGCTTCGTAGCTTTTAGCTAAATGTGCTGTGTTCAGTGTCATTGTGTAGAAAATGTTCCTTTAATTTGAACCCTCACGGTGTCTTTAAAGGGCCCAAACCCTACATTTTCTTGTATTTTATTCCTTCTATCTCATTTTCCAACCTTAGACAGAATCAGGTAGTTTGTGTTACTGCGCCTTTAAGACTGATGCATGTAAATGAGTTCTCTGATTGGTGGCACGTCTAAAAAGCAGTAACCGAAACTCTCCTTGTCAGCTTAAGTTATAAGGGCGGAGCTAAACTGCTGTCAGCTGAATAGTCAGATATAAGCGTTTATTTTTGTGACATCACAAAAACGGGTAGTTCAGAATGGGCTGTCTGTGTTGATCGGTTTCCATACATGAACTACATGGAATGGACCAGGAGTGAACGCTACTTATTAAAACCAAACTTGAAAATCCATCCATCCATCCATCCTCAACCGCTTATCCGGGTCGCGGGGGCAGCAGCCGAAGTAAAGAGGCCCAGGCCTCCCTCTCCCCCGCCACCTCCTCCAACTCTTCCGGAGGGTTACCGAGGCGTTCCCAAGACAGTCCCCCTCCAACTATATATAAATATAATCCCTCCAACTCAAAAATTAATAAAAAAAAGTGGGGACGTATTTTCCATTATATGGGCCCTTTAATTTAAACCCGGTCATGTGGGTTTAAAACTGCGCTGTGTTACAGCCTGTAGAGCTGATTTCGTTCTGTAGTTAGTGTTTTTCACTGACACGTGACCAGCTGTGATTTTTCCTCCTCACGTTACTAAACGAGACACTTACTGAGGTATGATAATGAATCTGTAAGTGTTGGAACAAAACCTTGTGTCTCCATTTTTGTCATTTTTCAGGTTTTGACATATTTTGAAAGTGCCTGGTGCTCTTTACATCGTCTATACGTTTCATGATGAACGAACCAAAAGAAATGGCCCAAAAAGACTTCAAAAGATGTCTGGTTCCATTGACGTCCATTAAAAGTAAAGCAGGTTTTTTCCTTCTCCTGTAAAGTCACCTTTTTGGAGACACAAGTCTTTTGTCCGACAACAGTGATGTGATCTAGAACCTGAGTTAACATGACCCACTTATCCTGCGATCTTAAAAATGATGGTTCTTCAAGGGTTCTTTAGTAAAGACAGTGGTCCGGCATAGAACAGTGACCGCTCAAAGAACCGTTTGCGTGGTGAATTGGTTCTTCAGATTAGTGGAGAATGTGTTGTATATGCTGCTGTTATAGAACCCTTGTGAAAAGGGCTATAATGTTTACACTGTCAAACCCTTTTTGGTTCCCTGTAGAACCCTTTTTCAAAAAGGATGCAATGTTCCAACATCGCTCTTACAAAAGATAGTTGTATGTAGAACCATAAACATTCATAGAACCCTTGGCATGATTAAAGGGTTCTTTGATGTGAAAGGGTTCTTTGGATTGATGTAGAATCTTTTGTCTTTTGTAAATGGTTCGATATAGCACCAAAAAGAGTTCTACTGTTGTTACAAGCTTGACATTGTCACAATAGAAGATCCCTTGGGTGCTGTATAGAACCTGTTCTCAGTCAGTCTTTTAAATGAAACGTCACAATAAAGCAGTTTGATATTTTTACAGACTAAAATATATTAAAACACTTAATTTCTCTTTAAAATGCTCCAGTAAGGTACATTAGAAAAATAAAGTTATTCCCACATTGACTGTCAGACTTAATATATTACATAATAAAGGGTCCTGCTGGCTGTGCCAACCATCCCTGATTTCCCCTCTTAGTAAACACTGTGTTCTATTATAGAGAAAATGAATTATGTTTAACTGGATTGGCAGCTCAGTAATAAAAATATAACTCCTTATCAAATGAAATATGATGTAGAGGTGGGCGATATGGCACAAAAGTAATATCACGATACTTTAAGAAGTTTTTGATACAATATATATTTTTTTACATTTGTTGGAACACACGAATATAAAAAAAAATACTATCAAAAACTGAATATTATTTATATTGAATCAATCAGTCAATCAACCAACCTCTATTTAATCTTGGAGAACATTGAGGGTGACCCTCATTAATGTTGCTGAGTTGATACGGGACAAGGGTTTGATAATGTGTAACATATCTAATCAGGTAATAAAAAAAAATTAAATCAATAATAAACTTACAGCAAAAATATAAAACATTAAAACATGGCTAAAATGTAAAGGCTAATCAAATCAAAATAAAACTTAAAATGTAAACTAAAAATGAATTCAAATGACTAATAATAATTAAAATATGAAAATAATAGTAAATGGCTCAAATCAGTTAAGTATAAAAAAGAAATATTAATAAAAAATATAGAATTAAAATGTAAAAGTTAAATCAAAATAAAAACAAGATCAAAACGTAAACTAACAATGAAGTAAAATGACTAAAATAATACAATAATCATCATTAAAATAAGAATATGAATAATAAATAAACAAAATAATGAAAATAAAAGAATAATAGTAAAAAAAATCAGGTAAAACAGGTGCAGGCGGAGTGGAGGTGGTCAGAGAGCTGTGTCACTCAAATAAGGGTTGATTGATTGATTGATTGATTTGTCTTCAGTATTGCCCACCTGTGTGGTCATCTCATCAGCCATTAGCTCGTATCTGCCTTGACTGCCTCCCTGCAGACGGATACACCTTCTACTCCGTGTCCCAGGAGAGGATCATGGACCAACTGGACGAAGAGGCGAAGGTGGCCGCGAAGTACCGAGCGCCAAAGACTGGAGCAAACTAAAGTCAGACCAGGCTTTGGGGACATTTAGATAAAAGAGCTGCTCCTCAGTTCCTCCAGCGGCTGTTGGAGGAGACGTCTCTTCAGCCAGCTTCTCCACCGGAGTCTCTGACATGGACAGTGTCTTCTTGATTGAAATGTACAGTAAAGAATTAAATTTTCTGCTGAGGCTTCAGTAACACCACGCAGCCCTACAGCCACTAGAGGGCAGTGTTCCACCAACAATAGAGATGTACAAACAAATAAATTAAATTTAAAAGGGAAATTCCACTGATTTTTTAGAATGTGTGCAGAATTAACTTGTTCAGATGTAAACAGAGTTGTTCAGTGTGGTTCTAGAGCCGTTCTAGAGAAATGCATTTGACAGTGGTGGTGATAGGAACCAGATGGCCACCTCTGAAAGCTCCCTCGCAGAAAGTTCCTACATGAAATAGTAACAGATTTGCTGTTTGCGATTGTTTTAAGGAGGTTTTGGCCTAAATTTTTCACCTTTTCGCATCATCAACATTCCATATAAAAGCTCTGAAGACTCGTGTAGGTTTACTGGTGGTTCTGGATAGTAAACAAAATGTCTATCTGTGTTGTAGACGTTGTGACGGCTGGTTCCTTCCACCACTATAAAATTTCTGCATAATTAAAATTAGTGAAGTTTGGTGTTTGGTGTGAAACGCTCTGTCCTAGAGTCAGAACTGTTCACAGTGGTGGTGATAGGAACCAGACGTCCCCCTCTAAATGCTCCCTCACAGAAAGTTCCTACATGAAATGGTTATGAATTCACTGCCTGATGGTCTGAGACAGTTTTATGATAGTAAAATGAGAGGATTTCAGCCTAAAATTTCTCTTCATGCTACATGCGGGGTGTTCTAAGGCAAAACAGCCCACATCAAACCTCACGTCTCAATGTAACTGCATTATGGTGAATTTTGAAAAATTGGTGGAATTGCCCTTTAAACAGCTGCATTCAGCTTGTGCCAGCTTTTAGGTGAAGGAGAGAGGGTTCATATCAAGCTGTAAAGATTGTGAAGCCTTTGTGTTCTGTCATAAAGTGTGTGCTGTAATCAGTTTATCTTATCAAATAAAACTTTATTTTTAATTTTATTGTACAAATACAATTTGGAGCTTGATACATGTTTATTATAAGTACAAAAAAAGGAAAAAGAGGAGGCACGGCATGGCAGTATAGCAGCTTTGCACTCAAAGCATCATATTCAGTACAATGGCTTACTCACATTTTTCTTAATCTAAAATATATATATATATATATAGGCTCTTGATATATTTGTCAAATTCACTGCATATTTAAAGGCAATAATAACATGTTTCACAGTTTGTGACTATATTTCAACATTCTGGATTCTTTGTACAAATAATGACTATATTAAACAACTTTATAACCACCTTCTTAAAATAAACCCTCCACACTTTCCCGCTTATCATCCCATTGAATAAACATCACGCGAGTCAGCGTAAAAGAAATCCGTACAAAAACGTTTGATATGTACATTAAACAAACAAACACTGGTTTGAACTGCAGGGTAATGCAGAGAGATGCTGGAAGAAAGTGCATTGAAAGACGTAAATAAACACCAGGGACTGGTTTTTAGTGTGACAAACCCGTCTCGCTGTCTGGATTATGGCCTGACGCAGTGAGTAAAGCTGGGACGTTAAATGTGAACAAGCTCTTTAATGCTTTTCGCCCAAGTGCTGTGTGCGTTACTGACGGCAGTGTCACTCAGCTGTGTTTACATTAATATTAATGACTTGAGGTGCTTTGGTCAGACAACAGTCTACATAGAGCCCGACTGATAGGATATGGCCGATAACGATTGTAACGTCTAAAAATTCCAATAACAAATATTATCTGATATATTTTTTAATATTAGAGACTAATATGAAAATTTCATGGTTGAAAGTGATTTTAAGAGTCTAAAAATTTCAATAACTAGTAAATACCAGCTGATGTGAATGTATTATTAATATTAAAAGCCCAATGGGTATAACATTTTCATGGCTGTTTTAAGGGTCTAAAAATTTTATGCTTAATTACTTCAAACAGTAGTTTTAGTTAAACAGCTTTACCACGTATAATTTCTCAACGTTGGTTTTCTCTTCATTCCAATTTTTTTTGTTGTGTTATAACGTTATTCTCATGATGAAGCTTGGAATCAGATGCATTCTGCATGTTTGTATGTGTTATTTATGATGGTGCTCAAATTCTCCAGTTCATATAAATATCAGTGGGCTCATACTGGGGGTCTTTGGTTTTGGCAACCAAAAAGTTGCTAGTTACCGATAAACCGATGTATCGGTCGGGCCCTACTGCATACAACAGCGCTGTAATACAGCATACGCCAGTGAAGAGTGGAGCTTAACAGCTTCATAGTCTTTCAAATGGCTTAGTAATGCTTGAATAATTAATATTTCACACAACATTGCACGACGCAAAATTTACATCCCAGACCCGACAATCGAGCTCATTACCTCCAGTTTCTATTCACATTGACAATAAAGTAAAACAGTTAGAAAGAAAAGCCAACAAACCAAAATACAACTGTACACAAGGGCTACAGTACACCAGGCAGGAGCTTCAGCGCTCCTCCCTCAGATCTGCTCAGCTGTTTGAGGAAACAGAGACAATGGAGTCCAATGGGTTTGTAATTCTCTCTCTCTCTCTATATGTCTCTCCCTCTCTCTCTCTCTCTCTCTCTCTTTGTCTCCCCCCCACCTCTCTCTTTCTCTCTCTCTCTCTCTGCCACCCCCTCTCTCCCCTCAGCATGCTCTTTGTACTCGTTCAAGTGCAAAGCTCACGCTAATGATCCACCAGTGAGCCACTAGAGAGAACATCCACGTCACTCTCACGTCACTGAGCTCACCGTGGCGATGCCGACGCCAACGGTGCCATCACTACAGCAGAGTAACAGGGCAGGAAGCAGATTACACTTGTTGTCCCAACCTGCGCCCAACAGAGGCACAAATCTACATTAAAGCAGGTCTAGAGCGCAGTCAGAAGTTTGGACACGTCCCTGTTTTTCATTGCTGTGTCACCGAAATCTAAAAACAGACATAAGTAGATGCCAGTCAAAACTCCATACAGCCCATATGTGTAAACTGAGCTGCCTATTTTGAATTTACTGCTTCTGTGACATCACAAAAACGACACATGTACATTTGTCTGCATGTTCAATCTACAGCTGTTTAGCCCCGCCCACTCATATTGAAGTTACAAGGTGTGTTTCAGAACAGAGCTCATTTACATATATCAGTTTTAAAGGCACTGTAACAGAAACAATTTGATTCTAAGGGACAAAGTTCAGTGTGATTGATGTTTATGCTACGTGTACACCATAAGTGGAGGATACAGACCATTTAAAGACATTCTGATTGGTTCCTCAAGGGTTTGAACCATATATATATATATATGGTTCATATATATATATATAGATAGAACCATGAGAACCTTTTTGGTTCTATATAGCACCACAAAAGGTTCTTCTATTGTTACAAGCTTGACATCACAACAATGGCAGAGGTGTATATATATATATATATATATATATATATATATATATATATAGGATTCTGCTATTGTATATATTGTGTGTTTGTATTTTCCCCCCAGTATCACAAGGTGCTTCTTCAAGGGTTATTGAGTAAAGGCATGGTTCTGCTTTCATGCTTTGCATGATGAAATAGTTCTTCAGATTGTTGGAGAATATGTTGTATATGGTTCTATACAGCACCGAAAAGGGTTCTGCCATTGTACACTCACCGGCCACTATATTAGGTACACCTAGCTAGTAAAAGGTTGGACCCCTTGTATTCAGAACTGCCTTAATTCTTCGTGGCATACTTTCAACAAGGTGTTTGAAACGTTCCTCAGAGATTTTGGTTGGTTGAGTTCCTGTTGCCTATCATCTCGAACCAGTCTGCCCATTCTCCTCTGACCTCTCACATCAACAAGGCATTTTCGTCCACACAACTGCCGCTCGCTGGATATTTTCTCTTTTTCGGACCATTCTCTGTAAACCCTAGAGATGGTTGTGCGTGAAAATCTCAGCAGACCAGCAGTTTCTGAAATACTTGGACCAGCCCGTCTGACACCAACAACCATGCCACGTTCAAAGTCACTTAAATCACCTTTCTTCCCCATTCTGATGCTCGGTCTGCACTTCAGCAAGTTGTCTTGACCACCTCTACATGCCTAAATGCATTGAGTTGCAGCCATGTGATTGGCTGATTAGCTCTTTGTGTTGTCAGCAACTGTACTGTACCTAATAAAGTGGCCAGTGAGTGTATATATAAATACAAAATGTTAAACTCAGCATGTAAAAATAAATTGTGCATTAAAAATGCCATTTTTGAGTGTGTTAACTTGTTTTCACTCAAAAAATAGACGAGGGTGTTCAAATTTGTGCCTACGTCACTTTAACTTGAGTCTTTTTTAACATTACTTTACCAGATAGTCATTCAAAGTGGTTCCCCTTTAAAACAAGTACAAAATGTCTAGAAATAGGCTGAATATATTTCTTACAACAATCCCACCGTGGGAAATATCACGTATATGTTTGCAGTTTGAAGCTTGAAAGAATGCCAACAGTGTGCTGCACTGAAGCAACTCTAAAACAGAAGTTTTGTTTGTTTAACACATTTCTGCTCACTAATTCCATAAATGTTATTTTAATGATCTTGATGCCTTCACTGTTTTTCTGAAATGCAGAATAGTGTAATAGTCAAACCCTTTGAAAAGTAGGTGTGTCCAAACTGGTACTGCATGGTATATTCCACTTCCAGGTGGGTATCCAGCCTGCGGTCCGCAGTAGTAGTACGAGTGTACATACAGGCTGGTGTTTTCAATATAATTTAACACAGTCGGTGTAAGTCCACTGTATGCCGTCTTTGGGTTGTATGTAAGCATGAACGTGGGCGGCGACTGCTACCACGTGACCGCCTGTACAGGAAGTAGCGCTGACTCTCACTCTTCTACAAGCAGAGAAAGTCTCTTTGTCTGTCGGATCGGCGGTCTGTGAAGTGTGTGTTCTTCAGTAGGACGGGGGAGTGAGCAGCAGTCGTGTTGCTGGATGAGGTAGTCTAAACTAGTCCTGTCAACAGGTTCGGTTAGGTATTCTTACTGTGAAAAGACAGGAGACAAAAAGAGGCCATTCAGTATCTGTTGCAAGAAAATGTCACGAGAGAGACTGGTCAGAGTTCTTTCATCGTACATTATACCTCCAAAAGTATTACACAGCCCTTTTAATTTGTGAGTTTAGGCTGACCAATAGAATGGGAGACTTTAGGCTGCTACAGCTCCATGTGCAAAGCGTGGTCTAGAGGGGTATAAACCCCCCCGGCATTGGGCTGTGGAGCAGTGGAACTCTGGAGTGATGGAGCTCCATTCAATACCTTTGGGATGAGCTGGAGTGACCCAGAACTGACCATCCAACGTCAGTACCTGACCTCACTAATGCTCAATCAAATCCTCACAGCAATGTTCAACATATAGAAGCCTTTCCAGAGAAGAACAGAGGCTGTTACTGCAGCACAGACTTACTATTAACACCTTAGTTTCAGAAGAAACGCTGGAGTTGACAGACCTGTGCATGCAGGGGTTGAACTAAATGATTCTGGGGCTCTACTGACTTGGTTCTTAGATGGTTCTTAAAGGGTTCTTTACTAAAGGCAGTGGTTCTCTTTAGAACCATGAGTTCTATATAGACCCATTTCATGCTTTAAATTAAGGATTAATTGCATGGTGAAATGGTTGTTCAGATTGATGGAGAATGTGTTTTATATGGTTCTATATAGAACCTTTTTAGAAATGGTTCTTTATGGCACCAATAGTTCTATATTCTCACTTTTTGAGAACCTCTGTCTTTACACATTTGTGTCATGAAGTAGCAACATGGAACAGTCCATTATAATTCTGATTTGGGGTGGAGCTGCACTGCAGATATTGAAAATAGCCACAACAATTGCAGAAAGCCTAAGAAAACTGAACATGAAATGAAATAAATACATATATTCTGATCTCAGAATAATTCTGAATTGTAAAGCTTCCTCGTCTCCATATCTGGACACTAAAGCTAGTTATATTTGGTCATGAATCTACTGTGAACGCTCACATAACAAACATAACAGCACATACACTGGTCAGACATAACATTCTGATCACCTCCTTGTTTCTACACTCATTGTCCATTTTATCAACGTCACTTACTGTATAGGTGCACTTTATAATTCTACAGTTACAGACTGCAGTTCATCCGTTTCTCTGACACTTTGTCACCCTGTTCTTCAGTGGTCAGGACCCTCATGGACCTTCACAGAGCAGGTACTATTTGAGTGGTAGATCATTCTCAGCACTGCAGTACCACTGATGTGGTGGTCGTGTTAGTGTGTGTTGCGCTGGTATGAGTGGATCAGACACAGCAGTGCTGCTGGAGTTTTTAAACACAGTGTCCATTCATTGTCCACTCTATTAGACACTCCTACCTTGTCAGTCCACCTTGTAGATGTAAAGTCAGAGCTGGTAGCTCATCTGCTGCTGCACAGTTTGTGTTGGTCATCCTCTAATCCTTCATCAGTGGTCACAGGACGCTTAAAAACTCCAGCAGCTCTGTTGTGTCTGATCCACTTGCATCAGCACGACATCAGTGTCACTGTAGTGCTGAGAATGACCACCACCCAAATACTACCTGCTCTGTGAGGGTCCATGGGGGTCCTGACCACTGAAGAACAGGGTAAAAGGGGGCTAACCAAGTAACAGAGAAACAAATGGACTACAGTCTGTAAGTGTAGAACTACAAAGTGCACCTATACAGTAAGTGGAGCTGATAAAATGGACAATGAGCGTAGAAACAAGGAGGTGGTCAGAATGTTATACCTGATTGGTGTATACTAGAACTAGTGTAGCTGAAATGTGATCAAATGCAATTTATTTGGGCTGCTATTTTAAGAAAGAGAAAATACACTATAGCGAAACGGAACATACCATTCTGGTGAGTTCGGGGGCGAAGGTGACCCCTTTGGCGGGTCGCTCCTGTGAACTGCTACTGTTGCTGCTGCTGCTGCTGCCGCTCAGAGAGTTCTTCCTCATGATTCCTGTGGAGTAAACACAGCAGGAGTCACGGTCATTATCCTCAAACTCAAAGGGCAAAACAGCAGATGGAAGCTGATGGATCTTGGCATGAGATGCCTCTGACATCTGACTAGCTTTCTGGTTAAAGTGTCAGCTGGACTAAAAATAGATGTACTTAAGTGCATCACAAAGCTCAAAACAGCAGCAGCCATCTGGAAATCAGTAATTTTGTCTCTTTTTACAGATAATTATTTCGCAGTGTTCTGGTATAAGCGACACTCTTAAAAAGATGGTTCATCAAGGGTTCTTTAGTAAATGGAATGGAAGAACCATGAGCTCTATATCTAGTGGTTCTTCAGACTGATGGAGAATGTGTTATATGTGGTTCTATATAGAAGCTTTTTTGAAAATGGTTCTATATTAGCACTAAACATGGTCGTCTATTGTATACAAGCTTAGCACTGTAAATATAGCAGAACCCTTTTTGGTTCTGTCTAAAACCAACAATATATTTTCCATCAATCTGAAGTCATTAGTTTGCTAACTTGATGCTAACGACATTAGCTTTGTGACTCCAGTGCAAAATTATTAAAAGTATCACTTTAAAGTAGAACCACCAATTTTTTAATTAGAAATCAGAAATAGATTTCTGATTAGATAGAAATCAGACGTCCACCTCTAAAAGCTCCCTCACAGAAAGTTCCTACATGACATGGTCATGGATTCTGCCTGATGACTGAGATGCTGTTAATATTAGTTTTGTGATGAAGGTGGATGGATACATGCAGGGCACTGTGAGGCAAGAATAGCCCCCAATGAAATCCCTATGAACTCAGAAGACTCATGTAGGTTCTCTGGTGGTTCTGGATGGTAAATAAAATGTCTATATTTGTGTTGTAGTCATGGCGACGCCTGGTTCCTATCACCACCACTGTAAAGACATCTGAACCATTTCACACTGAACCACCCTCCAACACTAAACGAAGCAGAAATTTAGCCACGTTTGTACCTGTTACAGGGAGGATGTCCAGTCTCTGAAGGCTGTTTCGGCGAGATGAAGGGAAAGGTCCTCCTTTAGAGAGCCGCCGTTGCCGGCTGGACAGCATGGCCGCCGGAGACACGATGCACGGAGGAGGAACTTTGCCCATCCGCTCGTACAGCTCCTCTATCTCTCGCTTCTGCACCGCCTGCAGAGTCTGCACCTCACACAGATGCCTGAGAGAGAGAGACAGAGACACAGAAAGATAGAGAGAGAGACAAAGAGAGAGAGAGACAGAGAGAGGGGGTTAGTTTTACTGTATGAGCGAAGCTGTTGATTGGTAGTTGCTCATAATGAAAACAGCTGTCATCTGGACTCGGCGTTACTTTGATTAATTATTCAAATCTATTCTAAATTATTGTCAAATATATTAAAACACTATTTGTCTTCATATAACATAAGTTGTTTATACTGCATTACAGAAATATTCAAATTTTATTTGACACTTTATTTATGCTAATTACAACAATACATTTACATGATTCTGTGATTTATTTCCACTGAATTAAACAAATATTAAATTTTTCTATTTTTACTTCGACAGCTCCAATAATAACTATCCAGTTGATCAGACGGTCAAGTAGAATTTTTCATTAAATTTGATATATTGAAGTATTTAAATTTCAAATTTTCTTCTGACAGTCATAACTACAATTATCCAGTCAGATGCACATATGGAATTTTGTTGAATTTAATATCAAAATTTTGACTATTCTGATAGCTATAACAACTAATCAGACAGTCATGTAGATTTTGTCCATTGAATCTGGCAAATGTTGAAATTAGAATTTTTCTTTTCATAATCCTCATAACAGTAATTTAAATCAGATCCATACAAGATTTCTTTTCATTGAATTGGCCAAATATTTGAATTTCCACTTTTACTTTGGCAGCCCAAATAACAACAATCCAACCACATAAAATTTTCTTAATTACAGCTGTCCACTCAGAGATGCGCACATGTATTTCATCGCATTGAATTGAACAAATTGTAATTTTTTTAAGAGTAATTTTACAGCCTTAATAACAACTAATGCTCACACAAATTTGTCCATTGAATTAGTACAATATATGAACATATATGAAATTCAATTTGTATTTCGTTAATAACAATACAGTCGTCCATTGAACTCAATGTATATTGAAATTTTAATTTTGAGAGCAACTATGGATTTTTTTGCATTGATATATTCAAATTTCTATTTCTTGCTCTGGATTTTTTTCTTTGGATGAGGCAAATAATTGAAGTTTGAGTTTTAATTTGAATCGACTTTTAATCTGAACAGTCTTAATTGCTACTATCCAAACTGATGCTGATTTCTCATAAAATTTGTCAAATATTCAAATTTAAATTTGTACACCTGGATTTTTCTGCAGAATTTGACAAAATTTTGAATTTTCCATATTTTGACAGCCCTAATCAACAACCATCCAATCAAACACTCACTTCTCCCTCAGCTCCTGCAACTCGTCCCACATCTCCTCGTCATCGCTCTCCGAGTCGTCGCTGCTCATGTAGGAGGAGGTGCGTGTGTAGCTCATCCAGAGGTTGTGGAGAGGGGTGGAATACTGAGGGCTGCCCATCATCCCATCCCACGGACACCCCTCAGGATCCATGGCGACGGAAAGCCCACTGTCCACTGACGTCCCCATCACAGACGGACCATACTCAAGCTTCCGGCTCTTCTTCCTCTGCTGCCGCTGCTGCTGCTCCTCTCCCTGGACCTCATTGTGCTCTTCTTCCCCTCTCATTCGAACTTCCTCCTTCTCCTCTTCTTCCACTTTGTTCTCCTCAGTCCAGGCTGGAGGTTCATGGAGGCAGGAAACATCATGAGGAGCTACAGACGACAAGCTCCCCAACAGTTGAGCTGCATCCAAGCAAACTTGCTGGTCTTGAGAAACATCTCCACACAGCTGATGGGAGCCTAGGGAGGTGACTTCACTCCCCTCAGATCCTCTTTGCCCCTCAAGTGGGTTCTCTTGGGAGAAGCAAATGGAAGAGCTGGGCGACTCCAGCTGTGATGCTGGTGTGACTGGTAACGCAGCAGGTGTGGATGTGATTTTATGTTCAGCTGGTGCTGGGAGCTCCGTAGATGGGGAAACCTGGAAGCGTCCGATTGTGACAGTGGGATTTGGCTCTGTAGGAGACACAGGAGATGATGAGGAAGGATCACTTAAAGGGCCCACATCATGGAGAACCGAATTATACAGCTTTAGTGTTGTATGGAAACACTGTTGAAGATTCATGACACCAGCCCCTTTGGAATTCACTGTTTTTGTGATGTCACAAACAAATCATTTACATATATCCACCTACACTCTTAAAATGATGATTCTTCAAGGGTTCTTTAGTAAAGAAAACGGTTTATATAGAACCATGAACACTCTGCCTGATTAAAGGGTTCTTTGCATCATGAAAAATTTCTTCAGACCATTGGAGAATGTGCTGTAGATGGTTCTATATAGAACCCAAAGGGATTCTTCTATTGTTCTTCTAAGCTTGTAACAACAGAAGAACCCTTCAAGATTCTATACAGAACCATCTACAGCACATTCAAACACTTTTTCCATCAATCTGAAGAACACTTTAATGATGCAAAGAACCCTTTAATCGTGTAGAGGGTTCTTTGGAGACCCCTGGTTCCTCTCACCAGCACTGTAAAGAAATCTCTACTGTTGTTACGATGTCAGGCTTGCTACAATACAAGAACCTTTTTTTGGTGCTATACAGAACCATATTCAAAAAGGTTCTATATAGAACAATCTACAGGACGTTCTCCATTAATCTGAAGAACGCTTTCATGATGCAAAGATCCCTTCAACCATGCAGAGTGTTCATGGTTCTATATACTGTAAACCATTTTCTTTACTAAAGAACCCTTGAAGAATCATCTTTTTTAAGAGTATAGGTGGATATATGTAAATGATTTTTTTTCTGACATCAGAAAAATAGTGAATTCACAAGGGGCTGGTGCCATGAGTGTTCATGGTTCTATATAGAACCATTTTCTTTACTAAAGAACCCTTGAAGCACGATTGTTTTTAGGAGTGCAGTATTGAGCAGTGAATCATATGAAGTTAAAATTGGGTTTCTATTTGAATTTCTCATTCTACCTTAAATGGTGCAGCAGTTACATTCAGGCATCTGTACAGGTGTCAGAATGTAACTCCACTTAAAGTGGAACAGGAAATTCTGACAAAAAAGCTGGCAAATAAGAAACGCCTTGTAGAAATTAAGACATGACTCAGCATTGAGATCAGTTTAGAAAGCAACACTTACACATTTATCTTTATATCATTCAGCTTTGTTTTTACTGTTTGGAGCAATAGAAATATTTTAGATTAGGGCTCGGCAGTATGACAATATTCATCATTATTGTGATTAAATTATGTCGCAATGTGCTTTTCATACAATATATTTCTAATAGTATTTTTTAAAACCTGTCACTTTCATGAAAACATGTTAAAGCATCATGACTACTGTAAGATTAATCGTTTTGTATTGAAATAGTGCAATTTTCAAATCGCAAGAGCTGCAATTTATATTATAGGCTTACAGTCTATTATCCACTTCACTGATATGATGGAAGTTTTAAGTTGGGAAATTTTACATAATAACTTGGAGCTCATGAACTGGTGTGACATCACAACCACAAATGACTGGCATGCTGTTAAGAGTTCAAGTCTCGAGCCAGACATACAGTATATACAGTACTGTGCAAAGGTCTTAGTCATCTAAACAAAATTTTAAACAATTTATCTCAGCAGTGAGTTTATCACAATATACATTAAAGTCATATTCATAATTCAAATAAACATAAAAACAATAAAAAGTAACAAGAATTTCTTGGGTCCATATTTTTCTTTGACACCTTCACAGCCTCCACAGAGACTTGTTAATATCATCAATTACATGATGAGCACAATTTACTGAAGCACTGATTGGTCAAAGCAGGAGCTGCTTTTTAACTACATATAATACTGGGCCCGAGGAGAGGCTTGAAAATGGTTAAACAAACACACTAACATCCAGAAATCCAGAAAATCACTGTTTATTTTATATTTTAAATTTTGTTTATTCAAATATTAACTACTTTTCTCAGCAAATAAACACAAACTACACAAATAAAAAGATTTTGAAAAATGTGTCTTTGGTGCCTAAGAATTTCTCAAAGTACTGTGTGTGTGTGTGTATATATATATATATATATATATATATATATATATATATATGTATATATATACATACACACACACACACACACACACACACACATATATATATATATATATATATATATACACACACACACACACACACACACACATACATATATATATATATATATATATATATATATATATATATATATATATATATATATATATATATATATATATATATATATACACACAGTTTGTGTCCTGCCTTCTGCCTTCTGCCTTCCACCCCCCCCGTGACCCTGACGGAGAAGCGGCTTGGAAAATGGATGGATGGAGATCTACATCGTGATATTCCATTTTTGCCATATTGCCCAGCTCTATTTCAGATTTGTTTTGGTGTTAAACAATTATAACACTTTTTATTAAAAGTGAAGGAAAATCCCAGAATAATAAGCCTCTGTTAAAGTGCAAAAACAGCTTTACTTAAGGATCTAAAATGATTTTATTTAAAAAGACATAAACAGTGAGAAAATTTAATTATACCATGATGTAAATGTTTGGCCATACCGCCCACTAATATATTCACCTATGCAACAATTTAGCCCCATCCATTCACGTGAAATGGAGTGGGCGGGGCTAAAAAGGAGTGTTTCAACCTCAAAATCAATGCAGCCGAAACTCATTTACATAAATACAGCCTAAAAGGCAAAGCGACACAGGCTGTTTAATTCTAACAAATAAAACAAAGATTTTAAATGTCCATAAGAGTAATCGGATATTCGGTTAATTGCTGGGCAGGAATACAACGGAAATGAAATGGTGTTTGGAGGCTGAAACCACCTTAAGCTTCTTCTTTGAAGACCTAAATGGCTCTGAGGCTTCCCCACTGTGTAAGACTGGATTTAAATGACTAAAGGTGTTGAAAGACATATAAAATGTTTTAACCAGTGAATAAACACCAGGAGTCCTGGATTCTGTCTACTGACATTTCATTACATCACTACTGATGCAATACATTAAAGGAACCATTTAAGGTGCAGAATGCAGTTAGCACTGTGCTAATTGGTACAAGCATAGCTACATTAGCCTCATCACTCCAGCAAAAAACTAAAAAAACAAACTATACGACCTACATGATATACTGATATTAGAGCGGTTTGATGTGAAATGCTCCATCCTGGAATTCCCGGTGATAGGAACCAGATGTCCGACTCTAAAAGCTCCCTTATGGAAAGTTCTTACATTAAATGGTTATGATTTCGTTGCCTGATGTCTGAGACACTGTTTACGATAGGTTTGAGAAGGTTTTCAAAACCTTGGTTTAAAATATATATTTTAATCCATTCATAGCTAAACAGTCTGTGTAGATTCACAAATAAACATCCACAAATAAAATGTCTATATTTGTGCTGTAGTGATGGCGACCCCTGGTTCCTATCACCACCACTGTAAAGAAATATGCACCAAACCAATCTGAATCACTCTGTTTACATTTCAACCACTGAATTATGCAGAAAATGAGCAAAAGTTGTCTTTTTGTACCCGTTACTATGATATCCCATCTCTGAATTCTGTGAATCATTCAGGAATTTTGAAAAATTGGTGGTATTTCCCTGCAAACCATTTCTATGTTGCCAAGTCATCTGCGTTGGGTGCTATAGACGTTAAGCTGGATGTAAACATACAGGCTCTTTAGTTGGCTCTGTTAATGTGGTTTGGGAAGCACTCGCACCTACAGGCTGCGTTCCATGGAACATTATAACCAGACACTCTGGTTACGCAACACCTCCAAAGGCACAGCTAATGGGCGATAATGTCGTCCAACACGAATGTGGGCGAAGACGCAGCCAAGTCCACACATAATCGTGCAAAACTGGCTGTGATCGAAACAGAGAAGGACCTTAGCTCATCCCTGAAGTCATTACTTAATGCTTAGCTTCACCCAATACATAATAAAAGGTCCTTATGTAAAAGCAGAAAAGGTCTGTGTGTTGCTGTTTGTGTGCGTTTGCATGTGTCTCCGTTTCCACAACATCTTACCAGAGCTCACAGGGTATTCTCTGGGCTCACGCACGCTGGTTCTTGTCTCCGCAGCTGCCAGTGGGGAGAGCGATCTTGGACTGGAGGAGGAAGCCTTGGAAAGGAGCAAGAACATTCATCACCCTTGGATCAGAAATTATGGAGTATAATTCCGTAACCGAAAATGACAAGTACATCTTCAAAATGTCTTACAGGACAGTTGTCTATCTCGTAATACCATTCTGCATAGGTAAAGAAGGGGATTCTGGTTGCTTAAATTGGTACATGTTTTTATAGCTCACAAAAAAGAAAAAGAAAAATAAAATAAATCATTTATGCAAAAACATTGTCTTACCAAGTCAAATGATCTTAAATCTCATCTAGATATCTAATATTTTCTATCCATTTCCATTTTAAGATTCTTTTAAGAATATTATGTGAATATCTAACTTATTTTAAATTTTTTAATGATTCATTTTAACCAGAGAAACTCAAGAGATGCTGTCACCATGCCACGGTTGGAGCCACATGTTGCCGACCCCTGCCTTTGTGTGTAATAACCCTGGGATGTTAAGGGGTTAACGCAACCTGAATTTTTTTTTAATCTTTTACTTTTTCACCACTATGAAGAGTAAGTTAACTACAGCTTGACTCACTGTGCTTTCTGGGCTGGCTCTCGGTGAAGACGATAACCCAGACGAGGAGGATCTGGACAGGCCTGACTGGTCCAGTGAAGGTCTGGGGAAAGCTTGTTCATACCCTTGAGGCCCAGAGTACTCCTTTGGGAGATGCTCAGTGGGTACAGGGGGGCTTCGCAGCCCCATCTCCTGTGGGACTGCAGCAAACATCTGCTGCATGTGAGCATTTGTATGCAAAGGCATCCCAGAGGCCGAAGTGGACATGTGTGCCTGCAACGTGGAATGTGCTTTCGGAGCATAACCATAAATGGCCTCCCAGTTCTGAGCTTCAAGACCAAACTGTGGGTACGATCCTTCGGCCTGGACGTGTGGCGCGTACTGAGGTGTGTATATTGAGGGATATCCAGGCTGGGGTGGGATCTGGTGGGTGAACTGTGGAGGGAAGCCAGGTATGGAGGGAATGGACTGCACCAGGGGGGACGGCAGGCTGGGGGCAGGGATGAAAGAGTGCGCCATGCTCATGGCCATGGAGAGCATGTTGGCCAGAGAGAAAAGGGGCGGGGTCTGAGGAGGCCACATGGTGGGTGTGTGGTTCTGAAGTGCAGGGGAGGTCAGGGGGCTTCCAATGTCGCTGACTGGGCTCAGGATGTCTGAGCCAAGAGGGCTGGGGGAGGTGCACGCGGAAGGAGGTGAAGAGAGGGAGTAGGAGGAGCTACTGTGGAGACAGGAGAGCGGAGGATGGACAGGTTTGGGGGAGCCAGGGAGGGGTGGGTACTGGAAAGGTGAGTTGGCAGAGGTGGACACATAGGGCATGGGGTACTGCTGCAGGTGTGCAAGTTTAGAGAGGGATGCGACGGGATCGGAGGGGTACACGGAGGTCGGGTAGGCATGGAATGGATGCGACGTTCCTGGAAGAGAAAAAAAAGAGCAATTAGCAAAACAGTTGAAAAAAAAAAGATTTACAACATCTGGTATCCCTGAAATGGCCACTTCAAAGGATACACAGAACAGGATGTAGGCTGAATAGGCGGATATATGTTAATACACTATATTTTGTGATATCACAAAAACAGTGAAATCACTGTTCAAGCTTCCCTTGATACGGGCTCTTTAAATGTTGAGGGCACATGATATAAAATGAGATTAAGATTAAGTGACCCTTATTAGTCCCACAACGGGGAAATTTCACCTCCTTGTGCATCTTTTACACAGTGATAGGAAAAACAGGGCAGCTCATAGAAAGCTACAATACTACTCTTGGACACATGTCGCAGCTCTTCTAGTAGCAGATTTAAACAAGCTCAGAGTGAATTGCCAGTGAGACGTTAGGTTCCATAGGGTGAACTGGTAGAGAGAGTGTCCAATGTGATGCTCGCTCCACCATTAAAGAATCGTCTTTGCGCCAGGCCAGTTTAGTAAAACAGAAGGACATAAAGACCATATTAACAAATTTATGTTCAAAACGGGTCCATATTATTATGTCTATAGTATAATTCGGCCCTCAACCTCATCATCTATAATAATAATATGACAGAATTTTATTTAGAAGTGCCTTTCAAGATAATCAAGGATATTGTATGTAGATGATTAAGATAAAAATAAAAATTAAATTAGAATTTAAAATAATAATAACAATAACAACAACAATAATAATAATAATAATGAGGCACAGAAGAAGAACTGCATCTATGTAGTCACAAAAAAACCCTGCAGTGCAAAAGAAAGTGATTCTGGTTGCTTAAATTGGTACATTTTAAATTTTTATAGTTCATATTTTACCTTATATTTTCACCTTAATGAACACCTGGCTGTTGTTTGAGAGCAGTTTCTGGGGATGTTTTTATTGAAAAGGCTTTGGGTGACTATTGGCTTCTAGTGTTCGTTAGCAACGTTAGCCTCATGGCTCCAGCATCAAACGAACAAAAGTGAAATCTGGACACCAAACACGTCTTGGCTGGTCGTCTACATCTGGGATAGTGTGTAACATCTGTGTGAAATTAGATTTTTCACCAAATAATCCTTTGAATGAACAAACGAAATCAGTTATTAAGTCATTTTCAGATCACAGTGTTTGACACCAACGCCAGATTACAGTGAATAAAGTGAATTGGGGGCGGGGGGCCGTGAATCGTGGGCTGCATGACTTTCAGCGCAGTAACAGTTTGCAGGGTTTCTTTGAAGTGAAGATAAACATCTAGCGTGTACAGACTGGAAAAACAGGAGAAATCTGCTCCTCGGCTGAAATGTTTACATATGAATAAGCGCAATGTTATTGAATTCATGTCATAGTAAATAATTGAACAAAAGAAGGGAATTATTTCATCAGGCAAAAGCAAGTGACGACTCCGCACTGGGGTGAATAACAGATTCCACGGTTTTGAATGAATAAAAACAGCCAAAACATCTTATCAGCCACACCTGATTCTCACAAAACCAAAGGTGGGACGTGATGTTCTGCAGCGGCTTGGTCGAAATAAAGGCCCTGTCACCCTCACTGACAAATGAAGAGGACTCTTGATCCCCTAATGCCCTGTTGCACAACACCAGGCCTGGTCTCTATGACGCTCACTACAACAGTGACAGCTCTGCTGAAAGATCTGAGGCACAGAAGCTTCAACCCATCTGACTTTAACAAAGTATCAGTAAAAATGTGCCCATTAGCAGCTCTTAACTGTGAACTGCTGGTTTAACTGCAGGCTGGAAGGCAGAATAAGAGCACAACAGTATAAACTGAGATATTTTTGCACTGAGTTCTGAGTTATAAAGCAGACGCCTGCCTCCAAAACCCAGCGCTGGGCAAACGCTCCACAAACGAGGCCGAGAAGGCAGCGGGACAGAATGTTCTATAAGAGAAACAGAGCGGTTCTGACAATGGAGACGAGGCAGGGGGCGGAGGGGTGGTCCGCTGTTCAGCATTTGGGGGATTGGATGGGTTTCGCTGGGGGGGAGTTTGGTTTTTCGATTTGCTCCGCTGTTGCCGTGGAGGCGCGTGTGATTCTTGGAAACATGAGGGAAGTGGAGAAAGCTGGCATGACGTGAGGGCGGCTGAGGGACCTCGCGCGCTCTCTCTCTCTCTCTCTCTCTCTCCCTCTCTCTCACATACACTCTATTCTGTCTCTAACTCTCTCTTGCTCTGTCTTTCTCTCTTTACCACCATTTCTTTCTCTTCACTCTCTCTCTTTCTATTTTTCTGTCACTCCATCTGTTCCTCTCTCTCTTTTCCCTCATCTCTGTTTCTTCCACTCTCTCTCCCCTCCTGTCTCTCTTCCTCTCCTCTCTCTCGCTCTCTCTCTCAGGTGAGGTAATTGCTCAGGAGACTCTGGGATTTACAGGCGCCGGCGAATAACTCACAGAGTGCTGTTCTGTTTCATTCACTGCCAGTTTATTTATATATATATATATATATATATATATATATATATATATATATATATATATACAGAGAGAGAGAGAAAACGGAATGAGAGACAGAAAAGAAAAAAGAAAGTGAGAGGAAACCATTGAGAGGGAGAGGGAGGGAGGGAGAGGGAGGGAGGGAGGGAGGGAGGGAGGGAGAGAGAGAGAGAGAGAGAGAGAGAGAGAGAGACAGAAACAGAGAAAAGAAGGAGGGAAAGAAAGTGAAAGGGAGCCATAGAGAGTGGGTGGAGAGAGAGAGTAAGTGGAGAGAGAGAGAGCGTGAGAGAGAAAGTGAGTGGAGAGAGAGAGAGAGAGAGTGAGTGGAGAGAGAGAGGCGTCACTCACCTGGCGTGTTGTGGAAGGACTGTGAGCGTAAGAGTGGACGTACAGGTGAGGTAATGTCTCCGCTCGGCCTCGGCGGGGAGCCAGCCGGCCCAAACTCTGATGGGACGAACACGTTTAACATGCATTAAACTTAATATCGCTTTCGACAGGTTGGGTTCCACCTTATTTGAAGACTACATATATAAGAACTTCATAACACATTCATAAGCGCTGAATCACATATTCATAAAGCAATACTTGAGTATTTATACAGTACATCACAGTCATCACAACACAAGGTCTCTTATGAAGTAAAGGACACTGCATTAATTATAAACTGAAGTAGCCATTTATAAAGCACCAATCAGCTCATAAGACTCAAGCCTACACTCTTTGAAGGTTCCTTAGTAAAGGGAATGGTTCTATATAGAACCACAAACACTCAAAATACCATATGCATGCTTAAATGTTTCTTTGCATGGAGATATGGTCCTTCAGATCAATGTAGGATGTGCTATGCATTTTTGAAAATGGTTCTAAACAGCACCAAACTGGTTCTGCTATTGGTACAAGCTTGACCTCTTAAAAGAGAAGGTTCTTCAAGGGTTCTTTAGTAAAGGGAAAGATTCTATTTAGAACCACAAATTCTATAAACAGCCACTTCATACTTAAATGGTTCTTTGCACGGTGAAATTGTTCCTCAGATTGAATTGATGGAGAATGCTTTGTATATGGTCCTGTATAGTCCCAAAACGGGTTCTTCTGTTGTTATGATGTCAAACTTGTAGCAATAGGAGAATCACTTCTGATGCTGTTTAGAACCATTTTCAAAAAGTTTCTATATAGAACCATGTACAACACATTCACAATCAGTCAGAAGAACTGTTTTACCACGCAAAGAACCTGTTATGCATGCAAAAGGTTCTTTGAGTGCTCATCGTTCTACACAGAACCACTGACTTACTAAAGCACTCCCTTGAAGAACCATCTTGTTTTAAGAGGTTTAAACCATCTTGTTTTAGGCCCCTGTCTTATAGGTTTATTTCTCTGAAATAATGCTTTATGACAGTGTAATAAATGGAACAAATTTCCCTTCTTCAGTTTAAGGTCCCTTATATCAATACAATGGTATTTATTTCATAAAACATGTCATTTTGCAGGTTCTGATATCATGTAAATATTTAAATATTGCTTTATTAATAAATAAATCAATTCTTATGCATGCGCTATTACATCCCTGTGTAGGGAGCCTAAAAATGACGTGATACGACAGCAACAACATTCACACAAACAACGTGTCAAACATTGTTTTGATTCTGCGTTGGTAATGTAATCAGCATCATTCATCACACTGACACTGTCAGCACTCTGCACAATGTTTTATGACCGCCTCACCTGGCAGAGAGGAGGAGGAATGTGTTCGAGCAAGACTGGGGTGGTTCAGCTGCAAACAGAGGAAAAAAGAGTGAATTTATTCATACATCTTTAATTAAATTAATATTAAATGCACTGTATTTATACTACCATTCAAAGGAGTCAATGTTTTTAATAAAACATTGTTTCTCCATTTTGCCGCTTTACTTTATTTTTCATTTTGAAAAGGCCAGCTGCCCTCATGATGTGTCAAAATTGAATGATGAATGAAAATTATTTATCCATTTACTTTCATTAAAAGTTAAGACTGTTTTTCCCTCTCCTGTAAAGTTACCTTTTTTGGAGATGTGAGGTTTTGTTCCGACAGCAGCGATATACATGTATAGAACAATTAAAAAAGAAAAAACCCTGTCTAACTTTGTATCTCCAAAATGGTAACTTTACAGGAGAAGCAAAAAATATACTTGAATTTTAATGGAAGTCAAAGGAACCAGAATTATACATAAGTAATTTTGGGCCATTTCTTTTAGTCCATTCATCATGAAATTTACACACAATATAAAGTACAAAAAACATTTTAAAATTATGTCAAAAACTGAAAATGACAAAAAATGGACATATGAGGTTTTGTTCCGACAGCAGAGATAGGTATGTCTACAAATTAATAAACAAAATAAAGAAACGTAAAGATATGTCCAAAATGACATGATAAAGTTAGAATAAAACGAGTATTCATCATGCTTTGCATATTAAAAGTCATCTCTAGGACAAAATATCCTGTAAATTGATTCTCACAGTAGACAATTATATTTTTTATCATTTGATAACTTCTTGTTGTTGCCAAAACACGTGAACTATTGAATATGGCATCTAAAATTGCTGTTTGTTGTCTAGAGTATGTAAAATAAAAAGTATGAATAGGAAAAGTAACCATAAAAACTGCATGTAGGTATAACAACATTCATAACAGAGAGCTATAATTCTTTGTCGTTTTTACATAAAATAAAATAATAATTTTAAAAGTAGCTCTTTGCATTGTGAGAAGGTGTCAAGATTAACTAACACACAGCAGTGATCCAAAAATCTTCTCTCATCTCGTCACACTGACTCCCAATAAAATGTTTTTTCTTCTCCTGTAAAGTTACCGTTTTGCAAGGTTTGGTTCCAAGACACTCCTCTGACTTTTTATATGTTTTTTATACTTCCTTATACTTTTATACTCAGTGTTTGTATGCGCTAGCTTGGAGAGTGCTCTAAAAGTTTGTATCAAAGTTTAAAATGTTTAATGTCCAGTAATGCGCTGATATTAAGGGCAGACTGAGGTAAATGATCAAATCGGCAGTAGTTACAGTACTGAAGGCGTAGTTATTGCTGTAATCTGCTGTAATGACAGGCTCTTTAAGCCTGATTTAGATGCCTGCTGATGTGAGTTGTGAGGTAAAAGCAGGGCAGTCAGTCACTGTAAGTGCTAGAGAGACTCGGCTGACGATTATAAAGGGCTCTCTGAGGCGCAGAGGAGAAAAGCGCAACCAGTTTAACACTGAAGCGCAAACACACCCAACGGTGCCTACGTGCCCCCACACACATATGGAGTACAGGCAACCACCCCCAACCTTTGCTTCATTTAGCTGAGCTGGACGGGGCTGCGGTCGGCCCTTACAGACCAATTTCGGTCATGTTCTGGTTTGGGAGAGGGATCAGCAAACACGCATGTTTGTTTTTGTACAATGTCAGGACATGGAGTCAAAAGTCTAATATTTTGTTTATATATGTAAGTACTTGTATACAATAATAATATTTCCCATACGTATGTCTATATCTATATCAATCTAATATATATATATATATATATATATATATATATATATATATATATATATATCAGCTTGTATAGCAGTGCAGATTTACTGTCCTCTGAAAAGAACTGAACACACAGCCATTAATGTCTAATAGCTGGAAACACAAGTGAGTCCACCTCACAGTGAACGTGTCCAAATTGCGCCCAATTGTGTCGTTGTCTCTCCCTGGTGTTGTGTGACTTGTTAAGAGTTACAAGGTTCCAGGTGTGAATGGGGAGAAGGGCTGTTAAATTTGGTGTTTTGGGTACAATTCGCTTATAGTGGCCACTGGATATTTAACATGCCACCTCATGGCAAAGAACTCCCTAAGGATGTGAGAAATAGAATTGCTGTTCTCCATAAAGATGGCCTAAGCTATAAGAAGACTGCTAACACCCTGAAACTGAGCTATAGCACAGTGAGTCCACGTGTTCAGCGCCATATCCAGAGGTTGGCTTCAAAAAATGCATTGCTGCCAGCATTGCTGCAGAGGTTGAAGAAGTGGGAGGTCAGCCTGTCAGTGCTCAGACCATACGCCCATCAACTCGGTCTGCATGGTCATTGTCCCAGAAGGAAGCCTCTTCTGAAGCTGACGCACAGGAAAGCACAGAAACAGTTTGCTGAAGACAAGCAGTCCAAACATATGGATTACTGGAACCATGTCCTGTGGTCTGTAGCATGGGGGACTTATGTATAACTCATCCTGACACTATAAAAACCAGCCTGTGTGGAGTTGTGCTGCAGCTCCTCTGCAGCGCCTGGTTCTAATCAGGCTCTGGGCTGAGCCCAGGAGAGAGCTCCTCAGCAGTCTGATTGTAATTATGCAGCCCCCTGGGTGTGCATGTTCGCGTATGAGAGTAACCGTGTTACAGATCTCTGATTTCAAATGAAACAGACCATTGTTCTCCTCATTACTCATTAAAGGATATCTGAGATCAGTTGACCCAAGAGAGAGAGGAGACAGTGTTCTGTCCACTGTGCTGCAGCAGGACATTACCTAGAGCACCATGAACTCGACAAAGAACAGGCTTCTTAAGCCAGTCTCTCCCACTAATAGGGAAACAGAGTCAGTCTCTATTGATTAGATGCACAGGACAGCATGTACTGCCCTTTAACGTCTATGCAGCCCACAACCTACTCTTTAGTCCTACAGCGTCACAGTAGCTTTAAGATAATGAAGGCTAAGCATGTTCTAACAGACTATCCTGCAGCAGTGTAACTACTACTAAGTGCCTGTCAGGGTGGACGGACTGACCCCAGAAGTACACAGGGAACAGTGTTCTAATGTGTCCACAGCGAACATGCTGTGAATGCCAAGTCCGGCCTGTGACGCAGGAGCTGAAAGTGAGCTACAGGGACAGGAAAGTATGGATGAAGGGTCATTTTGGAGAGCAAACACGTGACAAAGACACGCAGGATGCTTGTCCAGCAGACCAGTATGGGACGCACCTATAAACAGTGAGATCTCAGATTTCCTCACTACTAAATATTCCACAGTCAACTGTCAGTGGTATTATAACAAAGTGGAAGCAAGTGGGAACAATAGCAACTCAGCCACAAAGTGGTCGGCCATGTAAAATGACAAAGTGGGGTCAGCGGATGCTGAGGCGCATAGTGCGCAGAGGTCGCGGACTTTCTGCAGAGTCAATCGCTACAGGCCTCCAAACTTCATGTGGCCCTCAGATCAGCTCAAGAACAGCGTAGACAGCTTCATAGAATTGGGTTCCATGGCCGAGCAGCTGCATCCAAGCATTACATACATTGTCGTCCAACATCAGTGTCTGACCTCACAAATGTACTTCTGGAAAAACGGTCAAAAATTTCCCTAAACTGCTTACTCAGCACCTATAGCGGTGCTTTAACTGTCCCATTTCACACAGCCTCAAACTTCAGAGACCAAAAGAAAGGAGGGATTTACTCTCTCGCTCGCTTCAGACCAGGAAGCTGATCAGCAGAGGTGACAGAAAACTGAGTGAGAGAATGAACACAGTTCTCTACAAAGACAGCCGGCTTTGGGTGAGAACAGTCTGGCACACTGATCTTTGCTATTACAGCCTAAAGCATCAGTTTGAGCGATCTGTGTCAGTGAGACGCATTCTCTCATTCTCTCAGAGCTCTGTCAGTGCTGCGAGAGAAACTGATCTTGCAAGCTTTGACAGTTTTGACAATAACCCCCTCCATCCCAACGCCCACTTCCCACCTAACACCCTCTGGGCATTTTACAGCTGCGGAAGCTTAAATATCCACTTGAATTCCAGCAAGCTTTGCTGTAGTTACTTTAAAAAGAAGGGTTATTTATCATCTCCAGGGAAGTGGATGTTTCACTGCCTGGCAAAATTTGCCTCGTTCTGTTTTTTCTGAGAAATGTTAATTTTTACTGTTACCCTAAAAGTAAGTGATTATTTCACTTACACATCTTTCACATCTTCTCTGGTGTGAAGAGCAGCCACTGAAGCTACAGGAGACTATTAGGAGCTACAGGAGACCATATGGAGCTACTGGAGATCATAATGAACAGTCTGTCAGAGTGACTGTGTGGATCATATGAACATTATAGAGGCTTTTTAAATGAAACAGTAGAAGCCATATCATCCCCTACACTTCCTTTTGTGTATTACAGTCTGTCAGAGTGACTGTGTGGATCATATGAACATTATAGAGCTTTTTAAATGCAACAGTAGAAGCCTTATCGCCCCCTACACTTCATGTAGTGTATTACAGTCTGTCAGAGTGACTGTGTGGATCATATGAACATTATAGAGCTTTTTAAATGCAACAGTAGAAGCCTTATCGCCCCCTACACTTCCTGTAGTGTATTACAGTCTGTCAGAATGACTTCAAATGAACGTTACAGAACATTATAGAATGTCTATGTTTTTAAGTCAACAACACAGCGATAACGAATCAACTTTGTCTACTAATCACGGCAAGCCTAAAGTTTAGTTTTGAGTTCATGCAGATTTTACCTGCAATGCTGCAGTTGCTGGTTGACGAGCTGCTGTGTGATTGTCCTGATCACCCGCTGATTGTTTGGCCATCAGAGACTCTGCCCGTCTGATAACGTCCCGCATCTGGTGGATGAAGCCCTCTCGCTCCGAAGGAAGGATGAACTCATTATGCACCTGAAAGAGAGAAAAGAAAAGAGAGGGACAGAGGTCATCTGTGAGGAAGGTGGGGCAAAATGTGAGTACAAGTATAAAACTTTGGAAACACCTACTTCTAGAAGGGATTCTCTTTATTTAGGCTACTTCCCACAATTTATAGGCATAAAAAAGGCATCAAAGCTATGAAATAACACTTATGGAATTCTGCATTTAGTCGTCCCCATTTGCCACCATGTAGCCTTATCATACTCTTGGTGCTCACTCAGAAAAGTAAAAGTTCTTAAATGGTTCTTGGCTTGGATGAACATTTCAACGAGAGATCTTTAATTGCTACAGAACCTTTACATTATGTGGAGGTTTTTTAAACTTTGAAAATAAAGAGTCATTAAATAAAAGATCATTTAGGGAACCAAACTAACTGGTGCTTCACTCCAGAGAACCCTTTTTGGGACCTTTATTTTTAAGATTGATCCTCTCAGCTTCAGGTGAAAAACCAAAAGGTAATGTAAGTTTTTTTTTCGACAGTGACGTTATGCATGGATCTCAATGGCTGCTCAAAACTACTTGTATATTTCCATAAATTATACTTTTTTACAGCAAAAATTACATATATGTATATTTTACTGCATTTTAGGTTATTTAATTTTGTAACGTTTTAATGTTTTTCTTATTGATGATTTTTATGTTTTATGTTTATTTTCACTTTACTGACTGCTGATCTGACCAGTAATTAATTGCCCTATGGATATAAATAAAGTTCCTTCAATTTAATTGAATTAATTGAATTCAACTCAACACAACGCAACTCAACACAACAAACTCAAATCAACTCAGCCCAACGCAACACTACACAACATTACTCAACCTCAACTCATCTCAACACAACTCAACCCATTGCAATGCAATCTAACTCAACACAACCTAACGCAAGGCAACTTAATTCAACTCAACCCAACTCAATGCAACTCAACCTAATGCAACACAACTCAACCCACCCCAATGTAAAGCAGTGCACTTCAATCCATTCCAATGTAAAGCAGTGCACCTCAACCCAACACAAGGTAACTTAATTCAACTCAACCCAATGTAACACAACTCAACACACCCCACTGTAAATCCGTGCACCTCAACTAAACACAAGGCAACTTAATTCAACTCAACTCACCGTAACACAACTCAACACACCCCACTGTAAAGCCATGAACCTCAACCCAACACATGGCAACTTAATTCAACTCAACCTAACGTAACACAACTCAACACACCCCACTGTAAAGCCATGAACCTCAACCCAACACATGGCAACTTAATTCAACTCAACCTAACGTAACACAACTCAACACACCCCACTGTAAAGCTGTGCAACGCAACCCAGCACAAGGCAACTTAATTCAACTCAACCCAATGTAACACAACTCAACCCACCCCAATGCAAAACAGTGTAACTCAACCCAACACAAGGCAACTTAATTCAACTCAACCTAATGTAACACAACTCAACCCACCCCAATGTAAAGCAGTGCACTTCAATCCACCCCAATGTAAAGCAGTGCACCTCAACCCAACACAAGGCAACTTAATTCAACTCAACCCAACGTAACACAACTCAACACACCCCACTGTAAAGCTGTGCACCTCAACCAAACACAAAGCGACTCAACTAACTACAAGCCATCAAAATCATATCTTTATGAATTACATTCATGCATCAGCCTTTTGACTGGTGCTACATGTGAGTCACTCCAGAGGTTGATGAGTTGAAGTTGAGCAATACAGAACCCACCACATCTCTGAATATTCCTAGACATCCCGAATAGCCTGCGGTTGTGTATGAGCCTGTTTAAACTTGTGCTCACTTTTAATAGCAGGCGGTTTTTAATTCGGTCTGTTCTGTCTTTGTACTGCTGTAACACCGCTAATAGCTGTGGGCGTGCACGGGGCGACCAATAACACTGCAGGAGAGGCTCCGCACTGCCAGAGCTTTCACTCCAAACAAAGAGGCTTCTGTACCTTAACAAACTGCAGCCGCACGAGCATCACTCACATGTGTGCAGCAGTGCACAGCCGCACACTCCAGCGTACAACGCCAGCCAGCAGCCAGTCAAAATTACTGCTGAGATACTGATAAAATTCAGTATCACAACATGCGTCCAAAAAGTCTGCAGACTCCAGAGAAGGGTGTTAATAGTGAGTCTGTGCTGCAGTAACAGCCTCTACTCTTCTGGGAAGCTTTTACACTAGACGTTGAAAATTGCTGTGAGGATTTGATTGAGCATTAGTGAGGTCAGTAACTCAAATAACCAACCAAAATCTCTGAGGAACGTTTCCAACACCTTGTTGAAAGTGTGCCACGAAGAATCAAGGCAGTTCTGAAGGTAAAAGGGGGTCCAACCTTTAACTAGCAACTTATTAGTGTACCTAATAAAGTGGCCGGTGAGTGTAGCTGGAAAACTGATTTCTTAAAAGGAATGAATCATTTGAAAAAAAGACACAGTTTTATTATCGTCAAGAATGTGCCTACTCCTTTAGCTAGCAGAGTGAGAAACAGCTGAGAAACAATTCAAAGAGCTTAAAATTTAATTCAACATCCCATGTGTCAAACACAAGGCCTGCAGGCCAAGTCAGGCCCGTGGCACGATCCTATTCAGCCTGAATTTTCTATTAATATCAGCCTGTTTCACCATGAGCTGCACTACAGTCCCCAGCATGCCATGCTCATATATGCACAAGACGTCTAGTAGCTGACGTAACAGAACTGGCGATTAGCGTTCTCCTCCGAGCGCGTTCAACTTCCCAATGACGTTGTGTGAGCGGCAATTCGAAAAGATGCGGTGGTGCTTCACAGGCCTCAGAGGAAGCCTGTGCTAACCTTCGCCCTCCTAGCGCTGGTGGTATTGATTGATTGGGGGAGTCTTAACTAGTGAGTGGAGACGACTAAATTGGGGAGAAAATGGGAGAAAATTGGGGAACCCCCCCCCCCCCTTCAAAAAAAAAATCTGTGGGCCAGAGAAAAAGTTTTTATTTAATTTTTAATGAATGTTGTGCTGTAACAGAACAGGCTATTGTTTATTTAAAATACACAAAAGCCTCAGCAGTAAAATATAAGCACTTATTGTAGACACTGAAATATTACATTAATACTTGAAATGTTCAGTATTTGAACGTCCCCAGGAGCTCAGTCTTTTAAACCTGCCTATTTGCCTGATCAAGACACCTGGAATCATTTCTTTGCTGCAAGTTCATTAAGACTTAGGCTTTTTCTGAGCTGCTGAGCTGACATTGGGTGTTTATACTGGTTGAACTGCAGCTGAAATGCAGCTAGTGTGTTTGGTGAAATGACTGATGGCGGAAGGTTGACTGGTCTGCTCGGCTGCTATATGTCACAGTATGTTCCGTCCTCCTTTACACAGCTCCACATTCTCTCAGTACCATGTGCTGCCTGTATTCTGTTCTGTATTGTAAGTCTTTTGTATTTATTTATTTATTGTACTGTATCATCTGCACTGTGTTTACTGTACTGTGTCGCACTTGTGTTCCCATGCTGGTCCTGGATGAATGTTGTTTTGTTGATAAGATTGATAAGATTTAATGGAAGTCAATGGAAGCAGAATTTTTTCTAAGTCATTTCTAAGTCCATTCATCATGTAATTTACACACAATGTAAAGAATAACAGGCACTTTCAAACTATGTCAAAAACTGAAAAATGTCAAAAATGGAGGTACAAGATTTTATATAAAACTATGTTTTTTATTTTAAATAATTTATTTATTGAGTATTCAGTGCCTATTTTTTGATGTTGTAGTTTTGCCATTTTGTGAATGCACAGTGGCCAGTTGGGGTCATGCTGAAATAAAAACACATCCAGGCCAACATGAGAGCATGTAAAGACCCACCCTTCACCAAATGCACCTCCCAAACCTCGCTAATGAAAAAAAGGAGACTGGAAGATATGGATATAAATAATATGTATGAAAAAAAATCAGGCATGGTGAAAGGCAGAGATACTCAAATCAAAGAGCTGAACTGAGGGGTCTTGAAAAGCTTTTTGCATATTATAATCTGACAGTTAAGCTACTGGCAACTGTTTATTTTTTAGAAACCAGCAGCTCCTAAGTTTTCTGTCTGGCGCCCTGTAATACACAATAACCGCTTATTTGCTAAATTTAATACATTTCAGAAAAAATAAGACACAAAATGTGGCCTTTTTATTTTCTCCTCAGCAAGTAAACTGAAACTGGAGAAAGGCCATATTCTAAACCTCTTATTCTCCAGGGTATATTTTTGTTTGTCGTAAGTTAAATAATTTAGTAACTGCATGAAATAAATGTACATTTTTATTTTATTTATTTATTATTTTTTTTATTAAAGCCCCTCAGATTAACACTATATGCTTACAATTTACTGCTGAAAGCCAAAAATCTCAGACGCTCTTTGTATTATTTTATAAAAGTAATGTTTACAGAGCAGATCACTGAAGAAACACCGTCTGTTTATAGTTTATAACCCAGATTTGGGGAAAAATGGGTCGACTTTCAGTAGAAAAACAGACTGAATTTAGCTTCTTTTATTATAAGGGCTTAAAATGACATCATCCATTTGACTGGAGAGAAGAGTTACAGCCTCATACTTCGCCCAGCTTCTGAATGTAGCTTATGAAATATGAGCGTTATGAAAAACATGACCAAGTGCGTTTTGGAACCACTGGTGGTCCCAAGGAGTTAAAAAGGTTGAGAGTGGGTCATTTGGCTGGAGGTGTTCAAACTTTTACACATCACTGTACACTGAGTCCAGCTGGGTCCAGACTCGCCGCTTTAGGGCATGCATACACAAACAACCACTAGACTCACGTAGACGAGCTCGAATACACATGACCACATTCACGCCCACACGTGTACAGCCATACGGATACAATCGCACAGGCGCAGTCTAGAGGAGTGAAGTGAGAGGATATAATAAACACATTATGATGTGATTTATAGGCTACTCCTGCACACTGACTCTACTCAGAGATCTCCACAGTGCAGCAGTGTTCTCCCCAGCTCTGTGCACTGTAGAGAACAGCGCGCAGATGTAACCAAACACTTCAGCCGTGCTGCTCCTGTTCGAGGAGAAACACAAAGCTGAAGTGTCTCAGTCTGCAGGGCAGCCGTGCTGTGCGAGGTACTCGGGGTAGAGACTCAGAGGAGGGGCACGCGAACGAGAGCCTTATCTCTGACACGGTTCTTGTTCCGAGCTCTGATAAGAACCTGATACCAGCAGTGAGGCTGACAATATCTGCTTTTGTGTCCAAACTGGGTGTATCTGGTGAGTTAACCTGGTCCAACTTTATATTAAGTGTCTCTAATAACTGTGTAGTTACACATGAATAACATATGCAACAACTACTGATGAGAACTGTAGAATATATTAAAACTCAGCTGGGCCTAAAACTGGTCTAAATACCAAATGTTGACATCACAACAAGGCGGTAAACAAAGGTAAACAAAGGTAAAGCTTCAATCAATTATTTCTTCACTTTCCATAAAGACAAATATTAACATCTGACCTGCTTTCTGTTGAGTACGTAAAGTCTGTGAGCAACAAAGAAAACGTGCTCATTGGTTCTAGGCATCGTCTATCAGGGTGAAAACAGGGCAGACTCTGTGCAGAAACGTGCAAGATGTGGTGCTGTTACGGAGAGGCAGAGGAGTATCTGCTGTTAACAGAGCTGATAAGAGCTGCAGCCCACCAGCTGCATAGAAGCCTCCCAGCCAGAGGGACACAGCTCTATTTCTGATTATTTTTGGAAGAAGAGGGGGGTTAAGGGGTAAAAGAGCCCAGAAACAGCAACAATGATGAGTGAGGAGAGCTCAGACGTGCTCTATCAGGTGCTGTTTTTAAACTCACTGTACAAAACGTTCTGACATGCTGACACGTTTTGTCACACAAGGCATTTTCAAGGCAAAATTGGGGCGAGCGAGGCGGCTGAAGAGTTCAGGAACGTGATGAGTGCTTGAGATGGAATGGTATCAATTTTCCTTCTCCGATATCGATACTGATATGAAACCTTCAGATGAAAACCTGCCGAATATAAATACCAATACCGATGCTGATTTCAACAGGGTTCACAGTTCTGATAACCAACATTATCAGGAAGTCTTCATTTAGATTTACATTTAAATGTTATATATTAGGGCGGCACGGTGGCGTGGTGGGTAGCGCTGTCGCCTCACAGCGAGGAGGGCCTGGGTTCGATTCCCTGGCCGGGCGACCGGGGTCCTCTCTGTGTGGAGTTTGCATGTTCTCCCCGTGTCTGCGTGGGTTTCCTCCGGGTTCTCCGGTTTCCTCCCACAGTCCAAAGACATGCAGTCAGGCCAATTGGACGTGCTAAATTGCCCCTAGGTGTGAGTGTGTGAGTGTGTGAGTGGCTGTCTGTGTCTGTCTGTCTGCCCTGCGATGGACTGGCGACCCATCCAGGGTGTATCCTGCCTTCCGCCCGAAGACTGCTGGGATAGGCTCCAGCACCCCCCGCGACCCTGACGGAGAAGCGGCTTAGAAAATGGATGGATGTTATATATTAAAATCAGAGGTGGACGAAGTACACCAACCATGTGCTTGAGTTAAAGTAGAGATACCCAAGGTAAAATATTACTCCAATAAAAGTTGAAGCTCCTCCCTTTAGACCTCCACTTGAGTAAAAGTACTAAAGTATTTACCTTCAAATGTACTTAAGTATCAAAGTAAAAGTACTAAAAGAGTTATTATGGCTCTGATTTCCTGTTATCATTTTTATAACAAGACTCACTTCACAAACTCATTTTAGGTGAAAATCCTCCAGTGTCTCTCTTGGTAAACCAGTCTTTTAATAGAACGTCATTAATTAGTGACGTTGACGTCTATTAAAATGATCATAAGCACAAACACTGAAGGTACTTTCACAATGCAAAGAACCATATAATCACACAAAGGCTCTTTGAGTGTTCATGGTTCTATATAGAACCATTTTCTTATGTAAAGAACCCCTAAAGAACTATGTTTTGTAAGAGTGTATATAAAATTTTCCATATTTTTTAGGTTTAATACAGTTTTATAGTTTTGTCCCAACCAAAAAAGTGACATTTTTCACCAATATCAATAAAACCATCGGGTATGAATATAAGCCAATGTTATCAGCCAACCGATATATATATATATATATATATATATATATATATATATATATATATATATATATATATATATATACTGGTCAGGCTCTAAAAACTACTATGTTCTAAAATGAGCTCTTTTTTTAAATTCAAGCATTTAATCTGTGCATCTAAAGGAAGAAATGCACAGCTCACAACACTTACAAATAAAAATTAAAAACTTCAGCTTTTTATTCAGGCAACCATTTCACAAAAAAATGCAAATGTGTGTAAAATCAGAATGGGCAAATAAATAAACTATCATACTAGTTTAAAATAAATATAGTATAAAATAGCTACACTGTTCTTATGCTATGTGTGAGCAGTTACTGCAATCTTTCAGACTAAATCTGTTACAGATTCTGATTCCATCTTTTGTCCCCTGAAATGTGATCCAGTTTCTACCGAGAGTCAGATCAGCGTCATCTCCAGTGTATGAGTGTCAACAGGGGACTGAATGGCCTACCATAACCAAGGCGATGTCCTCAGGGCTATCTCCATCAAGGTCAAACTTGAAGGTGACCATCTTATCATTGTGAGTCTGTAGCTGGCACTCCACCACGCGGTCCACTTTATCAGACAACTAAAGGCAGGAGAACAAAGTTTCTCACTCATACAGTCTTGTACACTTAAGAACAGGCATGTAAAACTATTTATTTTTACCAGTCATAACACCATATATCAGGGGCCTTTAATTAAAATTCAATAAGGTCCAGTTAGAGAAAATTTCCTCAAGCAAAGGTCCAGAACCTCATAATGTCTAACCTGCATCATGACTCGGTGCCATATACTGTTTACTGAAGTAGCTTAATAGGAATATCAACATCTTATACAGTCGACAACTGAATATCAGATCAAATAAAGTCCAGTTCAGTCAGATTTCAACAACATTTACTGTCAGTTTTATCTTTTTAGAGTCACTTCCTGTGGAATAACTTCCCTCACTTTCTTCTCCGACTGCTGTTTCTTGCCTCGTCCGTCCCTCCCCTGTGTGGCGTCACTTACTTGAGTCTCAGAGTTCATCGTAATGCACAGATCTGTTTGGCTGAGTAGCGTCACATGATATTTACAACGCATGTGATTGGTCTGTGAGTCTCCAGCCACTAAAGCTACCCTAATGGCTAGAAAATCGGCTAATACGCTGATTAAAATAAGACCACCCCGGGAAAATTTATCGTTTACAGGTCCAGGTCCGCATAGGATAGCATCTGGCTCCGGACTCAGACCATGGTCCGTCTTGTAGTGGCCTCTGCCATATATCATTAGAGTAATTAGAGTACATGCAAATAAATCTAACTATAGTAAAAAGAATTTCTTAGTTTGAAAAAAAAAGCAGTTGAGGTAGTTTGAAAAGGCTTGACGTGAAATTTTATCTGATGACTGAATGTCATATAATTAACCACAATTAACCATCTCTTTTACATAGTTAACAAATCAACAAATATTACTTGCGCCGCCCTCTAAACTTGTCAGAGAACTTAGAACTTTGAATGATGCATCTCAATGAACGCATTTATTGCTTTCGTTTATTTACACTCATTTGCCTCAACAACCCCAGTGCTTTCTTGGCATAATATGACTGTGAAACGATTTCTGTAAAACAGCTGCAGCTTAAATAATTCCAATCAACCCACATAACTGTGATTAGGCAATTACGTAACAACTGTGACAGGCCTCATTTTAAGGAAAACTTTGGTTCCAGCTTTCTCCTTTCATCAGCAGCTCGCCTGATTTAAATTATCGAACTACTGGAAACAGCTATTAGATCATTTAACAATAGGCTCAAAAAGAGTAACACTACAAGACTTTAAAACATATAACTATAAGACTAATGATCTTTATTCCATTCATTACACACACTGTGCATCAGTAGCATTCAGTTATGCTCTTGTGGACTGGTATTTTAAACTTTCCCAAATTTCTCAAAAATATGTGAAAAAATAGAAACATTTTCAGTTTAAATGTAGGTTTTTACTCTAACATCAAATGTTTTTTTTAATCTCTGATATTTTGTCATAAAAATAGTCTATAGAGCCCTAACTGTATCCTAGACAGATCACTTTGGTTTAGATAAATAAACTTGACAATAAGAATTTTTAACCCAACTATACTTGGTATGGCAAGAAAAAAAAACCCCGACCTTGTTCTGACTGTGCTAAGAATGGTCCATCACACCTTTTAGATCTAGTCAGTGAGGGTCCTATGGTGGTTCATTTCCTTTGACAGACTGTGTAGAGGGGTGCTAAGACACTGTGCAGTACACACCTACAAAGTAGAGCCAAATGGTATGCATTTCTGATAAAACTGCCACTTTCTAATAAACTGGCAACTCAGTGAAAATCACAGTTAGACATGAAATGACTGGTGGACAAACAAGTGAACGGACTCATGGATTCATACCCCTGTGATGCGCAGGCGGGCCCGCGCTCTCCTCCTGAACAGCTTTCCAGCCGTCCGTCGAGCAGGCGACTTGTTTGCCCTCTCTGATTGACCCTCGCAGCCGTCACTCAAGCCTGAGGTCACGTCTGAGGCGTAGCTGTGGAGATTTCACATAACTTCATTAGAGAAATCAAACAAGACATTTTTATAGGGGCTAAGAAAAATAATTAAACACAAAATTAAACAGAAGTAAAAATAATATCACATTTTCAGTATTTACTGTGTCCACCTTTCCATTCTTTTTGGAAAAGAGGTGGGTTTTTTTCCCCCACACCTCCAAAGTTCAGTCTTAGAAGCTGGTTTAACATTGCAAGTAATCTCAAACACATTCAAAGGTCTGGACTCTGGGGTGGTCAGTCCATTGTTTGAGGATGTTTTCAGATCTGAAGCAGCTTGATTTTCTCCTCTCTCTCAAAGATGAAAGCTTTGATGGGGACAGTTTGGTGTCTACCTGGTCTTACAGCTGGTTGTTAGGAGTCCCATTTTCTCTGTAGCGTTTAAACGGTTTTTAAACTCAAGTTTTGGAAACTTGTGTTTTTTATTCCTCTTTAAGTGGGTGAATAGTAGCCACATTTACATGCAGCCTGATAATCTGTTAATAATCCGACTAAAAGCTCAATAAGAATAGAATACGTCCATGTAAACACCTCAATCGGAATAGTCCAGTCTGATTAAGGATATTCGGAATACAGTTTCTATCTGATTGATGGAGGTGGGTAATCCTGTAAATAATCCGTTAAATAGAAGAATATTATCTGTGTAAATGCATGTATCCAATTACATTGCCTATAGGAAAGTTTAAGTCCGTTCTGCATGTGAGTCTCACACAGTGAGAGTTTATACCATCCAGCATGGCGGAGCAGAAACTGGTCTGCAGAGATGACGAAGTTTAGGCTCTGATTTAAAAGATGGTGGTGGGACGGACGTCCAGCTTATGTGTCTCAGAGCACAACGTCTTCCTCTCAGCCTTCTTTAATAAGGACATCTGAAGGACATTTTCCTGAGACTGAGATCATTTTAAAGCAATTAAAAACACCAGCACTGCTCACTGCTGCTCATCTCACTCCGACTTGACTCACGTGATGCTGGTTGTCATGGTAACATCTGCACTAAGTGGTTCCCTACGCATGCATGGAATTTTGGATCGGATTACTTGTAGTGAGCATGTAAACAGAGGTTTTTATAAGATTGTTGAGAAGAGTGAGAATAAACACCTCAGTCTTCATCTATAATTGGAATGAATTCAGTTGGATTGGCAGAAATCTCTGCATGTAAACACAGACACTGTTACACTGATCTGTTGCAAGCACACACTGTAGTAAAAGTGAGAGGAATTCATTGGATCCTAAAAGGCCCTCACTGGACAGGAGTTTGGTCAAACATTAGCCTGACAGGATTTAATGGCAGTGAAGAAGGGCTCAGCTTTCTCCTTTCCTGATTGGCGCTCTCTCTCCCATGTGATAGGGCAGAGGTCCGCTACAGCGAGAATGGGCTATAACTAAATCCGGCAAACATAAAAACGTCCATGGAATTCCTGCCCTTCTTTACAAGCTTGCTTGGGTAATATCAGGCTTTTAATGACTGTTTTGTTCCTCCTGTAATAATGTTTTACTAGTTTTAAGAAAACAAACTTTCTCCATTCACTCATCAGCTTAGCTTTTTTATACGGCTCTTGCTTCAGAGGAATAAATATGTGCACACGATTTTTCTGGATAGTCAGGCCACAATTAGTGTATGATACTATTCCTTGCAAAACAAGAATATAACTGTGTTTGAATTGGCATCATACAGGTCTGTGCTTTCAGACCCTAAAAACACTGTTTGGCTTTAGAGTGCTGTGGTTATAGCTCTTGTTGTGAAAGCGCTTCGGAAAGCGAATTGTGTCTCACAGGTCTTTCAGCACTCTACACACTGCAGCATCCAAACCCTTGCCCTCCTACAAGGCACATAAACATTTACAGGCAGCCTACCGCTTGGCAAACTCTGGTCAGTGCTTTAAAAGTCCCTGCCTGCTGAGGTACGCGTGTTTTTGAGGCTGGATTTAACAGGCCGCGAGCGGAATGCGCTGCGTTATGAAAGATGAGAGGAGGAGAAGCCCAGAGGACAATGTGATCTCCTGCCATGGCGATTGACTCACAGTCGCAGGCATGCACCCCTGAGGGGGGAGCGAAGCTGTTCTTTTCAAAAGTGAACTGTGTGCTCCACAGTACTTTTGATGGCCAATCTAAACACAGAGCTCTCGGTGCATCGTGTGAGGACAAACAGGGTTTCACGGCTGACTTTGATATGAGACTCTGTGGGTGGCTTTAGCGGCCCAGATGTGGTGAAAGCCAAGCTGAGGGCTTTTTCTTACCTGTCCACGGGCGAAGAGAATGGACTTGGAGGCCCCGACACTCCTTTGTCGAAGTTATTAGTCACAGCAATGCTCTAAGGAAGGGATTAGAAAAAAGGTTCTTTAGGGATTAAAGGAATATTCAAGCATTTGTCAACTTAATCTCTATCTGCTGCATCTGCAGGGCACAATTGATTACTACGGACATTTTCCTGTATTTAGAAAAGAAAACCTGATGTGAAAAACGCCTACACTCTTAAAGTCAGTTCTTCAAAGGTTCTTTAGTAAAGAAAATGGTTCTATAGAGAACCATGAACACTCAAAGACCCATTTTGAATGACTGAATTGTTCTGTGCATGAGTAAAATCATTCTTCATATTGATGGAGAATGTGTTGCATATGGTTCTATGTAGAAGCTTTTTAAAAGGCTTCTATATAGCACCAAAAAGGGTTCTTCTACTGTTACAATGTTAAGCTTGTAACAATAGCACAACCCTTTTTGGTGCTATAGAGAACCCTTCTCAAAAAGGTGCTTTATGAAACATTTTTGATGCTACAATCTTAAAAAAACTGTGCTTCAAAGGTTCTTTAGTAAAGAAAATGGTTCCAGAGAACCATATACATGCAAAGAACCTCCTGCATGATTAAAGTGTTCGCTGTATCATGAAAACGTTCTTCGGGCTGATACAGAACCTTTCTGAAAAGGGTTCTAGATAGCACCCAAAAGGGTTCTTCTACTGTTAAAATCTTGACACCATAACAAAAGAAGAACCCATTTGGGTGCTACAAAAAAAACATTTTCAAAAAGGTTTAACAATGCAAAGGGTTTTTGGAGTGTTCAAGGTTCTATATAGAACCATTTTCTTTACTACAGAACAATGACCATATTTTGATGGCCAGTTGGAAGGTCCTACAGCTTCTACCCACCAACTTCTATTAGAGCCAAATGTTCTTTATGTGCTTTTCTATATACAGACAAGTGTGTCCACATACTGCCTGTGGAAACTGACCACTCAAAGAACCATTTGCATGGTATACTTAAGTATATTGCATGGTTCTTCAGATGGATGGAGGTGTCATATTACAGTTCTACATAGAACTACAGAACACATTCTCCATTAATCTGAAGAATCATTTCAGCATGCAAATGGTTAGAGTTTGTAGATCTTTATTAAAGAATCCTTGAAGAACCATCTGTTTTAAGGAGTTTACAGACATGGCAGATGGACTAAATTCCAATACCATACATACAATTTGTCATTGACACAACCAAACCTTGAAAATCCAAAAAGTTCTTAACTTGGAATTTAACAGAACAAGACTTCTTTCCATTTTGACCATTTGTAGTGGTGGTCCATTCATCAGGAAACTTCAAAATTTGGACAAAAATTAAGAGGCAAGACCTTGTAAGTATCCTAAAAGTACTCTGCTAAACTGTAAAAGGTAACTGTGTTCTGGATTCTTCACAGTCGAGTCACATTATAATGATCACCAGCCAATATCCAGAGTAACCGCCATGTGCAGCAGCTAGACATGCTGGGAGTGACTCAACAGGGTCCTGGTAGGTTGTCACTGTACCTGGAGCCAGGCTGACTGCAGTGCATCCCACAGCTGTGGAGGGTCCATGGAGAACAATCCACAGAGCAAACACGACGATTGAGATGGTCCCACAGATGTTCAATTGGGTTCAAGTCCAGGAAATTAGGGAGCCAAGACAGTACTTGGAAGTTTTGGTCATGCTGTTCCATCTAATTTTGCTGGAAGAGCCTATCCACCCAGGGAAGACAATCAGCATCTACGGGTGTTCATGATTGTCAAGGATGGATTCATACCCAGATCAGCTGAGAGTGCCTTCCACATGGATGAGGCCACGAAAACATTCCCCAGACTTAATGATGTGACTGGACTGTAAATTGCTATTACAAAACGTAACATGCTAGATACCTATTTTCTGATTCTGAGCTAAATGTCTTGCAGCCTCTGTGAAAGGTATGTTCTCAAAAACACTTACCGAAGAAAAGCGCAGAGCTGGAACTGGAGGGATGTGAATGGATGTGGCCGTAGTGGGTGTGGCCACTGAAGTGGGCAGATCGGGAGGGCTGCTTATGCTACCCTTAGCAACCTCAAGTCCATCCTGACAGCTTGAGGGACTAAGATAGCCGTCTGTCTCGCAATCGGCTGGAGAGAGAGAAAGCGGGAGAGGAGAGAGAGAGAAAGAGAGAGACAGACAGACAGAGAGAGAGAGACATACAGAGAGAGAGACAGACAGAGAGAGAAAAAGACAGAGAGAGAGAGACAGAGAGACAGACAGAGAGAGAGAGACAGAGAGAGAGAGAGACAGAAAGACAGAGAGAGACAGACAGAGAGAGAGAGACAGAACATATTTCACGTTACAAAGGAAAGATTTTTTAAAGTGAAATTTTGGTTGAAAAAAGCCAAATTTATAGTTTTAACCTGATGAAGTAAAAACGTGTCTAGTGTCTGATGTTTGCTTGATTATGGACTTTATTACATAATTTCTGGTACTCTGGTGATTCAAGGGTTCTTCAGCAAAGAATATGGTTCTATATAAAATCATGAACATTCAAAGAATGCATGATTAAAGGGTTCTTTGCAATGTGAAATGGTGCTTCAGACGGATGCAGAATGTGCTGTAGATGGTTCTATAAAGAATCCAAAAGGGCTCTTTAATTTTTACGATGGCAAGGATGCAACAATAGGAGAACTCTACACTACACTGCTACACTGATCCCTTTTCAAAATGGTTCTGCATAGAACCGTCTATAGCACATTCATGCACATTTTCCATCAACCCGAAAAACCCTTTAATCATGCAAAGGGTTCTCCAAGTGTTTATGGTTCTATTTAGAACCATTTTCTTCACTAAAGAACCCTTAAAGCACCATCTTTTTTAAAACTGTACGATACACTGTTAACTATAAACAAGTACAGTAGAAAATACAGCAAAGAGAAGAAACAAATTTCAGACAGCAAACAAGTCTCGGCCACCTGACCACATTTGGGGTAAGAGGGGTAATTTAGAGGAATTTCATTTTTTTGCCCCAAAACAGAGACATACAGTCATGTGCAAAAGTTTGGGCACCCTTGGACAAGTGATGTTTTTTCTAATTGGAAGTTTTACAAGGAACACAATGTGGCATTTCTCTGCAGATTTTTGCACATAATTTAGATGTATTTGCTGAATTTAACACACTGGGGGGAAGGGGTAAATAAATAAATGAATGAAGAGTACTCATGTATTAAAATTTGTATTGTTTTTTTTTCATGAAGAGGAAATAACTTATTGTCACTCCAGCAAAGCATGTGACTGGACCAAGGGTGCCCCAACTTCAGCAATTAAACAGTAGCTGTGCATTACAATCACAAAGCGTGTTCCCTGCAGAGGATGCGTCAAATTTATTTGCATGTCAACAAAGCATGTCATTTTGGATGCCAAAACTTTTGCACAAGACCAGCACAGAGGCTAAAAGGTGGTAGAATCAGTATCACTTGAGCTAAACTCCATTTAACCTGAACATAACAAGCTCCCTTCAGGTGGTCGGAGCACTTTTGAAAGCAGCACTGTTCTGAGCGAGAGGTCGAACTGAGGGATTATGTTCTTCGCTGTCGCCGTTTATTCACCTCAAACCTGTCTTTCCTCTCGTCGGCTTCAAAAACACTGCGTGCTCGCGCAGCAAAGAGGCTGATGTGAGGCAAGGAGGGAGTGAATTATTGAGTTAATCTCCCTGTTCAGATTTCCCCCCGTTCTCTGCCGCGTTCTCAGTGTGTACATTATCGCCAGGCTGACTGCAGAAACATACAGACAGTTTACGAGGTGAGATCAGTCGACGGCGGGCTGTCTGCACTGTTAGAACTGCTGGTAAGGACACCAGGTAAGGAGGTTTCACACATACAGTCTGTGGAAAGCTGACTGTACTACTGTGCTGAGGCTCTGAATGCTGAGAGGTGTTGCTTATGTATGACTTCACGTTGAACAAAGTAAATCATTTATTATACAGGCTGATTAATGGATTTAACAAACGCCATGGTGCTACCATAAAACTGCGACTACACATCAAGATACAGCAGCGCTGGAGTGTCTGCAGATACAGAGGCCACACAAAAGTATTTGGATTAGGGATGTGCATTCTAATTTTGACATTCAAGTATCTGTTAGAGCTCATTAATGGATGTCTGGTTAACCACAGTAAAGGAAAAACTATGCTAAAAATGGCCAACAGTAAGGCGGGCTGTAGTCTTAACTTTTCAGGTGGCAGCACTGGTGATTCACAAAAATACAGCAGCACACAGAGGAACGTGTGTCATTTCAACACAGCTGGTAGGTTTTTGTGTTGGCTGAGTAACAGAGGCTGCCTCTTCAGATGGGCTAGTGAGCTAACACAGCTAACACGGACGATAAGTGTCTTCTTAAGTGTCTGATGAGGACTTGTCTTCTACATGAGGTTTTTTCTCCTCAGTGGACAATATGCCAACATGTTATTTGTCAGAGAAATATATTTCTATTGTTTCTGGACCTAGCTCACATCAGTTAGCGATACAGCTGCGCTAACTCTGACTGCTAAGCCACATCCTTAACACATTTTTGGCAACGTGCTGATGTCCAGGCGCTTGTCTTGAGGAGTAGTAAAGTATATCATATTTACAAATAAAAGCAAAAGCGATATAGTGATTTCAAAAGTGAAATAGCGATTTCAGTATTCAATACCTAGAAAAGCTAATCGAGCACCGAAGTACCGTAATTTGGACACTTTAACCAACTGACCACTGCCAAGTGTCGGCTAGAGGGGTATAAAGCCCCCCAGCATTGGGCTGTGGAGCAGTGGAACTGCATTCTCTGGAGTGATGGAGCTCCATCCAATACCTTTGGGATGACTTGGAGTGACCCAGAACTGATCATCTAACATCAGTACCTGACCTGACTAATGCTCAATGAAATACATACAGCAATGATCTCAAATTTAAAGCCTTCCCACTGAAGTAGAGACTGTTACTGCAACACAAACGCACTACTAACACCTTCATTACAGAAGAAACACTGAATCGCAGGCACTTTTGATGTCTATTCTGATGTCTACACTACATAATCAATCATACAGCCACTGTAACACCTTTTAACTCTAATGCTATCTGAATGTAATGGTGCTCACAGGTTACTGAGGAGAAGCTGGTGTGGCGGAAGTGCAAGTGCTGGTCAGCTTCTGGCTCTTCTGGCTCTGGTAGGAAGCCCCTGTTGATGCTGTAGTCTGGGGAGTTCACAGGAGAGACAGTGGGGGGCTCTGGGAGCAACGGAGTAGGAGGGATCCGAAAAGGGGAAGAGGCAGGGCTTTCGAGGGCTCGGCTAACGGGCTTGGGCGAGGGCAGCTCAGGCTCCTCCTCAATGGCCTCCACCTGCTTCCTCTTCTTCTCCTCCTCAGCCAGCCGCCGCTGCCGCTCCCGCTCCCGCTGCCGCTTGATGGCCGTCACCCGGTCTCGCATCGCTTTGGCCACCAACTTGTAGTCCGCCTCGCATACAAATCCCAGGACCACCTAGGAGAGGAGAAGTAAGATAATGTTAATAAGTGGTGCGATCTTTGGAACTGAATACCAGTTCACACGAACATTGCTTTGTGTCATAATTACAAGCAGAAGCTTTGTAAACAATTTTGATAAGTTGAGTTTCAACTACATTATTATTTTATTATTGACCAACCATGGCAGTGGAAATTTCCATTATTTGATGGTAGATAACTTGTAGATAATGAAACTCGTTTTTACTACTGAAGAGGACACAGCATATGTCATGTGATAACTCACATAAGGAGTTGAAAGAAAAACATGTATGATAAACTCAAACTGGTCTGAAACGCAGCCGGGAGACCAAAAATCTGAGTCTGCGCCCCTCACACACGACTCGCCATTTGTCCACTCAGACTGACCCAAAAATCTGCAAAGTAGAGCCAGACCGACTCGGCCAGACTGAGAATCAGAGCTAAAATAGGGATAAAGTTGTGTAATGTAACCACAGCTTTACTTGTACGGGGTGATTCAAAGTGCCATATATGTACAGCCATAAGGTGTCTAGGAACCAATCACAATCCAACTGAAAGGAGGGGTCATAGAGTTTCTGACTGGCTCCCTTCAGTCTGCAAGGAGATGAGACCCCTAAGCAGAAAACGTTCTGTGTTCTCCATGTCAATAAGAGTGAATCCGTCATAACTGTGCAGTGTGATTTTCGTGGGCAGTGAAGCTCCAAAAAGGTCAGAGCGTTTGACCTTGGTTCCACAGCACTGGATAATCTCCGAAATTGCACTGAAAGAGCCGTGAATGCAGCGACACCTGATATGCTCTATCCAGAATGGGATGAGTTTGACTGTGGTGTTGATGTCGTCCGTACAGTTGGCGGAGGTTCAGACTGACACCTCGCACAATTACGTAATAAACTTTATGCTCATTTAAACCATTTACACATCAAGAAGCTTCTTCAATCCTGCTTTTTTCAACTTAGAAATAATATTAAAATTAGAAATTTCCTGCCCTTTTCTGACATTGAAAAAATTATTCATGCTTTTGTCTCCACCCGTTTGCACTACTGCAATGCCTTATTTACTTGTGTGAGTCAGAGAGAGGTGGCTCGTCTACAGCTAGTTCAAAATGCAGCTGCTCGTCTTCTTACTAGGACAAAGCGCAGGGAACATATTCCACTAGTATTGGCTTCTCTACGCTGGTTGCCTGTAAGCTACAGAATTGATTTAAAAATTTGAATGCTTACTTATCAGGCTGTTCATAACGAGGCTCCAGCATACATTACTGAGCTCTTACAACCTCTTCATAGTGCGAGAACTTTAAGGTCTTCAAATCAGGGGTTATTAAATGTTCCACGTACTAACTTAAAATCAAAGGGGGACTGGGCTTTTGCAGTTTATGCTCCATATTGTGGAATAATATTCCTACTGATGTCAGACTCTCTGAATCAATTGAGGTTTTTAAAAAACATTTAAAGACTTATTTTTATTCTCTTGTTTTTAACAGCTTTTGATCAATGTGCTTTATAAGTCAGTGTGCATTTGAGTATTTAAACTGTGTGTATTACTTGAGTATATAATCATAATGATCTTAATTGTCTTGTATTTTATTTGTAAGTACTTTGTAAAGCAATTTGTGAGTCACTCTGGAAAAGTGCTATATAAATAAAGTTTTACTTACTTACATTTACAGTTCACTGCATTGATCTGTAAAGATTTACAAGTGAAATAAATCATTTTGAAATCAGATGAATCTTTTTAATCACCCTGTATTTAGACTTGAAACAGGACATTGAGACTAGAAGAAAACCCCTTAGTTTTATGGGGAAAATAATGCTAATAATAATAAGTAACACAGCCATACTTTCTGTGTGCCCTCTGACTCTATTCCACACATTCAGTATCAACACATAATCTACAGTGTCCTCAGCATATTTTTGTGCCCTTTCCTGAGCTTCCTCATGAACGATGTACACCAAGGTCACCTAACCCAGATCGTCCATCAGCACCTCAGCCAGCCAGATTAAGGAGATAACCCAAAGTCCGTCAGCAAATTCGCTCTTGATGAAAAGTGCATGTAATGTGAGAGAAAGGAAGGATTGTGGAAGTTTGGGATAATTAAGAGGAGCTCAGCGTGGCCCGAAGGATGAAGGGGAGGGTGTGTTTTGGAATACGCATCTGAAGTCATTTTATCATCAGGCATGTGACCTCCTCTTCCTCCTGCGCCCTGCCTCTCGCATTACCAGAGCGATGAATAAACCGCCCGGCCGCGTCCTTGAGCGCTGTTACGCAATCAAGGCGGCTGTCGGGGGCATCGGGCTTTCCGCCTCTGCTTTAAGAAGGAGGCTGTAAATGGTAATGGGTAGATTCCACGATATTAAGAGAGGGGTCCTACTGAGGAGATGTTTCACTGATAAACTTTAGCATGTGCGGTTTTAATGGATTTTGGGCCTGAAGGGTTCAGAGACTGCCCTTTAATTATTAACACAGGAAGAGTGGCTGATGTGGGCTGAGTGAGGACATACAAGACAGACATGATGAGGGAGACCTGAGAGGACAGAGGCTTTGTTTATCAGCCTTTTCACAGACCCACAACTCCAGGACCGACAAGCCTGTCTTACCATTCTGCAGATTCAGGTTTAGAAACGATAATGAACTGCTGTCAGAGTGAATTTATATCTCCACAATCAGCTGCTCCCCCATTTAACCCCAAACGTGGTTGATCAGCGAGGACGAGTTTGGTTTTAGCACTGGAGCTACAGGGCTAACGCAGCTAACAAGTAATAGAAGCTTATGAGCATGGATTAGCATGGCGCTAACGTCAAGGATAAATAAATTTGTCCTTTTCTTAAAGTTATATTTAATAACAGTGGAGGATTTCACTACAAAACTGAAAAATCAAAATCAATGAAACTCTGAAATGCTGATTTATGGGGTTCATTTTGTTGTTTGTTAAACTGTTGAAACCACACTCTTAAAAAAGATGGTTCTTCAAGGTTTCCTTAGTAAAGACAATGGTTCTGTAAAGAACCATGAACACACAAAGAACCCCTTGCACGCTTGAAGGGTTTTATATATATATATATATATATATATGTAGATAGATAGATAGATAGACACACGCATGCACATTTTCCAAGCCGCTTCTCCCTCAGGGTCACGGGGGGATGCTGGAGCCTATCCCAACGGTCACTGGGCAGAGGGCAGGAGATATATATATATATATATATATATATATATATATATATATATATATATACACACACATACACTTTTGGAAATATATACAATAATAATATAGACATCCCATTCTTAATCCATAGGGTTTACTATGATGTCGGCCCACCCTTTGCATCTATAACAGCTAGGAAGGCTTTTCACAAAGGTTTAGGAGTATGTTTATGGAAATTTTTGACCGTTCTTCCAGAAGCACATTTGTGAGGTCAGACACGGTGTTGGACAAGGAGGCCTGTCTCGCAGTCTCTGCACCATTTCATCTCAAAGGTGTTCCACTGGGTTGAGGTCAGGAATCTGTGCAGGCCAGTGAAGTTCTTGCACACCAAACTCGCTCATCCATGTCTTTATGGACCTGCTTTGTGCACTTGTTGGAATAGGAAGGGGTCGTCCCCAAACTGTTCCCACAAAGTTGGGAGCATGAAATTGTCCAAAATCTCTAAGCCCAACTCCTGAAAAGCAACCCCACACCATAACCCCCACTCCACCAAACTTCATACTCGGCACAATGCAGTCAGACAAGTACCGTTCTCCTGGCAACCGCCAAACCCAGACTCATCCATCGGATTTCCAGATGGAGCAGCGTGATTGGTCACTCCAGTGGTTACAACCATTGCATGCCACGCTTTGCACTGTGCTTGGTGATATAAGGCTTGGATGCAGCTGCTCAGCCATGGAAACCCATTCCATGAAGCTCTCTACGCTGTTCTTGAGCTGATCTGAAGACCACATGAAGTTTGGAGGTCTCTGCAAATTGACTCTGCAAAAAGTTGGTGACCTCTGTGCACTATGCGCCTCAGCATCTGCTGACCCCCACCCTGTAATTTTACATGGCTGACCACTTCATGGCTGAGTTGCTGTCGTTCCCAATCGCTTCCACTTTGTTAGAATACCACTGACAGCTGACAGATGACTGTGGAATATTTAGTAGTGAGGAAATTTCACGACTGGACTTGTTGCACAGGTGAAGTCTTATCACAGTACCACGCATTTCTAATGCTTACCATCTCCTGCGCAACTTCCTCGGGGACGTCCTTGTAGAGCTCGAACAGGAACTCGATGGCGTTGTTGTCCTTGTACTTGCCGTGAAGCTTTTTGGTGTCGTCCATACGGAGCCACAGCTTTAAGCTGGACTTCTCCATGTCGTCCTCCTCGGCCAGTTCTACGTGGACACCATTGTGCTCCTGGAAGAACGTGTGCTCCAGCAGGTCCTGAATGGTGTACCTGGCCATGGAGACGAACATGAATCAAAGAGAGAATCAAATTCTACTGAAAGCCATTTGTCTGAGATGGCAGCCTTTTTTTTTGTTGTTGATTTGGTTGGAGCCTGAACTCTAAATGCTGCTGGACAAAAAGACTGATATTATGTGGAAATATCCGCTTACAAATGTAATTAGAGACACACAAATTGTTATCGTGGAGGAAAAATGCTTGCTGTCATGTATGTAAGCAAATGAATCAAACTAATTCAATTGTATAATCAAGCACAACATTTCAGAATAATCTCATTACTTGGCAGTTAGCTCGAACAAATGGACGGCTATACATGCACTGCCATGACTTTTGTACAATACTATGTATGTACACTGATCAGGCATAACATTCTGACCATCTCCTTGCTTCTGCACTCACTGTGCATTTCATCAGCTCCACTTACTATATAGGTGCACTTTGTAGCTCTACAGTTACAGACTGTAGTCCATCTGTTTCTCTGATACTTTGTTACCCTATTCTTCAGTGGTCAGGACCCCCATGGACCCTCACAGAGCAGGTACTATTTGGGTGGTGGATCATTCTCAGCACTGCAGTAACACTGACGTGGTGGTGGTGCTATGTTAGTGTGTGTTGCGCTTGTCTGACTGGATCAGACACAGCAGAGCCGCTGGAGTTTTTAAACACCTCACTGTCACTGCTGGACTGAGAATAGTCCACCAACCAAAAATCCAAAAATATCCAACCAACATCATCCTATGGGAAGCGTCCTGTGACCACTGATGAAGGACTAGAGGACGACCAACACAAACTGTGCAGCAGCAGCTGAGCTATCGGCTCTGACTTTACATCTACAAGGTGGACCGAAAAGGTAGGAGTGTCTCATAGAGTGGACAGTGAGTGGACACAGTGTTTAAAAACTCCAGCAGCACTGCTGTGTCTGATTCACTCATACCAGGACAACACACACTCCGTGTTACTGCAGTGCTGAGAATGAGTGTCTGATTCACTCGTACCAGCACAACACACACTCCGTGTTACTGCAGTGCTGAGAATGTGAGGGTCCATGCGGGTCCTAAACACTGAAGAACAGGGTAAAAGGGGATGGACTACAGTGTGTAACTGTAGAACTACAAAGTGCACCTATACAGTAAGTGGAGCTGATAAAATGAGCAATGAGTGTAGAAACAAGGATGTGGTCAAAATGTTATGCCTGACCGGTGTAAACATCCAGACTGATGACAGACTAAACACATTTTCTGAGTAAAATAAAGTTACCTTTCATCTTTGTTCATTCGTATGCATCCTTCGATAATCTCCTTCAGCTCAGGCACTTTCACTTTGTAGAAGCTGTCTGGCTTCATGCCCTGAGATACAGAAGAAACACAAATATTGGAGGATAGCAGTCAGAGAGTTTTCATATAGCAGGTCAGGTTTAAAATATCCAAACAGTAACCAGCAGATCATCTGACAGTAAGACACTGCACAGCTCAGTTTCAGAGTAATTCTATTGAGTTACATGCTGCATCATGGTCATATAAGGTCACAGAACTAATAAACTGTGGCACATTTGAACTATACATTTACAGGGCACTGACATATTGGTTGGGGTTATTAGGAATCCTAAAATTACATTCTTGTTAGAGCAGGGACTTGAATCCCAATCTACAACATACCCAGCGAGGGTGTTATCCACTACTCTATAAACCAAAAACACCTTAAGTAATTGTTCAGTAACTATTACAAATGATTTAGTAACAACTATAAATAAGTCAATAATAACTCCAACTGAATCAGCACTAACCCTAACCCTAACCCTAACTATAAATGAGTCAGTAACTACTCCTAATTATTATGTAACTACTATACATGATACTACTCTAAACTCTAAATGATTCAGTAAGAACTATAAATCAGTGACAATTAGAAATGGGTCAGTAACTACTCCAAAGTATTATATAACTACTATACATGATAGTACTCTAAACTCTAAATGATTCAGTAACAACTATAAATGAGTCAGTAACTATTCCAAATTATTATGTAACTACTATACATGATAGTACTCTAAACTATAAATGATTCAATGACAACTATACATGATTCTGTAACAACTATATATGTTTCAGGAACATCTATTAATGAGTCAGTATTTGCTACAAGTTGTTATATATCTACTGTATATATGATACGGCTCTACACTCTAAATCATTCAGTAAAAACTATTTATAATGCAGTAACAATTGTAAATGAGTCAGTAACAACTACACACAATACTACTCTGGACTCTAAATGATTCAGTAACAACTATAAATGACTAACTATAAATTATTCTGTAACAACTACAAAGTCTGTAACTACTACAAATTATTATGTAACTACTATACATGATACTACTCTAAACTCCAAATGATTCTGTAACAACTATAAACGATTCATTATCTACTCTAAATGATTCACTGTCTACTCTAAATAATTCAGCGACTACTACAAATGTCTATAGTCCGTATACATGACTGAGTATCTACTCCAGATGATTCAGTAACAACTACAGATAATTTAGGGACTACTATAAATGACTGTAACTACTATACATGAATCTGTAACAACTAATGATTTACTGTAACAACAAATGATTTAATATCTACTCTATATGTTTCAGTATCTACTCTAAATATTTCAGTAACAAATAAAGATTCAGTAACAACTACAAATTGTCTGTAGCTAATATACATGACTCAGTAACTACTCTAAATGATTCTGTACCATGTGATTCAGTAACAACCATAAATGATTCTGTTACCACTACAACTGATTCTGTATCAGGGATGGATGGCAGAATATCAGTTTTACAAAAAGGATGAGGTTTGTCATTTTTTGACCACAGGGGATGGTGAAATTTATTCTTCATGAAAAGCTCATCCTTCATCTTGTTAGAATGACTAGTGTCAGATAACATTCAAACCAAATTACCGGCAGTATTATCAATTCTTTGTGGACAGTTTCGGAAAGTTTATTTCATTTTTTGTCAAATTTTCTGTTATTCTTCTTAGGGCATGAAACATGTTCCACTTATTTCCATGAGGTTAATCTGTCAACATAAGCAGTTACGTAGTTAGGTTGTTTTTTGGGGGGAGGTTTGTCCATTTGGCCTGAGCGCCTCATAGAGTTTGAATTAAACCTTGTTGCCAAGTCATCGCCTCACACTTTTTCCCGTTCAGCTCTTGTGATGTTTGTGGAGCCTCCGCAGAGCATGCAGTTTCATGAAGCGTTGGATTCACGGAACGATTCCTTTTCCACTTTGCCCAAATCGCCTGGCTTTGTCGTTCCCACTGTAGCAGCTGAACAGCGCACGCTCTGTTTAGACCCCTCGTTTCAAAAACAAACAGAAAACCAGAGCAGTCGCTCAAGCACATCTCAAACCACCACCAGAAACAGCCTCGATTTCCAACTCAGAGCATCGAAGATGAAGCGATGCTGATGTCAGCCAAGACAATGGGGATAATAATCCAAGATGACTCATTCTGCATGCGCTGTAAATGCTCCATGCTGATTTAGACCCTCCAGAAGGATTTCCCTCCAACTTAATGTACAGCGGACAGTGCAGTGACACAGTCATGCGTGATCAGATATGAACATAAGCAACAGCAAATCGATGAAATACTTAGATATTTCACAATATATTTATAACTTATTTTAATAAAAAATTGCTAGCAATGAAGAACTTATTATTGATTAGTTGGTTTGACAATGCTTACACTTCCCATCTAACGTTATATTGATTCAGCAAAAGAAAACACACATGGAGAGAAGAATCTAAGAAGACATCTTGTAAGATAAAGCTCATCCGGCATTACGGTAGCCCCTGTCTGATTTCAGTTGAGACACTTGCAACTGTTGCAGCTGAGTTTCAAGTAAGTTGCAGGGCACTTCACAATATTTAATGCTTTATATTAAGCAACAATTTATATATATATATATATATATATATATATATATATATGTGTGTGTGTGTGTGTGTGTGTGTGTGTGTGTGTGTGTATCGCTGTCGGAACAAAACCTCATATCTCCAAAATGGTAACATTACAGGAGAAAGAAAAAACTTACTTTACTTTTAATGTAAGTCAGTGTAACTCAACTTTTTTCCCCCTAATTATGGGCCGTTTCTTTTGGAAATTTACACACAATGTAATTATATCAAAAGTGAGGTTTTGTTCCAACAGCAGCGATATATAAAACTTCATATCTACAAAACAATAACTTTATGGAAGAAGGAAAAACTTTCTTACCTTTGAATTGAGGTTAATGGAACAGGATTTTTTTCCCCACATGTAATTTTGGAGCTTTCCCATTCAACCATTTGTCAAGAAAAATTTTGGCACGTTGTAAAGAAGCATGGTCATTTTCAAATTTAGTAAAAAAAGTACAAAATAACAAAAAAAGGAGATACAAGGTTTTGTTCTGACAGCAGCGGAAATATTCATAGTTTGATTCAATTTCTGGATCAAGATATTGGTGCTGGTTGCAAACTTTGATGTTAAAACAATGCAGTTAGATGACCATTCACACAATGTCCATTCTCCACAATGCACACTGTCACAGTTTTGCACTGTGAGGTCACAGTGTCATGATGCACCGTCAGGCTGGCTTTACAAGCTGAAACTTACACCCAACTTAATGTTATTTAAAACCTATGAGAAACTAAGTTGCACAATGTGAAGCATCCTGCAACTCACTTGTAACTCAGATGCAAAATTGCAAGGGTCTAAACGTCATGAAACAAGTTTCAAGGCAAAGTCAATCAAAATGACAAAAAGTGAATTATATGATCTTGTCAAATGTTCAGTCGTGGACAAAGTACACAAACCATGTACTTGAGTTAAAGTAGAAACACCCAAGTTAAAATATTACTCCAGTAAAAGTAGAAGTTCCTCCATTTTGACCTCCACTTGAGTAAAAGTACTAAAGTATTTACCTTCAAATGTACTTAAGTATCAAAAGTAAAAATACTAAAAGATTAATTATGGCTCTGATGTCCTGTTATCATTTTTATAACAAGACTCGCTTCATGAACTCATTTCAGGTGAAAATCCTCCAGTGTCTCTCTTGGTAAACTCATGCCTTTAAAAGCTTGTCCCTGGTTTCAAGCCCCGAAGGATCTCCTACAACCAACAGTCTTGGGCAAAAGGGGATTTGACTACCTAACAATTTACAAATTATTTAGTGCTTTATTAACTTACAGCACTATGCCAAAGTCACTAAAACTGGGCTTTTGGAAAATGTTCTCCATGGAGAAGACTTCAAAGCGGTTTCTGCCTTTTTGCGTCGATGGAAAACTTCATGCAATCTCATGAAATTCCAAGCAATTCTATGAAAACCTTCATGCTCTTTTAATTATGCTCTCACTGACTACACAGAGACAATTTAATTTAGCTTTGCTATATCATTAGATAATAGATAAAAATAGACAATATTATAATTATCAAATATTTTCCCACACCTCTGAATGTGACTAGTTTTCTTAACCAGATGTATCCATGTTAGATGACTTTTCACAGATCTTTCAAGCTTTTTACGGTTATATAATAATGAACGAGGCATAATTCCAAAAACGAGGGAGGTTATGTTTTCATAGAGCCCCGTGCAACGATGGGATCCTTGCAGGGGACATTCCAGAGTCCACCAGCGGGTCTAATCCAGCTCACAAGCACAATTAAGACCCCGCTCAGAGCTGATCTAGGGCACGCTCTCAAGGAAACGAGCGGAAATGAGCAAAGAAGGACAGAGAAAGAAAAAGGAGCGAGACATATAGAGGAATGTTTACTGCTCGTTTCCATGCAGATTTAAGGCTCCAAACTGAGGGCAGTCCACTGGGGGGGCCCCACATGGTGGGGGACCAGATAAGGACATCCAGATGTACGTGCGTATGACCGCTTATGTAAAGTATCCTCATGCTGAGACACACATGGTAGATGTGATCAACAGCGAATGCAGTGAGCACAGAAAGTCAAAGAGATTTTAAAGCAGCTGTTCAGTAAATGATCAGTCTATCGGTTCCAAAACGGGCCACTGCTGTCAATAAAAAATTTTTTTCACATCCCCTTTCTGGCTCTTTTTAGTCCGAATTAGTGTAGCAAAGAAAACGCTTGACTATCGGCAGAATGTTTGGTACCTTTCGTCATGTAGCATCGCCAAGAACAGCCTGCTTTGACAGGAAAGGGCCGTTTAACTAAACTGCAAATCAACCAATCTCTTGACTTTCAAAACAGTGCTGCAAGAAAAACACATCCACAGGAAACAAAGTGGTCAAAGCAGTAGCTGCTTTTTAACTACACATAATACTGGGCTTCCTCGAGGAGAAGTTTGAAAATGGGTAAACAAACACACTAACATCCAGAAAATCACTATTTATTATAAATCATTATTAATTAATTTCACATTTTGTGAGCCGCTTCTCCTTCTGGATTGCGGGGAGTGCTGGAGCCTATCCCAGCGGTCATCGGGTGAAAGGCAGGATACACCCTGGACAGGTCGCCAGTCCATCATAGGGCATATTAATTAATATTCTATAAATTTTATTTATTAAAATATTAACACTTTTCTCAACAAATAAACACAAACTACACAAATAAATAGATTTTGATTTGAATTTTGGGTGCCTAAGACTTTCACACAGTACTGTATTATGCAGTAAGCTTTATTCTTGCTTAGAGTACATTTTTACTACATAATGTTTGTTGGTTTTCTGTTCAGTTTTCTCATCATTTTGTCTGCTATTTCCTTTTGAAAACAGCTGTTGAATTAAACGTAGGTAAATGTATCTGTAAATGTATCTGTAGTCAATGGTCGTTGAACGGAAACAACAAAACCACTGTAAGTGTCTGGAATTCGTACTCACACTTGTGACTTTACGGTAGATCTGTGCAGCATTCTGACATTCGGAGTATGGGTATTCTGACGTAGTCATCTCCAAAATGCACATTCCAAACGCGTACACGTCCACCGCCTCGTCGTACTTCTCCTCGTACATCTCTGGAGCCATAAACTCTGGGGTTCCTGTAAAAGTGGTGAAGTTGGTGGTTTCATTGAGATTTTTAAAGCTTTTAGAATTTCTCAATGTACACTGTTCATATCTGGAGAGATGTGCCCAAGACGGCTCACCGATTACACTCTTGGCAAACGATGCTCTTTTCAGTGTGGCCAGTCCGAGGTCACCGATCTTCACGCTGCCCGTGGGCCCAGTGATGAAGATGTTGTCACACTTCAGATCTCTGTGGATGATGGGAGGAGTGCGTGTGTGCAGGAAGTGAAGGCCTTTCAGGATCTGACGGCTCCAGCGTTGAAGGAGCTTCAGCTTCATTTCCTTAAAACGCTTCAGGTACCTGTGAGGCAGAGCAGAACAGAGCGAACCTTCTGTGACCGACAGCTTTCGTTTCATTAACTTTTATTTATTAACTCCGGTAACTGCAAATACCAGACGTTCTGAAGGACAGCTCTGGAACTGGTTTACACCAAATCACAATGAGCTCTTGTTTTGCTTGTATTTAGTCTAATTCTAGTGTTTTGTTAACAAATGAATGATTACCGTCCAGATGAATAGCTTTAAAAATCATTTTCTCACATCTGAGATTTTTGCACGGTGTTGTATTTACAGTTGTATGCAAAAGTTTGAACCATACCCCAGTCAACTGAAATGGTAAATATTCTGGAAAAAAAAACTTAAAATATAAACTATGCCACAACTTTTGCGCATGTTTTATTTTCTTTCCAACATGTTCGATTCAGAAAATCAGGGGGCACTCAAACTTTTGCATTCAACTGGAGAAACACCTGATCAGGTGTTACATCATGACCACCTCCTTGTTTCTGTGCACATTGTCCATTTTATCAGCTCCACTTACTGTATAGGCTTTGTAGTTCTACAGTTACAGACTGTAGTCCATCTGTTTCTCTGATACTTTGTTACCCTGTACTTCAGTGGTCAGGACCCCCATGGACCCTCACAGAGCAGGTACTATTTGGGTGGTGGATCATTCTCAGCACTGCAGTGACACTGACGTGGTGGTGGTGTGTTAGTGTGTGTTGCGCTAGTCTGAGTGGATCAGACACAACAGTGCTGCTGGAGTTTTTAAACACCTCAGTGTTGCTGATGGACTGAGAATAGTCCACCAAACAAAAATATCCAGCCAACAGCGTCCTGTGGGCAGTGTCCTGTGACCACTGATGAAGGACTAGAGGATGACCAATACAAACTGTGCAGCAGCAGATGAGTTATCGTCTCTGACTTTACATCTACAAGGTGGACCGACAAGGTAGGAGTGTCTAATAGAGTGGACAGTGAGTGGACACAGTGTTTAAACCTAAAACTTAATGCTTAAAAAAACTCTTTATTCATAATTTTTGATAGTTTCTTTTACATTTACTGTTTTGCTTTGTGTTCCAACCTCAGAAAAACTAAATATTGTGTTATCTATTGTATACCAAAAAACTGTCTTGAAGTATTGTGATGTTACATCAAACAGAAGGTCCAGACTCACGTTTTGAGGGTGCCCGAGGTCATAAGCTCGGTGACCAGCAGGATACACTTGTGTCCTTTCACAGTGGATTTCCAGGAGTCGTAGAAGCGGACGATGTTCGGGTGCTGCAGGTTCTTTAGCATCTCCACCTCCTCACTGAACCGCTGACGCTCCACTTTGGTCAGTTTCCGTGTCTGAGGGGAGAATTTGGAACTTTAAATCACAATAAAGCTAATTTTTCTGATAAACATGGATGAAATATCATGTTGCAATATACACCGATCAGGCATGACATTCTGACCACCTCCTTGTTTCTACGCTCATTGTCCGTTTTATCAGCTCCACTTACTGTATAGTTGCACTTTGTAGTTCTACAGATACAGACTGTAGTCATCTTTCTCTTTCATCTTTCATATAGTTTCTCTGATACTATTTGGGTTGTGGATCATTCTCAGCACTGCAGTAACACTAACGTGGTGGTGGTGTGTTAGTGTGTTGCGCTGGTATGAGTGGATCAAACACAGCAGTGCTGCTGGAGTTCTTAAAACACCTCAGTGTCACTGCTGGACTGAGAATAGTCCACCAAACAAAAATATCCACCCAACAGCATCCTGTGGGCAGCATCCTGTGATCACTGATGAAGGATTAGAGGATGACCAACACAAACTGTGCAGCAGCAGATGAGCTATCGTCTCTGACTTTACATCTACAGGGTGGACCAACAAGGTAGGAATGTCTAATAGAGTGGACAGTGAGTGGACACTTTGTTTAAAAACTCCAGCAGCACTGCTGTGTCTGATCCACTCATACCAGCACAACACACACCAACACACCACCACCACGTCAGTGTTACTGCAGTGCTGAGAATGACCCACCACCCAAATAGTACCTACTCTGTGAGGGTCCATGGGCATCCTGACCACTGAAGAAGAGGGTAACAAAGTATCAGAGAAACAGATGGACTACAGTCTGTAACTGTAGAACTACAAAGTACACCTATAGTGTAAGTGATAAAATGGACAATGTGCATAGAAACAAGGTGCTCATGATGAACACCACTAAAATCTCAATGTATATTCCCACATGTTTCGTGGAATAACTCAAAAGCCTCGCTCATTATAAGCGAGTGTGAGCCATGTGGAAAGAAGCAGGCTTGAGAAATTCACATGATGACTGACAGGAAGGCAGGTTCAAATGCTGACTGTACATAAACCTCAATTTGCTTCTCTCAGGCTCTAACACATTCTACACTGTCATTTTCATTGCACCTGTCCGAACAGCCCTGTACAAGTTCAAGATTAAGATAAACTTCACAAAAGCTGCATTACTTATATGAGAACGCATCCTACAACAATCCATGACTCAGTGTTGGTCTTGGCTCAAGATCGCCATTGAAAAGTTGCGTCAAGGAACAAGTCAGCAGCCGTGGCTTGGCAGGAGCGCAAACCCACTAAAGGCAGGCGAAGACCTGTGGGTACCTCATGCTACGCAACAGAAAGTCTTGCATAATGGGATTTTTTTCCGTTGTCGTGCATTTATAACGTGTGCCAAAGTGAGCTTTCTGAAATAAAAAGACTTCAGCAACTGTCTCCCACTTCTTGACAAAGTCTTTTTTGTCCATTTTCGTGAGTATGAAAGGCCTGATTTAGTGCGGGGCCTCTTGGCTACAGCAGGTAGGTGGAAACGTCCTCCCAGGAGGCCAACGCAAAGCACCATGAATCCTGCATTCAAGGAGTTCCTGGAAAAAGTGTTTGTGCATGTGTAAGTGTGAACAAGCAGGTCTCTAACGATGGCGACTTGCGGCGTGAGGGTCTGAGAGGAATCGAGGAATGCCCACCTGACTGGCGACATGTCAACAACATGTAAATAAAGGGTCAAACAGGAGCCACGCTTCAGTTCTGTTTTGCTTTGGAATTGAAAACAGTGACATCTGGACCGTTGTGAGGACTTCTGTCTCAGAGCAGAAAGTCAAACCTGACCTTTACGGCAGCTCATCTCTCAAATACAACCTTGCAGCAAAAAATTACAATGTTGTGAAAAAGTATTTATGATTTCTTCTTCTTTATTGCACATTTGTCACACTTAGTTGTTTCAAACTATTTTAAACAGAAGCCAAAGACAACTTGAGTAAAAAAAGGTGTTTATTGAATGATCCAACACAAACACTGGCTCTGTGGGAATAATTAAACCCCCATTAGTTACTTAATCGACCAATTAAACCAACTTCAGTTGATAATGACGATCATTAAACTTGACACACCCAGGCTTGATTTCTGCCGGCCCTGCTGAACCCACTTAAGTAGAACATTTCCAGCAGGCTAAGAGGTTTCAACAGCAGCACCCAAAAGGAAGAACAGCGGAACAGTGCTCCGTCTGTCTGTCAGTCTATTTATTTAGAGTTTTTGAATTTAATAATCAGGTCCATTTATGCAAGAAAAGGGAATTGCACTTTCTTTTTCTCTCCGAATGTGTGTGGTAGTGGGATGAGATCATGGCAGCGACTACTGAAAGATGCCCGACTTCAGGGATCTAGCCAAGCATCTGTAGCTACCCTACTCAACTACATTTGGACTCTGACTGCTATCTAATGCCACAAACCTCCCTGACCACATTTCAGGAAAAAAATACCAATCCCACACATACTCTCACTGCAGAGCCTACAACTGCACCGCTAAGCCTATTATCACTCAAACTCAAACATCACTGCACTTTCAGCCAACAGGGGAGCAGAACGAGCATGGAACTGTTTTCAACAAACACAGAAGACAACCTGAACCACGTTAACCACACAGACACCTTTAATCACATTTCCATCTAAAATACACCTTCCTGTATCTCCAGCGCTAATGCTGTGTAGAGAAAACAAACTGATTACGGGTTTTACCATAAATGACACCTCTAATGGGGCTTCTTTTGGACACCCCGACCATAAACAGGGTCCAATAAACCTCAGGGGGTGGAAAGAAGCAGAGTACTCCATACAGAGACTCCATTACTGCACATACTTCAAAATAAAGTTGCCAAATAAGATTCTCTGGAGCGATGTGTGATGCTATAAAAGAACCAACTTTTCCCTAAAGAACATCTCAAAGGGCCCAAAGTTTTACCACACACATCTCTAACTTAGGAACAGCTAAACTAGTTTGCATCAAAGTCCAGGTATTTACTAAAAATATGCATATAATGATACCTAATATAAGTATATAATAAATATTTATTATATTGCTGTTGTCGGAAGAAAACTTTGTTATTTCAAAAATGGTAACTTTACAGGAGAAGGAAAAACCTACTTTACCTTTAATGGAAGTCATTGGAACCAGAGGTTTTTTAAAGTAAATTTGTGTCATTTACTTTGGTCCAATCTTGATGAAATTGACAGATAATGTAAAGGAAAACGTGTATTTTGAAATTGCGTCAAAAACCGAAAAACCATTAAAAAAAATTATATATATATATATATATATATATATATATATATATATATTTTTTTTTTTTTTTTTTTTTTTTTTAATGCACCCAATCCCTTTGTATAATTTTTTACATTTAATGTGGTGCTGATGTGCTTGTTACTTGGTGGTCTGCTGGACCCAATGCATTATTGTTTATTTACATCGATGCAGACATAACAATTTATGTATAAATACCAGATGTTTAAAATATCACGTGTCCAGTTTAAGATTCTACTGTAGCAGCTGTAGCCAGTCAGCAGCTTGTCCATGTTGTCCACCCTCACAAACACACACACACACACACACACACACACACACTATAAGCAGGCCATGTGGGAGGAGAACAGAGTGAAGGACACAGCACCTCCACACTTTTACTCCCTGCGGGTTCAGCCCAACACCACATGTGTAGTATAAATGTGTGGGGGGTGAATGGAGTGAAGACACTGAAAATGGGTTTTTTTATATGTTCTTCACAGAAAAAATGAGCATAGGCCAAGAATCTGAGGCTAAAATAATAATAAATCCCATAATTTTTTATTTTAGTAAACAATGAAAACGAGTCCCACAGACCCCAACACCACACAAGGTTTAAATATGTAAATGATGCACATTCAAATTTAAATAACTGTACCATCTTGAGTCTATTCCACTTGACTATTAAAGGGCCCATATCATGGAAAACGGAATTTTCCTCACTTTCCTTACTTTCTTGGGAAGCCATATGAAAACAAAGCTATCATGTCGAAACATATCGCTCACTACCCATTTCATATTCGGAAACTAGGTTGCAACAATGGCTTCCTTTGAATTCAGTGTTTCTGTGATGTCAGAAGAAGCAAAACATTTGCATATATCTATGCTGAGTGTGTCAGCCTGAGGCACAGCCAATCAGAGCAGAGGTAACTTACAGTCTAAGACCATGAAAATGTGACATATTTGAAAGAAATACTGTTATAATGAACTTTGTCATTCCGCTGAACCATGTTTGGCACGCGATTCTAAAAGGAGGCCACAGAGGAGCGTGTAAGCCTCAGCTGAGGGTCTGTAGAGGCTCACAGCCTGAAGGAGCTGAGCGGAAGGGGGTAAACAGGCTGGGCGAATCCAAAAAGGCTGAATCGGGGTGGGACGGCCTGGGGGAATGAGATAAATCCTAACAGGGTGAATGGGAGTGGAACGGCTTCGGGCTCAGGAACAATTACTAAATGACACATAAAAGCCAGCACAGTTTACCATAATTAACCAGAGAGGCCCATGGGGCGAGCGGCGCACAGGAACGTACAGAAAATGTGACAGAACGTGAAAATATGCACTGTGAGTGATGGGATTAAGGAGTGAGAACTGTATGTGATGTTCTGGGGTGTCATTAACCTCAAAGTAATAACTGTCCTCAACAATAACAAAACAGCGTCATTTTGAAGGAATTATTTCTGATGTGTAGATCACTGAGGCAGGTCAGTCACTGAGGCAGGTCGGTCACTGAGGCACGGGGAGAAAACGCAAATTCTAAGACGCAAACAAAGTCATTTGGAGTGGTCTGGTGTGAAATGCTCCATTCTAGACTCCTAAAAACATGGTTCTTCAATAAAGGGAACGGTTCTGTTTAGAACTAAGAGTTTTTATATATATATATATATATATATATATATATATATATATATATATATATATATATATATATATATAAAGCCATCTCATGCTTTAACGGTTCTTGGCATGTTGAAATGTTCTTCAGATTGTTGGCAATTCTACGTAGAATTTTTTTCAAAAAGGGTTCCATACAGCACCGAAGACTGTTGGAGAATGTGATGCATATGGTTCTACATAGAACCTTTTAGAAAACAGTTCAATATATTACCAAAAAAGGGTTCTACTATTGTTATGATGGGAAACTAGTTACAAGTTGTTGCTTTTTTCAAAACGTTTTTTATAGAACCCCATACCGAACATTCACCATCAATGTAAAGAACCGTTTCACCATACAAAGAACCCTTAAAGCATGCAGAGGGTTCTTGGAGTGCTCATGTTTCTACATAGAACCATTTTCTTTGCTACAGAACCCTTGAGGAACATACAAAGAACCCTTAAAGCATCCAGAGGGTTCTTGGAGTGTTCATGTTTCTACATAGAACCATTTTCTTTGCTACAAAACCCTTGAGGAACCATCTTTTTTAAGAGTGTAGAACCAAAAAGGATTCTGCTATTGTTACGATGTCAGGCTTGTACCAATAGCAACCCTTTTTGGTGCTATACAGAACCTTTCAAAAAAGTTCCATATTGAACTATGTTCTATAGTTAGAGAACCACACAGAGTGAAATGGCATCATTTAATTTTTTTGGAAATTAACTCTTCATTAATATCTTCAGATTTTCCACCATTTTCCATCATCAGAATTCCATATAAACTCAGAAGACTCGTTTAGGTTCTCTGGTGGTTCTGGATGGTAAATAAAATGTCTATATCTGTGTTGTAGTCATGGCGACGTCTGGTTCCTATCACCACCACTGTAAAGACATCTGAACCATTTTACTCCGAACCCCTCTGAATCTCTCTGTTTACATCTCAAACACTCCATCACGCGGAAACTTTGAAAAAACAGTGGAGTTCCCCTTTAATATGTTCGGTTCATGGGCGCTCTCTCTCATTCTTTTTCTCTCTGTCTCTCTTTTTCTCTGTCTCTCTTTTGCTCTGCCTCTCTCTCTCTCCCTCTGTCTCTCTCTCTCTCTCTCATCTCTCTTTGTCTCTGTCTCTCTTTCTCTCTTTTTCTCTGTCTCTCTCTTTTTGTCTCTTTTTCTGTCTCTCTCTTTTGCTCTCTGTCTGTTTCTCTTTTTCTCTTTCTCTCTCTCTCTCTCACTCTTTTCTCTGTCTCTCTCTTTTTCTCTGTCTTTCTCTCTGTCTCACTCTCTGTCTCTCTCTCTGTTTCTCTCTTTTTCTCACTCTCTCTTTCTCTCTGTCTCTCTTTTTCTCTCTGTTTCTCTCTTTGTCTCTATTTTTCTCTCTCTCTCGTTCTCTCTATTTTTCTGTCTTTTTTCTCTCTCTCTCTCTCTCTCCTCACACAGTTGTCCTGATGCAGGCGCTGGAGGAAACCGAGTCCTCCCTCTCTTGATAGAGTAGAGCTGATGGCCTTTTCTCTTTTTCTCTCTCTCTCTCTCTTTTTCTCTCTCATTTTCTCTCTCTGTCTTTTTCTGTCTCTCTGTCTCTTTTTCTCTCTGTCTCTTTCTCTTTTTCTCTGTCTCTTTTTTATTTCTCTCTGTCTCTATTTTTCTCTCTCTCTTTATCTCTTTTTCTCTCTGTGTCTCTCTTTTTCTCTTTCTGTCTCTCTCTCATTTTCTCTGTCTCTCTTTTTCTCTGTCCCTCACTTTTTCTCTCTGTCCCTCACTTTTTCTCTCTGTCTCTCTGTTTTTCTCTGTCTCTCTTTTTCTTTCTGTCTCTCTCTCATTTTGTCTCTCTTTATCTTTCTCTGTCTCTTTTTCTTTCTCTGTCTCTCTTTTTCTCTCTGTCTCTTTTTCTCTCTGTCTCTCTATTTTTCTCTCTGTCTCTCTGTCTCTTTTTCTCTCTGTCACTCTCTCATTTTCTGTCTCTCTTTTTCTCTCTGTCCCTCACTTTTTCTCTGTCTCTCTCTCTTTTTCTTTCTGTCTCTCTCTTATTTTCTGTCTGTCTTTTTCTTTCTGTCTCTCTCTCTGTCTCTCTCTTTTTCTCTCTCTGTCTCTCTCTCTCTCCGTCTCTCTATTTTTCTCTCTGTCTCTCTCTTTTTTTCTCTGTCTCTCTCTCTCTCTCCGTCTCTGTTTTTCTCTCTCTGTCTCTGTGTCGGTCTCTTTCTCTCTCTCTCACTCTCTTTCTCTCTCTCGCTCTTTCTCTGTCTTTCTCTCTCTCTCTCTACCATTTCACACCAAACCTCTGAATCTCTCTATTTACATCTCACACACTGAACTAAGCAGGAATTTTGAAAAATCAGTGAAATGCCCCTTCATCCATGACAGTGGAATGACAGTAATGCCTCATCTAACTCGACTTCTAAAGGGTTAAAGGCAAAAACTATGGCTCAAACCCCTCTGCATGAGGGGAAAATCTGCTGGTAAAGTGAGCGACAAGAAGTACAGAAAAACACATGGGTGGAATTAGCGCACCTCTGCGGGGGTCGGCGCACGACTGAGCGCTCCACAGCTGTGCTGAATCAAAGTTTGCACAGCCGCAGAGTCTCTCTCTCTCTCTCTCTCAACCTCAAAATGATGAGCATTCGCTATAAAGTTCTCCGCACCAGTGGGGTGTCTGACAGCTTTTACCACTAAGGCAGGAGGCGAAGTTTCCAGACTAGCAGTGTTTTTCAAAACGCATGTTATGCATCATTTTATGCAGCAAAAACGCTCAAAAGGTACTCGACCGGCCTCGCTCTGTATGTGTTTACGGAGGATTCTGGGCTCACAGTGCAGCCAAAATGAAGAATGACTGTGTCGATGAAAAGTACAGCAAGATGTCTTAACTGAATTAACAGCAGAGCAGCTAATGGCTGACCATCGGTCTTCAGGGATGAACGTGGCCTGTCTGACTTTGATGAACCTCTGTGAACAGGAGGAACGGATCTGAGCTCTGACAGTAAACACATTTGATTCATGCAAATGGTGAAAATCGCACAACATATGGATGTCATTCAAACATTACATTTATACATTACATGGTTATCCCTTAGACCAGGGGTCGGCAACATGTGGCTCTTTTACTGTCCTGTTGCGGCTCCACAGCTGAATTAGATCAGTAGGTAATAATAAAATAATCCTCCTTTATAGTAAAATAAAGCTATGCTGATCATTCAACACAGTTTAACAGTAAATGGTCTTAAACTCTGGAGTTAATGTAGAACTGCTGATTTTAACCTTTTAACCCTGAAGATCAGCGCAGACTGCTGGTCACCATAGCAACTAGGACGACGACAGCCTTGCCCAGCTAGTAGCTCACGAAATGGCAAAGAGAGAGATTTAAGACAAACATCAATAATTTGGAGACGAATGTACTTATTAGTGTTTAGTTGGTTTCCTGATACGATTAATCTGCAACGAGAAACAGAAACACTAAAAAGTCACGAAGCTAAAGTCAGCTTCTCGTTCGTATCGTCTCATTCCACCTTGGGATGGGAAAAAATTGAACGAGAAGCTGGGGAAAGAGACGCGACTAAAGCCTCGTTAAAAAGTTGAACACTGAGAGACGTTTTACAATTTACTGATCTACTGTAGTGGAAAACTTTCCTGCTGGAGATGCGAGAAAAGCAGCTGTAGATGAACTGAAACTTAAAGCAGAACAAAGCAGGAACAAAGCAGAGCAAAGCATGATAAAAAATTTTATCCTATCCTAGAACATCAGCCCATACTGAGTCATATTTACAGCCAAGATGGTGAAATGGACATTGAATGTTGTGGCTCCCATGGTGGTTTGATTTTTGTAGAAAGGAGAAAATGGCTCTTCTTAACGTTTGGGTTGTGACTCCTGCCTTAGATTACTTTCATTACTGTACCATATTTTCAATACTATTTATTTGTGATCACTAGTGATGTCACGTTTACGTTCTATTATGTTCTAAGTGCAATAAATTGTAAACACCACTCATTTTTTAAACGACAGGGCAGACACACACATTCACACTCACACCTAGGGCTGGTTTAGCATATCTAATCAGCTTGACTGCATGTCTTTGGACGGTGGGAGGAAACCCAAGCAGACACGGGGAGAACATGCAAACTCCACACAGACAGGACCTTGGTCGCCCGGCCGGGGAATCGAACACAGTACTGTGAGGCAACAGAGCTTCCCACTGTGCCACAGAGCCGCCCTGCTCTAATTAAATGTTTCACTGAATTTAAATGGATTTTGAATTGGAATAAATGTCTTTGGAACTTTTGATTGTAGTGCTGAAATGTGGCACTTGTGTGATGCCAAGATGATGTCCTCAATCGCTTGTTTTACCCACTAACCAAAGATATCCACTTTACTGTCAGGAGGAGTAAGGAAACCAGAAAATATTGAAATTTAAGAATCTGATATGAGAGAATTTTGACTTTTTTGGCTTATTTGTTGCAGCTCTAATTGTGGGCCTAGTGGTGTGACAGTGATGATATTCTGTAATGATGGAGTTGTCATCCAGTGAAGAAAGAATTTACTACAGTCTGCTGTATTCAGATGTAGAACTTCATGATGTGGTTTGGCTCGGGTCAGACTGTGTTCGGGTTCAAACCAAAGTCTGAGACGTCTGAGATTTTGTGATGGAGATATGGAATCACTTACTGAAGACAGTGTTTACTACAGTCTGCTGGAGGAGATGCACCTAAGTGTGGCCTCATGCTTCAGGAAAGTGGGCGTACTCCTAATGGCCCAGTGGGAACCATTGGGGGGCTAATGAGGGGGGTCTGTAGGAGACCGTGAATAGCAAGAGTCAGGCTGGAAATATTCTGGCCGAGTCTCAAATAGAAGGGCTTTGCATAAGCAGTGCTGATGGTAAAGAGAGGCGACTGGGAACGTTCAGCCTGTCAGTGGCTTTATTATGACAAATGGAGGAAGGAGGGGAATGAGAGAGAGAGAGAGAGAGAGAGAGAGGGAGAGGGAGAGAGAGAGAGAGAGAGAGAGAGAGAGAGAGAGAGAGAGAGAGAGAGAGTGTACACACCGCCTGTACAGTACGCATATATAAAAGAAATGCAGGATCAGAGCCAGTATCAGCAGAAGCAGAGCACATGGAGCTGCAGGGTTTGGGGCTCCAGCAGCATTCGGTCAGATTAACAGACCTACACTAAGTCCTCCCCCAATAGAGGAAAGGATGAGGAACGGGGACAGCAGAGTTTTCAGGACTTAAGTCACATCCTCGACCAGTTAAAGCTATCACAACCTCATCTGCTACAGAAGGAGCAGAAACAGGTCAAATACTCCAGCAGATATCACTTGGGAATTCCACCACTTTTCCAAAATTGGCACAAAATTAAAAAGATGTAAACCAAGTCATTCAGAGTGGATTAGTGAAACTTACTAAGTCAGAATTCTTCACAGTGGTGGTGAGAAGAACCAGACTTCCACCTCTAAAAGCTCCCTCACGGACAGTTACTACATTAAATGGTTATGAATTCACTGCCTACACTGTTTCATGATAATTTTGAGAGGATTTTGGCCTATAAATATGTTTTACGGTCTGAGAGGTTACATGTTGGGCAAGACTGCTCCCACAAATATTTCACATATTCCACTATTTTCCATCATCAACATTCCATATAAACTCAGAAGACTTGTGTAGGTTCTCTGGTGGTTCTGGATAGTCTCTATATTTGTGTTGTAGTCATGGCAACCCCTGGTTCCTATCACCACTGTTAAGAAATCTTGACAATATAGCACCAAAAAGGGTTCTTCTATTGTTACAATGTCAAACTTGTAACCCTTTTCGGTGCTATATAGAACCATTTTCAAAAATGTTCTAAATAGAACCATCTGCAGCACATTCTCCATCAACCTGAGGAACCCTTTCTCCATGGTTCTTTCTGTGAGCTACTGTGTTTCCTATCACTGTATAAAAGAAGCTCCATGCTGCCTTTATTGCCGGATGCGCTGAACTACACACAGTCCACATCGCTATGGAAATGCTTATTATTGTATTTATGTGATTTATCAGACCATTAAGTTTCAGCTTTGTTCTTTACAAGTGAAAATAAATGCAACAGCACTGAGAAATTATGCTATTATAAGGGTTCATTGCTTATCATGTTTAGACAGTAAAGCCCAGCGACCAGATCCTGCTGATCTTCAGGAAATCCCTTGAGTGCAGATCTGCTGTGGGGCTTGTGCTGAACCAGTAGTGCTGCATTGCAGGGGCAGATCGAGACATGAGTGATGTATGGGTGTGCAGAGCACCCTGCAGGTGTTTTGATGTGCAATGAGAGTATCCAGGCACCCGCCCAAACTGTACAGAAGCACATATCTTCAATCAAGACACTATTACAGTAGCGAGAAAATGTAAGGAGCACTCTCTTTGTTGAGGAGAGATGAACCGCCAGTGATATAAGTCAGAAAGAGCTTAATGTGTTTTTAATGTCTGATTAAAGCACCAAGCAGATAAGATCACTCTGCTTCTTAGAGTGGAAGAACAAGGTGGGTGTTTCTAATAAAGTGGCCAGTGAGTGGAAGCACAAGGTCGGTGTTTCAAATAAAGTGGCCAGCGAGTGGAAGCACAAAGTGGGTGTTTCAAATAAAGTGGCCAGAAAGTGGACGAATAAGGTGGGTGTTTCTAATAAAGTGACCAGTGAGTGGAAGAACAACATGAGTGTTTCTAATAAAGTGGTCAGTGAGTGGAAGTACAGGGTGGTTATTTCTAATAAAGTGGCCAGTTAGTGGAAGTACAGGGTGGGTGTTTTTAATATAGTGGCTGGTCAGTGTACACTGATGGAGTGTGAAAAGTCAGGCCTGTCTCCATGGTCACGAGCAATAATAGTTCAGGCCCAAAATAGATATCAGAGGATTATGAAACCCCTTGTGGCAGCAGCATGGACATTCTCCCTTCACTCCTGCACTGATAATGTTACTGAGAGCGAGAACAGATAGACAGGAGGAAAGGGCAGGTTGCTTGGGGGGGGGGTTCTGAAACACGCTGAAGAAACTAATATGTATTATTATCGGGGTCAAAGCTTTGAACACTGCTGCAAAATGCTGTGAGGCAAAGCATTACTGTCATCTCAGCGCTTTTTTAAAGAGCCCTTATCACAGAAAAATTTACATTTCTCACATTTTGATGTAATATACAAGCACTGTTTAAAAAAACATACCATTCACTCTCCAGTACACGCTGTCCATATGTGGAAACTAAGCTGCAAAAACAGCCCACAAGTGGCCCAAATCAGATTTTTTTTGTATGTGACACAGATGTGTGTCTGTGTGAACAGATAAAATGCACTGAATCTGATATTTTCAATTCCAATTTGAGACGCTTTCATATGTGGTACTGAAATCCGATCCGTATCCGATCTGTGGCAATGCGACTCCATCTGAACAGCCAGATCGGAATTCATGCTGCTTTTTTGTCAATCCAAGTGCACATTTGTCATCATTTCTGCTGCTGAGACTCAAACATCTGGAGTAATATTTCTGGACAAAAATGAGATGAGACTCATCCAAAACCCTGAGTGCTTAAAGACATTCCAGAGGAGAACGCGGCCGTATGAGAACAAGGCTGCAGGAGAGCGAAGCCGTAGGAAAACGCAGCCGTATGAGAACGAGGCTGCAGGAGAACGAGACCACGGGAGAACAAGGCCGTAGGAGTAGGAGAACGAGGCTGCAGCGTCAAAGAACAGTTAAAAGTCTGAAAGCAAAGTTTAAAGAATCCGAGGAATCAAACCGAAGAAGTGACCGCAGCTTTTACGGCTCGAACACATTCTGGGTGATGAGCCCAGCTGTAGGTCAATGAAGCTTCATGATGTACAGAACCATGAACATTGATGAATTGATGGAGAATGTTCTACAGATTGATCTATATAGAACCTTTTTAAAAAAGTTTTGAAAGTATATAGCAGTAGGGTTCTTGGGTTCTTTTGTTGTTATGGTATAACATAAGAGATCCCAGTTGGGTGCTATATAGCACGTTTTCCCTCAGTCCGAAGAACCCTTACATGATGCAAAACACCCATTAATCATACAAAGGGTACTTTGAGTGTCCATGGCTCTATATAGAACCAATTTCTTCACTAAAGAACCCTTAAACAGGTCTTTATAAGAGTGTAGTTGAAATTCCCCATTTTAAAAAAGTTATTTTTTCCCCGCTTTTCTTTTTTAACTCTCCAACAGTCTGAGACCCCCACGGTAGATACTTCTGATTTCTGTCTTCAGCTGATTTTCAGGCTTATCTGAATATCACAACAAGAGCTGACTGAACAATGACAATGAAAATGACCCCATGGAACAGCACACAGATATTTTCTGGAAGAGGCAGCGTGCTTGGTGTTGTTTGCCGTAGGTGTGCCAGGACAAAACCAAACCATCCTGCAACGACTGGGACTTTGGAGGGGAACACTGGCGTCATGTAGGACACATCTAGTGATCATTACGAACCAAACATCGGCCACTAACTGAACAATGGCAATAATGAACGTAACCCCAGATTCCAGCTCTGCGTCTGTGTCAGCCCAAGCTGTCTAGCTTGGCTCTCTCCACCATTAGAGACAGGGCAAAGGAAGTGATGGGCATGAATGTTTCATGTGCGTAAACAGTGGGTCGTGGAAACACCGCACTGAAAGCAATCAAATCCATTACGTCGCAAAGTCCGTCCTCCTGCGCTCTTCAGCTTTCTCTTACTTAGGTTTTGTGCACTGCTCACTATTATGTGCAGGATTTCATTCATAAAGCAAGCCACGTCATTCACACACAGTCATGCGCATGTATGTAAGTTGATCAAACTCCATGATTCGCTGATTTTCTATGTGAAAATAAGTTAACATCCTATAGAACACACTTTTGGTATTTTCTGGCAAATTTTAGCGCATGATGTCTAGCTTTTGACTTTTTTTTTTTTTAATAAAATATACAATATGTTTTTTTTAATACAATAAATTCAGGAAATAAACTGTAATTTTGATTTAAAATGTGCAGACGAGTGTTCTCTGTAGAAGTGCTCACTTATTTTAGCTTGTGCCAAAAGCACGACCTAATTATGTATCAAATTGAGACAACAATGACTTGTGCGAACTGTCACACTTTTATTGTGAATTGTGTGTTTATATATATATATATATATATATATATATATATATATATATATATATATATATATATATATATATATATATATACCTTGTATTGCCAAAATGGTAACTTTACAGGAGAAAGAAAAAACATACTTCACTTTTAACGCAAGTCAATGGAACCAGGCGTCTTTCCTAGTAATTTTGTGTCATTTTTTTGGTCCATTTATCATAAAATGTATATATATATTATAAAGGACCACAGGCATTTTCAAATTATGTCAAAAACTGAAAAACGAAAATAGACATACAAGGTTTTGTTCTATTTTACATAAATTTCTGTACATGCTTATATTTGTAGTGTATATAATTTATATATTTTTTATTAATTTATAATTTACTTATAATTTGATGTATATTTTGTTGATTTGCTATATACATATATATCCTATAGAACACACTTTTTTTGTATTTTGCTGCCAGTTTTAGTGCATGATTTCTAGTTTTTGCTGTTTTATTGAAAAAAAACAATGTTTTAAAATGTGCATAGTCAACATTTTATCATATGTTTTTGTCAATATGATAAATTCAGGAAATAAACAGTAACTGTGCGTTAAACCATGCAGAAGTGTGCTCTCTAGATAGAAATTGGATTAACTTACTTTCTCAAAGAAAGTCAACAAAACACGTCAATCGACCACACAAACTTTAAGATGATCTCTCAGCTCTCACATCAGGCCAAACTGCCTCAGGAGAAAAGGGTTCAGAGAAGAGGGATTCGGTCTGAGCTAAACAAACCAGCATCAGACAGCAAAGCCTGTGTGTCACTCATGGCTCCACTCTGTATCACTACACTAATTACAGATACACAGACGAATTAAAGATGAGTTTAATACAGTCACAGCTCCTTTCACAGTTTTTGCAAAAATTTTGCTCAAATTCACATACATGCTATCGACCCACCAGATCCATCATTACTCTGTGTTCTGGAACCAGAACATTTACATATTAATGGGGAATTCATCCAATTAAATGGTTCGGATGTAAACAGAGCGGTTCAGAGTGGTCTGGTGTAAAACGCTCTGGTCTAGATAAACTTCTAGATAAAAAAAAGGTTCCTTAATAAAGAAAATGGTTCTATATAGAACCATGAACACTCAAAGAACCTTTGACATGACCAAAGGTTTCTCTGCACGGTGATATGGTTCTTCAGACTGATGGAGAATGTGTTGTACATGGTTCTATATAGCACCAAAAAGCGTTCTTTTATCATTATGTCAAGCTTGACATACTTGAAGAACCCTTTTTGGTGCTATATAGAACCCTTTTCAAAATGGTTCTATATAGAACCATCTACAGCACATTTTGAAGAACCCTTTCAATGATGCAAAGAACCCTGAAATGATGCAAAATAGTAAAGGTTGCAAAGGTTCTTTGAATGTTCAGGGTCCCATACAGAACCATTTTCTTTACTAAAGAACACTTGATGAACATTTTGAAGTGTGCAGTTTTGAGAAAGTTCTGGAATAAGATTTTTTGATGGTGGAGGGATACATGTAGGGTGTTGTGAGGCAAAAATAGTCCATAAAGAAAATTTATATTTTCAGATCTGTCACCATTTACACCACTTATAAAAACTAATTTAAGCACTTAAAAAAGATGGTTCTTCAATGGTTTAGTAAAAGCAATGGTTCTACTTAGATACATCAGGTCTATATGGAATCATATCATGCTTTAGTGGTTTGTATCATGGGGAAATGGTTCTTCAGGTTGACAGAAAATGTATTGTATATGGTTTTACATGCCACAGAAAATGGTTCTTCTATTCAAGCTTGATATCGTAATGACAGCAGAAACATTTTTGGTGCTACATAGAACCAAAAAGGCTCTGTTTAGACCCATAAACAACACATTCTCCATCAATCTGAAGAACCATGTCACCATGCAAGGAACTCTATAAGCATGAAACAAATCTACAAATATATAGAACTGATGTTTCTAAATAGAACCCTTGAAGAACCATAATTCTTCAGTGTGTAGGTTCTCTAGTGGTTCTGGATAGTGGTTAAAATGGCTATATCCGTGTTGTAGTCATGGCGATGCCTGGTTCCCATCACCACCACTGTAAAGACATCTGATCCAGGTCACACCAAACCGCTCTGAATTTCTCTGTTCACACCCCTGCGATTGAATTATGCAGAAATTATGAAACAAAATCAATAGAACTACAGTGCGTATGTATCTATGTGCCACTTCTAATGATACCAAGCACTGACCCTGTACTCGAATGCTCTCTTTTCAACGGCTGCCATAGAAATACACAATAACTTTGACCTCATCAAGCTGCTACAAGCCGATTCTTCAATATGCAAATCAATTTTAATCCAGAACTTATTTTGATCGATATTCAAAACTGGACCATTTGATTATCTATATACAGATATTATTTCAGAGTGCAGCAAGGCGGGCCTGGGTTTGATTCCCCGGCCAGGCGACCAGGGTCCTCTCTGTGTGGAGTTTGCATGTTCTCCCTGTGTCTGCATGAGTTTCCTCCAGGTTGTCTGGTTTGCTCCCACAGTCCAAAGACATGCAGTTAGGCCAAATGTACATGCTAAATTGCCCCTAGGTGTGAGTGTGTGTGTGATTGTGTGTGTGTGTCTGTCTGCCCTGTGATGGACTGGTGACCTGTCCAGGGTGTATCCTGCCTGCCGCCCAATGACAGCTGGGATAGACTCCAGCACCCCCCTGCGACCCTGAGGGAGAAGCGGCTTAGAAAATGTGTGTGTGTGTGTGTCTGTATGTGTGTGTGTGTGTGTGTGTGTTTCAGAGTGCTCTCGTGTCTGTGTGTCCTTCTGGTTCTCTCTAGTTAAGCTGTCATTGTCAGATCATAGTCAGAGTCATTAGGCACACTCTGGAAATGTTCACATTCCCTATTTTACATACAAACAAACAGAATAAAACGAATTCCACCTCTCTACCTTTTTCCGAGTATATGACTGCCCACATGTCTGGCCGGACACTGAACGACGACTGATGCCGAGCCCTCCTGCTACCCACTTCAGACCAGCTGCCCATGCCCCAGCTACCGCCACCTGCCTTGGACTAGCTGCCCACCCTACACTGAAGTTTTCATGGACTCCTAGCTATTACTACTACTAATACTACTGCTATTAATATTAGTGGTATAATCACTTGTAGGTAGTTTGACCAGAAGAGGATGGGTCCCCCCTTGTTGCCTTTGGCTTGCTCACCTGGGGGGTTTACATTCATGTTAAAACTTTGTCTTTACTAGAATTCTGTGCAGCTGCTTTGTGACAACATCAGTTGTAAAACGCACTACAAATAAATTAGATTTGATTTGATGATATCTATAAAATGGACAATGTGATTTTGTACACGCCATGGATAAACGATGCTACTTAACTGAACCAGCTTTCTACGAAGTTTAATGTGCCTTAATGGAAAAAAACGCCTTCAGAACAAACATCAATACCCCTATTCATGTACATTTACAGTCTGGAAAAACTAACACTTTATTTTTTCATTTTCATTCATTTCCATTCCAATTTATTGATATTTGGAGAAATCGGAATGACTCAATTAGCCTCTGAAGCCAAGACAACACAGAGGAGCACATGAAAGCACAATGGACCAACAGTTAAGAGCTGGCAGAGCCTAATATGACTCAAATAGTTTGGAGACAGAATAGGTCTGCTCTTTGTTCTCCACAAGCAAAACACACCCTCGCTCTCTTTGGACCTCTAGCGGTTCAGCACGCGTCCAGTTTTCAACCCAAGTGTTGATTGGAAAAGCGGTTTATTAGCAAACACTCTCCATTCGATCACCTTCACAGACGCCCTGAAACAATGACATGCATTAAACCTGGCAATGTGACAATATGAGTCACTCATTCTAGTGGAAATGTGAGCCAACAGAAGAAGAACAACAGTGAGCCAGTCAGACAACAGCCAAAGGAAACGGCCTTGACACAACAGGGACATCCACTTTGTATCTGAACGGTAAACATGTGGTCGAACTGCTTCACTGAACAAAGCCAGCTATGACTCAGTCATATGTGTTGAAAAGGTGTGGCATTTAAACAGACAATAAGTACAAGTTATTCATTCCTCAGGAGAAAGTAAGCAAAAAAACGTTGACCACCTGGAAGAGCTGGTCGACCCCAAAACTGCCCCCATCAGATAAACAGCACTTAAACCTCTGAGATCCACAAGTGTTCTGTCCATCCTTCCACTGTGAGACCACTCAGCGCTGTGGGTCTGAAAGGATGCGTAGCAGATCAAGAAGAACCTCTCTGAGAAAAGGAGACGGACACACCAAACAAAGAAGCTGAACGATGGACTGACCACCCCAGAGTCCAGACCTCAACACCACTGAATAGGTTTGATTACTTCAGAAAATCATCAACCAGCTTCTAAAACTGAGCTTTGGAGGAGTGGAGATTAGATTCGCTGTTTACTATACATTTTCCTGATTAAATAAATGGTCTCTGGTGTGAACACAGCACTGCTTATGGGATTCAGAATGTAGAAGAAACACATCCATCCTACCTGACCTCACTAATGCTCAATCAAATCCTCACAGCAATGTTCCACATCTACCGTAAAGCCTTCCCAGAAGATTAGAGGCTGTTACTGCAGCACAGTATCAACACCTTCATTTCAGAAGAAACTCTGGAGTCGACAGACTTGTAAATATTTTACATTTGCAAAAACAACTATTGTAAGCCTGGCGATGATATAATTGCCCTGGTGATGATGTAACTGCCAGCCTGGTTGCGCAACCTGCACAGAAAATACCTCTCTCAGTAACATCTTCAGGTAGTTTTTCCAGACGACACAAAGAGAAAGTTATACGCGATGCTCAGAACTGCACGTTCAGCAGTGTGACGAATCCAAGAACAGCCGAGAGGGTGTACGGTTACCATAATGATTAGCCCAGCTGGACGAGGATGGAGGGGACTGTTATTTTTAAGCAGAGATGATGTTTCATACACTATTAAGCAGCCTATAGGCATCCAGGTAAGACTTGAGTGGTCTAAGAGTAGAGAAATGTTGTTAATTACCAAGCAGCATTTATTAAAACACCCATAATGAAAAGCTGTGATCTTGCTGGATTCATCTAAGCCTGTTCTTCAACTGCAGCTTTTAAGACCTTTTTTCCCCTGAAAAACCCAAACCACATATTGTCCATTCCACACAGACTCATCTAAAGCCTGTCTGGTCTGATTTCCAGGACAAAATCAGGCAAAAACTACAGTTCATAATTAGTTCTTTTTAGTTATCAGTCTTCTGAAAGTTTTTTCGTTCGATTTTCATTTCATTTTCATTGGTTTCATTTTGAACCAATGGTGTAGCTTCAATTGTTGCATGCACATGTTAATAATATACATGTTTGATATAACACAGAAAGACTAAATAAAACCTTAATTTTGGAAATTTCATTTTAAATTTAAAAATTAGAAAGAAAACTAGAAAACACGAAAACTGCAAAGACTGAAATATTGCACATAAATCTAACACAGAAAATCTCTTTGGGGAAATTATCAACACGGAACCAGTTTAACCTCTTTAACTCAGTGGGACCAACGGTGGTTCCAAAATGCACTGTGTCATGTTCTTCATAACTTTCATATTTCATAAGCTACATTCAGAGGCTGGGCGTCGTATGAGGCTTCTCTCCAGTCTAATTGATGATGACGTCATTTTAAACCCTTATAATAAAAGAAGCTGAACTCAGTTTGTTTTTCTACTGAAAGTCAAGCCATTTTTCCCCAAAACTGGGCTATAAACTATAAACAGATGGTGTTTCTTCAGTGATCTGCTCTGTAAACATTACTTTTATAAAAATAACACAAAGAGCATCTAACATTTTTGGCTTTCAGCAGTAAATTGTAAGCATGTAGTAATATGTGTAGATCATAAAACATGTTCTGTTCACTTAAGGAGAACATTTTTTTAAAAATAAATGAATTAATTAATTAAAATTGACATTTATTTCATGCAGTTTCTGAATAATTTACCTTACGGTTTGGTCACGAAAACTGAGATGGACAAACCAAAATATACCCTGGTCAATAAGAGGTTAAAACGAAATATTTAATAGAGTGTCATATTAACAATTTGGTCAGTTCAGTAATTTAAACTCAATATTTAAGATGCAATTTTGGCCCTGATGGAATAAACTTTAACAAATCTAACTGGATCACAGCCTTGAACTTCTGAACTTCAGCTTTCAAATGACTGTTTTTGTGGAAAACTATGAAGGAAATATCCTACTTCTCTTTAGTAAAAAGAATGGTTCTACATAGAACCATGAGTCCTACTTAGAACAATTTCATGCATAGATGGTACTCCTGTCCCCTGTCTGATGGATGTAATGCCACTTTATTGATGCACTTGTATAGTGTAACAGTAAACAGTGGTACACTGTTAAAAAGGATGGTTCTTCAAGGGTTCTTTAGTAAAGAAAACGGTTCTATATAGAATCATGAACACTCAAAGAACCCTTTACATGATTAAATGGTTCTTTGCACAGTGAAATGGTTCTTCAGATTGATGCAGAATGTGTTGTATATGGTTCTATATAGAATCTTTTTGAAAAGGGTGCTATATAGTACCAAGAATTGGTCTACCGTTATTACGATGTCAAGCCTGTAACAATAGAAGAACCCTTTTTGGTGCTGTATAGAACCATTTTCAAAAAGAACGTGTTGTATATGGTTCTCTACAGAACATTTTTGAATATGGTACTATATAACCTTATAAAGGGCTCCTCTGGTGGTACAAGCTTTACAATAACAATAGCAGAACCCATTTTTGCGTAATCTAGAACCATATACACCACCAAACCCAATAAACCTGGTTCTTCGCATGGTGAAATGTTTTTTTTTTTTCAGATTGATGGAGAATGTGTTGTATATGGCTCTATACGGTACCAAAAAGGATTCTGCCATAGTTGCGATGTAACAACAGAAGAACCTTACCATACAATTCAAGCACATGAATGGTTCTACATAGAACTCATGCTCAGCTTCTTCTTCACTAGTGTACACTGAAAAACCCCTGTGCAGCAGGCAAGGGGCAACGTATAGATCTGCACTAAGAACGTGATCTAACGTGGCAGGTGGGGTTTTAGAGTTGTGCTGCCCCCCAACTCCTCCTCCTCTTTCTATGGAAATACATACGTTCAGGCAGCTGCTGATAAGACAGCAGTGACCGCCCAGCAGTTCCTACATGAAATTGCTAAGAATTCACTGCCTGATGACTGAGACGCTGTTTTATGATAGTTTTGAGAAGATTTTGGCCTTAAACTCCATTCATGGTGGAGGGGTACATAATATGTAGGGTGTTGAGGCAAAATAGTCCCCAAAGAACACTGCTTATTCCAGATTTATTACTATAATGTTGACCAACATCAACATTCCATATGAATGACACGGTTTTTGCTGCAAAAATTTTTATTTGTCAAGCAAAATGGTCTTAAATATAAACAATAAATCTAATATTTCTCCTGTTCAGATTGTTGTAAGCCTAAGTTAAGACTATTTTCCTTATTTCTAGACATTTTCTTCTTGTTTTAAGTAATTTTATTAAACAAAATATATATTGGATGATAATTGCTTGTTTTAAGAAACGTGCTTTAAACCAGTAAATCTACTAGTAGTAACTACTAGTATTACTAATTTTACTAATTACTAGTTTTACTATTACTAGTAAAACACTAACAGTATAGTGAGGTAATTTTACTTAAATGACTGAAAACAAGTGACTATTGTCTAGAAAAAAGCTATATATTCTTATAATAAATGCACAACCATCTCAGAACAAGAAATATAGCATATATCGACTACATTTAAGATCATTTGACTTGACAAGATGTTATTTTTTGCAATATTATGGTTTAAGTTTTGACTTAAAATGTATTTTAATCCATTTATTTTAATCAATTCACGGGGGAGGGATACATGCAGGGCGCTGTATGGTAAAATAGTCCCCAAAGAAAACTTATTATTCCAGATTTTCCACTATTTTCCATCATCAACATTCCATATGAACCCAGAAGACTCGTGTAGGTTCTCTGGTGGTTCTGGATGGTAAATAAAATGTCTATATTTGTGTTGTAGTCATGGCAATGCCTGGTTCCATTCACCACCACTGTAAAGACATTTGGACCACGTCATACCAAACCACTCTGAATGGCATCTCAAACGCTGAATTATGTATAAAATTTGACCAGTGGGTGGAATTCCCCTTTAAGTCTCCCACAGTGAATATGTATTTAACAGATCTCAGATATTTAACAGATCAGAGATCTCAGCCTAATAATATTTACAAACGCCACATGAATGTAACATGCACAGTGTCAAACACAAACAAGTGCTATACAGAACAAACACAGGGAACAGTCAGGCTGAATGTTTTCCATATGTGGGTGAACGTAAAAAACGTTCTGTAATTGCTGTAATTAAAAGGGTGGGGTGACCCACAAATGATTGGGCAACATCTGCCTGGCCCTGCTTCATATCTCACACCAAAAGCTCTCACTTAACAATGCGGCCTGCATCAGCGCGTGGGTCATAGAACCGAACTGACACCTGCACTTCAGAGCGCAGTGGCTGATGTTCTGACTGATGAATACTGAGTCATATTTCAGCCTCGGCACAGCAGGAGAACCGTGGAGACAACACTGTGTGCAGAGCTAAAAACACATTATGCTCTGAGGACAAACAGGCACCACAATGTCTTGGTATGCACTGAATGGCAAACCATATCATCCAACCATGTGAAGCAATTCAGCTTCCTCATAATTCATTTGCAACGCTGTGAATCTGCGGACACTGCGAGCTCATGGGAATCATGAGAAGCATTAAGCATGAACCAAGCTAATCATACACGAATGAAATGAACTCTTAAAAAAAATAAAGGTTCTAAGCTTAAACGCACCAGTTCTTCACACAAAAGAAAACATAATTAATTTAAATGTAATTAATTTATCTAATATTTCTCATTAAGAGAATCTTATAATAATATTCTACAAACTATGCAACATATTTCTAGTCACTTTAATTTTTTTTTTAATCTTATAACATACATCAACTTGATGCAACCTGGATACAACATCAGCGATGTTACCTGGGGTCAGTGTTTCGGCCTTTCGAACATCATACACTCTCACCCAGGCGACCCAGCTGCGGTTGATCAGGCCCCAGCGTGTGTCCAGGTAGCGCTACCCCACCCATGGTTCTCCTCTCTTAATCCAAAGCCACCTTGAGGCAACTTCTGCTGCCTCAATGGCTTCCTTAATGGCCCTTCGCTTACTGGCCCTTTACAGGATACTGTAGGCCCTGCAGAGAGACTGGCCAGCGAACCCTCTGCATCCCACTTCGATGGGCTCCTCCACTAGCTCAGTGTACTTTGCCCTCTTCCTTTCATTGGCCTCCTCTATGCGGTCTTCCCAGGGTACGGTGAGTTCCAGTATAATGATTTGCTTGGAGGTCTGGCTGGTTGCACATATGGCTGCTGTGTTTTTCAGACTACAATTGAACACGTTCCCCAGGCTCTTCACTGGTTTCTCAGTGATAGATGGGATCTGGGCAGTGCCAAATGTGAAGCGAAGCTTGTTGGTTACCTTTCCTTTCTTCAACACCAGAGCTCTGGACTTTGCTGGCTTGAAGCACATGCTTGAAGCACATGCGAGCCCAGGTGATCATCTCTTCCAGTCCCTTCAGGATCCACCTGCTACCTGGGATGTGTGTTGTTGTCACCGTCAGATCATCCATTGGAGCAGGTCAGCTGGCCATTCTGCTTCTTCCCCAGCAGCTGCTTTGTGAACCCAAAGGGATTCGCTATGAAGGCAGCCCATTTCCTGGCCCTCTCCTTCCTCCTCCAGTGCCACTCTGCTCTCCTCAGTGTCATCAGCGTCTTGCGGAGGATGTTGCGCAGCTCTGCTAGTCCTCTTTCCTCCTCCCTTCCCTCCTTGAACCTCCTCCTCAGGCTCTTCAGCTCTTGCCTAAGCTGGTGGATCTTGTTTGCCCTGTTGTTGATCAATGGTGTAGGGGAGATTCCCTGCACTCTTCTCCTCCAGTCCAAATCTCTCAGCTGCTAAGCCGATGATGATGGTGGTCATATTCTGGTGGCGTTGATCAGCGTCACCCTTGGCTATTGCTTCCAAGATGGTGTCGGCGTATTCGTCACACTGGAGCCACTCTTTCTCTGTGTTAGCTTGGGGCCATTTTACCCGACGATGTTCTCATGTTCTATGTGAGTTCGGAGCTTGTGTCACTCGGAGGTTCTGGGCGCTGTGGTTTGGCTCCGGGACTAGCTCTTCCTGCGTCTCACCAGAAGTGTTCCCTGAGCACTGTGCAACAGGTACCGTGGTAACGTGTCTCATCTTCGCCTGATGAATTTTCAGGCCCCCTGGGTTTTTGCACACTTTGCCACAAAAGCACTGCACACTCGTCACCGTGTTTCCATTGCTGTGTGTCAGTGTCCTTTGGTCTGTCCGAGACGGATCCTCATTCTCCCTCCCTCTCGGGGATCCCTGGGGGTATGACTCCATAGGTTGATCTGTAGCTTGTAAGTGGGTTCTCTCAGAAGATGTAGGTCGGGCTGCTAACAATCCCTACCCCACTGCCATCTCTCCCGGCTGTCCGCTGTCTCTCAGGCTGCCACCACTCTATTCTCGGTTGTCAATCAGTCTATTCCTGATCGTCACTGGTTGTTCCAGACAGAAACTTGTAACATATATCAACTTGATGCTACCTGGACACATCATCAGTGATGTGACTTAAATTCAAATTTTTAACCCTTTTATGTGTAATGTTGCCTCAGGGCAACAAATCCATTTTCCCCACTTTACAGTAACATTATCCATATTTTAAGACAATGAGAGTTAACAATAAAGGGAACTTTTAATAAAAAGCATGCTCTTGGTCATACTCTCTCTCAGTGGGCACTTTTAGACCTAATTTTTTTTGCATAATTTTTGTTATGAAGATTTGCAGAAATGTTTGTTGACTAGAAGTAACACTGCGAGACAGTGGGATGGATTAAGCCAGGTCTCACAACTTCAGGGAACACTATGTCATTTCTTCCCATTGTCACTCAACGTTGCCTCAAGGCAACATGCCCCAATATGCACATATTATCAAAAAAATAATAATATTCACAAATCAGGTCCATTTTATACAAGAAAAGTGGACTGAATATTTATAATATTGCTTTTATAATGCACGCAATAGAGGGTTAAGATGAAATTTATTACATGACTTATTTCATGGAAAACCATGTAGATAATATACATATACATATATGTATATATATTATATATATACATATATATATATATATATATATATATATATATATATATATATATATATATATATTATAAATTTGAAAATGCATGTTGGCCTTTATATTGTGTGTAAGTTTCATGAAGGATGGACCAAAAGAAACGATCCAACATGACTTGGAAAAAATTCTCTTTCCATTGACTTACACTGAAAATAATGTATGCTTTTTCCCTCTCCTGTAACGTTACCATTTTGGAGATAAGCGGTTTTGTTCCGACTGCAGCGATATGTTTATACACACACACACACACACACGTACATATTCATATATATATATATATATTACACACACTGCTCAAAAAAACAAAGGGAACACTCAAATAACACATCCTAGATCTGAATGAATGAAATATTCTCATTGAATACTTTGTTCTGATTTGTTCTAATTGCCAATAATTTCCACCTGTTGTCTATTCCATTTGCACAACAGCTGTGAAACTGATTGTCAATCAGTGTTGCTTCCTAAGTGGACATTTGATTTCACAGAAGTTTGATTTACTTGTTATATTGTGTTGTTTAAGTGTTCCCTTTATATATATATATATATATATATATATATATATATATATATATATATATATATATAAAATATAATCGCTGCTGTCGGAACAAAACCGCTTATCTAAAAAATGGTAACATTACAGGAGAGGGAAAAAACATACATTATTTTCAGTGTAAGTCACTGGATATATATACACACACACACACATGTTGGATGAAAAGGACTTTTTTCCAATTAATTTTGGGTCTTTTCTTTTGGTCCATTCATCCTGAAATTGACATACAATGTAAAGAGGAACAGGCATTTTGGAATGATGTCAAAAACTGAAAAATGATACGAGGTTTTCTTACGATCAACATTGAGAGAGAGCGAGAGAGAGAGAGCTATATAAAATATCTAAATAAATAAAATATCTATAGCTGTGTTGTAGTCATGGCGACCCCTGATCACCACCACTGTAAAGACATCTGAATCATTTCACACCAAACCGCTCTGAATCACTGTGCTAGCATCTCTGACTGCATTATTCAGAAATTTAGAAAAAAGGATGGACCTTCCCTTTAATGCCAAACAGACAGAGGTCTGTCGCAGAGCACGTAACCTGTACAATGATTTATCTTCCATGTACTTCTCTAGCAAAGTCAAACTGCTGAGGTGAGAAGGGGACAAGCACTCGAGGCCCATCGGCACACTGCCATTTCTGACTCAGCCCAAACGGACAGCTGTTGCTGAGTAACTATCTGTCTGAAAGCCACAACACTGATGAGCTGTTTTCACTCGGGACTCCCACAGTGTTCATGTACATTACAGAGGCAGAGCAAACAGCACAAACATTCCACACAGACGCTTATGAACATGTGAATATAAGCATGACAAATAGGCACCAGCTAGTTTTCTAGTTATGAATGAAGGGCTTTGTGTTTGCCACAATTTATGTTCCTGGGAGTGGGCTGCATTATGATTAAGACCACCTTTATTAGACAAAGCGTCAAATACGCGTCAGCTGTTATTCCTCTTTCAAACCACATTATATTCAGAGTTGTTACCAAGGGACAGACAACATTTTGGAATAAGTCTTCAAATGAAACACTACATGTTGCGTTAAAGCGGTTATAGAGGATTTATTTATGGATTACAGTATTAAATAAATAATTATTTGATCAGTTACAGAACAAGTAGCCCCCAGAATGTATGGATCTACACTCTTTGTACACTTTATCAGCTCCATTGACCATATAAGTGCACTTTGTAGTTCTACAGTTACAGGCTGTAGTCCATCTGGTGGTGGTGTGTTTGTGTGTGTTGTGCTGGTGTGAGTGGATCAGACACAGCAGCGCTGCTGGAGTTCTAAAACACTGTCCACTCACTGTCCACTCTATTAGACACTCCTACCTTGTTGGTCGACCTTGCAGATGTAAAGTCAGAGACAATAGCTCATCTGCTGCTGCACAGTTTGTGTTGGTCGTCCTCTAGTCATCAGTGGTCACAGGACGATGTTGGCTGGATGCTTTTGGTTCTCAGTCCAGTAGCGACACTGAGATGTTTAAAAACTCCAGCAGCACTGATATGTCTGATCCACTCAGACCAGCGCAACACACACTAACACACCACCACCACGTCTGTGTCACTGCAGTGCTGAGAATGACCCACCACCCAAATAGTACCTGCTCTGTGGGAGTCCTTTGAGGGTCCTGACCATTGAACAACAGGGTCACAAAGTATCAGAGAAACAGATGGACAACAGTCTGTAACTGCAGAACTACAAAGTGCACCTATATGGTATTTCTCTGGAAGACATGATACAACAGGGTGTACCCCATGCAACAGGGTGTACCTCAGGGCTCTGCTCTTGGGCCATACTGATTCTTACTCTGTGAGTCTATCATTGTCATGAAGACGACAAGCAGTTACACATTTGTATTTCCTAATGATACCAATCCTTAAACGCAGCAGGTAATTTGTCTTTCTAGTATTATTAATTGATTAAACAGTCATTTTCTTAACAAAATGATGGAAAGATGGAAATTTTCCTTGACAGTGAACAAAATACACGAGGAGTAGGAAATCTGGTCCCACAGATCAAGTGTTTACAAATCTTGGTGTAAATCTTGATTGACATGACATTTAAACCCACATTAATTATTTAGGCTCCACCTCACAGCAAGACGCTTTCATCTTTTCTCACTTTAGGCGCTTTTCAGACAGCAGGTGACAAACCACCTGCAACAGTTTCCAAGTAACTGTCTGAAAGGCCTTTGTTTTCTGGCGCACCTGGAAATGTAATAGACATGCTACAGCTCGCACAAAGCATCACCAGCAGAGCACCAACACATCCACCAGACCGAGGAAGCATGGTGCACCTGTATTAGCGTCGCTACACCGGCTGCCGGAGTGGATTCGAAATCCTTTTATTGGTTTTGAAAGCTCTTAATGAGCACCTTCACGCAGCCTTGAGCTCCTTACAGGTCCATATCCAGGGTTTTACTTCAGCATTTAATCACCGCTGATCACTCTGCTGTTATTTTTCTACAGGATTTTAACACCATTTTGCATATTTTAGGTTTTTTAACTTATTTGTCTTCAATTAAAGTTATTAATATATTATCATAATTTATTGTTATATTTTTTTATTATATATCATTAATACATTCTACATTACTATATGTTATTAATATATTACTATATGTTATATTATTTCTTATTGTGCTTTTAGTAATTTTACACTTTTATGCTGTCACATTATTATACATATATATCTGAATATTAATTAATATCTACTACATTAAGATATATTAATTCATGTACTTAGTACTTTTATTGATGCATTTTTAAAATTTCTTGTTTTTTGTAGTTATTTACATTTTTATGTTGTCATTTTATTCTATTTAATGAATCTGAGCACCCATTTATATTTAATAAATTAATATATATATATATATATATATATATATATATATATATATATATATTAATTAATGTACACATTACATTTTATTGAAGTTGTATTTTTTTAAGTTTGCACATTTCTATTTTGTCATTTTAATATATTTATTTCTTTTGTAAATGTGAATAATAATTCATATCTAATACACTTTTAATTTATGTATTGCGTGGTTAATTATATTTTCTTTTTTATTAAAAGGGCCCATATTCTTTGTTCAGAATAGGAACATTTCTAATATTTATGTGTCACAATACATTGTTTGCATGACTGTTTTCCCGTTTTTCTTTATCCCTTACTAAAAAACTGTTTTCATTACGTAAAGACAGATATATGTAAATGAGCTCTGTTCTGATTGGCCGCCCTGTGTTGTGCCTGGTTCAAAAGGCCATTCAGGCTGAAACATTCCTTATATTCCTTATATGTTTACATGTTATATCAAACTTTTTTATTTAAAAATAATACATTTTGAATAAAATTTGATTTACCTTAAAAAAAATCCTTCTATCTGCATTTCTCTTTTCATATAAGCTGGAAATGCCAAGTGCTGTTTACATTTTGCATTTTATTACAGAAACTGCCCAGAATGATGATAAAAACTACTAATAACATCATTAACATACTCCAAGAATATTTTGTAATGTTGTGGTTTTTTTTATTTGAAGTTCTGCTCCAACTGCAATGATATATTAGTTGTTATTATTATTATTGTTGTTGAATTTGGTTCAATTAACCAGTTCTGGACCTGAATCCGGCCAAAAAATTAGATTTGTACTAAAATCCAGTGCAGAATAGGAGGACAGTGAGAATTACTGTATTATTTCTGAGCACTGCCATCATATACAGTAAAACCTCTGCAGATTTGGTGATTTTCAGTGAATCTGGTCATGCTGAGGTCAGCCTTCTTCCTCTGTATGTTAGATCAGGATAACTGGGATGACCACTGGCGCTGTTATAACCGCTGCTCTACAGCTCCCCCTCAAATTTCACATGATCAAGCAGAGTGACATGGAGAGTCTTCAGCCTCTGTACATTGCGTTCGAGAGGGCGTGAGTCTGTGTGCAAGGGTCAGGAGAGATAAGGCCACTCTGACGGCTGCTCACATTCGAGTGGCTCTTGCGGTGATGTCATCAAGGACAGGCCGAAGCCTCAACAGCAGCAGCAGCAGCAGCCGCCGCCGTCTTTAATCCCATTAGAGCTGATTAAGACTTTTAGTGGCACTCAAGCCTCTTTTGGACAGAGAGCAAATGATTTAACCATTTAGCCTCCTTTGCCGAAGAAGAACACAGAGGAAAAGGCTGCGTCCAGCTGGGTCAGACACAAACTGACCGTTCAGTGACCATCCAACATTCCAGATTTGTCTAGGGCTGATCCGAATAATCTGAACATGAGTTTGCATTCGTTAGACTGGTTGTCTTTTACTCTGTTTAGTATCTAAGTCTTGTTTTCAAGCCACAAAAACACGTTTCAAGGGGTTTAAACACCTGTGAAAAGGACAGTGATTGTTACTGTATGGAAAATTTTATGAAAATAATTAAATCCTTGCTGTTTTTTATTCATTGCTTTTCATACTGAAGCTAAAAAGGGCAGAGATGCCTAAGAAAGAGCAGAAGATAAGAAAAAAGCTCACAGTCAGAGGCTGGTGTGGAGTAGGGCTGGGCGATATGATGATATTTATCACTACTGAGATAAATTTCCTGAGTATATTGTGGATATTGTCACGTCTTCCAAATCACTGAACAACTGCATGTTTCATCAGAAAGAGAGTATAAAATAGTCCTGTTTAAGAAAAATTAATTGCACTTATTTTTTTTAAACGTGGTCTTTTTATGTCTTCTATGTCATAAAAAAGAAACATTGTGCATTTACCATATCACTCTCCTCCATTATAGAGGCACAACAACAGGGCTGAAGGATAGTTTTTATACTGAAATCACAAGTAGAAAAAGTGCAATTGTATCAGACACTATTCACAGCTGTTTTAACAGGTTTTAAATTTTAAAAACTGCTTCTTGGTGAAAAAAAAGAACTATAGTTTAATTTAAAGAATTACAAATGACCATTGCAGATGTAACGTTGTGGAGCGATGAAGAGGCGGACGCATGTGCGAAGACAAGCAAGATTTATTATGGGCAAATCCATACTCAGGGTCAAAACGGTCTAGGGTCGGGTAGCCAACACGGAGAGATTGGGGTACAGACATGATAAACAACACAGAATAAACAAACGATCCAAGACAAAGACTAAACAATTCAAACAATACTAACACCTCAAACAAAGACCAGCAACAAACCAGGACAAACACTGAGCTTAAATACAACAGGGATAATGAGGGACAGGTGGATAACAGGTGGTAACAATCAGGGGCAGGGTCTGGAAACAAGGGGGCAGGACCAGGAGGGGCGAGCCTCCAGGTGGTCCGGGTCCAGCAGTGTGCGAGGAGGAAAACACGGCCACTATTCCGTCATTTTTGGTCGGTGTTCATCTTCAGACAGTCCTGTAGCTCTAAGAGCTCCTTAACTCTCCGCTCTGTTCTCTGTAGCTCAGGCAGTGACGGAGCTCAGCTCGGCCTGCATGTTGACCTGACCGCTGCATACCATAACGATAAACAGCGAACTGGCCAAATAAAATAAACTCTAAGGTGAGTATGTCCCGAGCGGCGAGAGTGGGAGATCGCGAGTTGGATCCCTGGTGATGCTACAGCCATCCGTGGCCAGAAGTCCAAGACAGCACAGCTGGCCTTGCTCTCTCTGGGTGGGTAGGACGGCCCCCCTTCTCCCCCCCATCACTCAGCATGATGCTAGCCAGCACAGGCGTTTGTTTGCTGATCTAACAGAACTGTCGGTTAGCGTTCTCCTTCAAGCCTGTTAAATCAGCGGCAGTTCAAAAAGATGCGGTGGAGCTTCACATGACTCTGAGGAAGCCTGTTTGCTTTCGCCCTCCTTGTGGTGTTGTGTGACTGGGGGAGTCCTGACTAGTGGGTGGAATTGGATATGACTAAATTAAGAAGAAAACATATAAATAAAATATAAATAAATACATAAAAATAAACTTGATAAAAGCAGCTAACTAAAATAAACAAAACGTAAAATTCTAATCGTAATCCAGTACACCCTTATAAGGCTCATAAAAGCTGTGCTTGAACAAGAGGCTATGATTGAGGCTTCTACAGCAAAATATTAGCAGAGTGAGATGAGCAGCAGCGAGCAGTGATTGTGTTTTTAATTGCTTCAAAATGACGTCAGACTCAGGAAAACGTCCTTCACATGTCCTTATTAAAGAAGGCCGAGAGGAAGACATCGTGTTCTGAGGCACACAAGCTGGACATCCGTCCCACCACGGTCTTTTAAAGATCAGAGCATAAACTTCATCTCCTCTGCAGACCAGTTTCTGCTCCACCGTGTTGAACGGTATAAACTCTCACTATGACGTGACACACATGCAGAACAGACTTAAACTTTCCGACAGGGAATGTAATCGCATACAGGCATTTACACGGATATTATTCTTCTATTTAACAGATTATTTACAGGATTACCCACCTCACAGGATTACCCACAGAAATTGGCCTCAATCAGACTAGACTATTCCTATTGAGGTGTTTACATGGATGTGTTCTATTCCGATTGAGCTATTAGTAGGATTATTAGGCTGCATGTAAACGTGGCTACTGATGCCAAACTCAAAATCATGGTTCAATATGAAATGTAAACCTTATTACAGGGGTGGGTCATTAAAGGCATCGTCACGATAGACAATATTATGATATTTTGACACAGTCACAATACACTAGCAGTGCCATGTTTAAAACTCTAGACACAGTGATGTTTAAGCTTGCACTGCACTAAAACCATAAGCAGACCTATATATGCTCTAAATATGCACTGAACAAGCACACTGAGCACCAGAAACAGTTTATCACCATAGCGATGAAACATTACCATACCCACCTCTATTTTATCATTTTAGGAGTGATTTTGAGAACGGGCATTCGGGCCCTCGTTTCATCCTAACAGGAAGTCACATGATTCATGTGTTCTGGTTGGCTGAGAAAAAAAGGCCAGCTGGCTCTTGCAGGCCGCAGTGCCCCACACCTGTCAGAGCAGCCTGAGGCTAAGTTTAATGGAATCAGAGAAGGTTATCCCTGCTTTGCATCTGCTCAGCGGCCATGTCACTGGGTTGTCACTGACTTCTACATTGTAGGTAAATTTCATAGTGAATGGACTAAAAGAAACGTCCCAAAATAGCTTGGAAAAACTTCTGGTTCCATTGACTTACGTTAAAAGTAAAGCAAGTTTTCTCCTTCTCCTGTAAAGTTACCATTTTGGAGAGTTTTCAGTGATATTTAACATTATTATGATAAATTATGTATACTGCATAACTGGTCTGGTTTAACTGGATTTAGCACAGCAGTGTGCACCAATCCATCAAAAAACATAATTCTGTATCAACATGTAGCCAAATATATGAACGCTCACATAAGAACAGTGTGTCGTATCACTCTAGATACTGTACTATAATACCTTTTCGCTTGTCTAATTGTGTACTGTATGTGAAATTTCTTCACTTCTTTTTGCGAACAAGCTCAATTTACAAATAAAGCTGTTGGCTTTGAGACTGAGCAGTTTGACCACAGCCTAAATGAAAAGTTTTCATAAAGAACACCTAATTTTAAAGCTTATTTAAAACGACTTCAATAAAAATATATCGCTTTAGCATCTGTAACAGAGAAGAAAAAGTGCCACTGTCCATCTCACACGAACGTAAATATAACAGATTGAGAGAAACCCGATGAACGTTGACATCAGCGAATAACTGCTTCATTTATTAACATCAAAATCTGATCGATATTCAGCTTCATCATGTTTACGCATTCATCTCCCAGCTGAAAAGACAGACTACTAGTCAGACTCAAGACAAAAATAAGGATAAAATGAATAAAATGCATTTGCATAAAGTTTCCATCTAAAACACTTCGTCACACAGAAGCGCAATAATCACTGTAATCCATCCGCTGTAAGAGGAACTCAATATGAGCCCATTTGTCTAACCACCTGCTTCGTCATGTTACGTTTGCTGACTCTGAAGCTGCCTAAATAATGTCCAGGCTATCGTCCAGCAGCAGTAACTAACGGCCGTTCTGCAATCTGTCAGGTAATAGCCTTTAAAACACGGGGCGTTTGCTTCAGTAAACAAGCTTAACTCTTGTGTTTACTCTGCTTTACAACACACGTGAGTTTGAGATGACCTCGGCTATCTTCTAACCCGCTACCTTAGAATTGTCAAATAACTGAGCTATACTACACTACACATACAATATGGTTCTCCAAGGGTTCAAAGGTTCTATTTAGAACCATAAGCGTTACAAAGAAACAGGGTTCTGTAGAGCACCAAAGAGAAATAAGCTCAGAGCAACACTCATAATTAGAGGCTGGTGTGAAGTAGGGCTGGTGATATTTATCACTACTGAGATATATTACACCACGATATGCTTTTCTGAACATATCGTGGATATCAGCACTTCTAGAACACTGAACAACTGCATGTTTCATTGCCAAGAGAATATAAATAGTCCTGTTTAATGATTTTGTGCAGCAAAATTAAAATTAGAATAAAGTGTTATTAGCATGCATAGTTTCTGATACTATTTTTTAATTGTGACACCACTCGTTGGTTTTTATCTCTGTTATGTCAGAAAACAAAATGATATATATTACTGAAAATCTATAAAAATAGCTCTTCTGTCGTTATAACATTGACATCGTAACCATGGCTGAGCCCTTTATTGGTTCTATATAGAACCATATTCAAAGCATTCAGCCATTTCACCAGGCAGCACACTGTTTAAGTATGAAATGGTATGGTATGTAGTGCAGCACAGGATGTGAAATATTAAAACTAAATCATTATTTTTAAATGTGGTACTACTTCATCTTTTCCTATTTGCCAGATGTTAGAGAAAAATACTGTGGCATATCATGTATTGTGAAATCTTCTTGAAGTATCGTAGAATTCAGAACCATTAGCCAACTGTGTTTTTGCACACTGTGGAATTAAACCTCCTTATTTAAGCCATCAGTGCAGTAAAACACCACATACACACTAGGGGGCAGTGAGCACACTTGCCCAGAGCGGTGGGCAACCCTATCCACAGCGCCCGGGGAGCAGTTGGGAGTTAGGTGTCTTGCTCAAGGGCACCTCAGTCATGTACTGTCAGCTCAGGGGATCGAACCAGCAACAATGCTAGATAATTCCAGCAGTTATCTATTAGCTCATAAATACAAAACTGGTTAGGACTCTCCTACAAGCACAACGTCCAAAGAAGCATCAGAAAAACCATATTAGCCCTCATCCTCCCAGTTTGCTCTGGACAAAATTGGGAAACCTAGCTAATGGATGAGAACTAGTAATGACTTAATTAATGCCAAAGTTTAGCACTGTCTTGATTCTCAATGTAAATCCAAATTCTGACCAAACAAAGCAGATTTGAGCACGTTTAACCTCTTGACCTGCCTGTTGACAGGTCTACAATTCCGTTCCTCACTCCAACACATTAAAAATAACATGGAAAGCAAGTCTGCATTGTTTTCCATGTAACCACTAAATAATAAATGATGCTGCTAAGTGCCCACCTTTATGTCCTGTATAATAAAATGAAGATCTCTACACTGGAAAAAGAAGCCAGGCAAAGGCAGCAGACAACAAAATCTGTCACATACTTGTGTTTGTTCTGACCCAGAATACAGCTGGGTCATCAGCCCAGATCTGGCTGACACGCTATAAAGCAAGTAGCTATAAAGCTGCATACACTGTCAGCCCACAGCATTCATGCCAGAATTGGTCCAGGAACACAGATACGAGGCAAAACCACAGGAAAATGGCTAGGATATGGCTGTATTCTGGCCGGAACACCAAACATCTGCCTGGTAGTCAACCAACACTCGCATATGAAAGCCAGAATCGGCCCAGAACTGTCTACTATCTGAGCTGTTACATTAGCAATATGTGCTTCTTATAATAACAATCTGCAAGACTGGCAAGCCATATATGAGTGAGGGCTATTCAGTGGAGGCAACTGCAGGGTGCAGGTGCAGCTCAAGGTCAAGGTTTCTGATTTTCCACTAAAGCGCCATTAATGACTATCCAAAGTTAATAAATAATGAATAAATGGGCTCCTGAGTGGTGCAACCATCTAAGCGTAGGCCCTATTATCAGGAGATTGTGAGTTCGATCTCTGGTGATGCTACAGCCATCCGTAGTCAGGAGTCAAAGAGAGCACAATTGGCCTCGCTCTCTCTGGGTGGGTAGGATGGGCCCCCTCCCCCCCATCACTCAACGCAATACTAGTCAGCGCAGGAGTCTGTTAGCTGACGTAACAGATCTGGGGTTGGTGCTTTCCTCCGAGCACGTTCGGCTGTCCCGTGATGTTGCTTGAGTGGCAGTTTGAAAAGAAGCGTTGGCTGGTTACATAGGTCTCGGAGGAACCCTGTGCTGCCTTCACCCTTCTAGCGTTGATAGTATTGTGTGACTGGAGGAGTCATAAGTAGCAGGTGGAATTGGAGACGACTAAATTGGGGAGAAAATCGGGTAAAAGATTTAAATAAAAAAAGGAATAAAGAACATAATATCAGGAAACTTTGGGCTGTACAACTTCACATGCTTTCATTCCGCTGTATATATTATCAAGAACATTTTTATTGCACTTTGTAAGCCTGGCTGGCTACAATTCAGTGCGTGTTTTTAAACCAAATTAAGTTCACATTCTGCCATCTTGCCGTATTCACCGCAAAGAATATATCTGACCGAAATCACAACCCAGTCATGGGCGGATGGTTAAGGAACCAGCCCTGTGACCGGAAGGTCGCCAGTTCGATTCCCTAAGCCAACAGCAAGTGACTGAAGTGCCCTTGAGCAAGACATCTGACCCCAACTGCTCCCCAGGCGCTGCGGATAGGGCTGCCCACTGCTCTGGACAAGTATGCTCACTGCCCCATAGTGTATGTGTGTTCACTAGTGTGTATGTGGTGTTTCACTGCACGGATGGGTTAAAATGCACTTTGCATGCAATTACACATTCCCAACAGAGGGGTCTCCCACAAACATACACACTGCAGCTTTAAAGGTAACTTTAATCTGTTTTCAAGAAGACGCAGAATGTTGCCCTTAATTCCTTATAGCTTGTAGTAAGTCCCAACTATTTAAGGTACACCGCTGAAACTCTGAAGCCAGAATGCTGTGTTCTTCTGTCACATGACTCAATTAGATGAGCTGCCACAGGCTGCGCATGGCACAGCTGGTTGTTAAACACAGTCTGAAGGCACCGCAGCGCTGCTTTAGTTGTAGATGCTTATGAAAGCCCAAGATAAACGGTCTAAAGCTGCACACGCTGCCCTTGTCTCATTTGTAAGCTACACCAACTAAAGCAAGCTGGTTTCATCTATTCAGAGGCAGGTCTGAATCATCAAGTAAACGCTTTGTTACTTTAATAAAAGTAGGTTAGACTCTATTCTTTGCTTTTTTGATCGTTTCGGTCTAAAATAAAATGCTAAAGCTCCAAAGTGAGCGAAGCAACCCACAGTAAGGCAGTAAGGAGCTGTACCAACACAACAGATTGAAACAAAACCCAAAAACTGCAATGTACAACAAGAGAAAGTCTGCAAAAATATGATGTAGAGGTAAAACTAATATCATTTATTTAGGATATTAATGTTCAGGAGAGTACAAATCCAGAAAACTCAGTACTGAGGGCATGAAACTTCTACCCACCATGTCATTATAGCTATTCAGCTCAACAAGAAACCTAAGAAGAGGTCCTGCCTGTGACTCAGACCACAACACCTCCACTGTGGTCCCTTTATTATTGATATCAGTCTCAGGATTGACCGGCCACACAGCATGACTGCCTCTTAACCCCGGTCACATTAGCAGAGCACCACAGAGTTGTTTATAGAGGACAATATAAGCTTGTTTATTCTTTACTGCAACACTGGCTTTTGCAAACTGATATCACGGAAGGCTTTGATATGCAAATGAGCTCTCTAACCAATCATTGCATTTGTAATGTGACCTTTCTGATCAGATATAAGGCAGAACAGTTTCTGCATAACTCAATGGTTATGAGTTTTTCAGAGTGGTTTGGTGTGAAACGCTCCATTTTTAGAGAAACTTAGAATTGTTCACAGTGGTGGTGATAGGAACCAGACGTCCACCTCTAAAACCTCCCCCACAGAAAGTTCCTACATGAAATGGTTATGAACATGCTGTCCAATGTCTTGTCTTAAAATAGTTTTGAGAAGGTTTTGGCTTTAAATGTATGTTTTTTTAATCTATTCATGGTGAAGGGATATATACAAGACAAAATAGTCCACAAACAAAGCATATTTTTCCATATTTTCGCATCATCAATATCCCACATAAGCTCAGAAGTCTCGTGTAGGTTCTCTGGTGGTTCTGGATGGTAAATAAAATGGCTATATTGGTACTGTAGTCATGATGACCCCTGGTTCCTATCAAAAACGCTGTAGCACAGTGTGTGCTGATTCAGGCATGCACAGTGATAACTGGGGGGCTATAAGCTTCCATTACTTGTTATCTCCATTAGCCTCGTAGCTCCAGCACAAAACTAAAGAAGCAAAAACCTGACGGACTATATATAAATGTCACCAAACTATTGCTTTAAAAGCTTTCAACTAGGGCTGGGCAATACCACGATAATATCGATATCAAGATAATTGCTGTTATAATATAATATGCTTTTCTGAACTTTTAGAAACTAACAAGCTGCATGTTTTACTATAAAGTAAGGATGAAAAATTCATATTTTTGTATCTAAATCGCAATTATAGAATGTGCAATTTTCAAATCGCAAGAGCCAAAACGATCAAAACCAGTGTGTTAAGTTTTAACCTAATTTAATAACACTTGAAAAGTGCTTGTAGATGAGTTAGACCAATCAGAGGCTACCAAACCTTTACGTGTTGTGACCTCACAACCACAACTTACTGGCAGTTTGGCACACTACATTAAGGGGTCAAGCTTAATGCCAGAAAAGGTGGATATTTTGATCTTCATGGCCCAAAAAAAAAAACAGGCCTGATTTTTAAATCGCAATTTGAGAAATTTCAATTTCAGAAAAATCGCCTACTGTAAAGAGTGCTGAATGAGACCCATTTAACTGGATTTAGTGCCAAATACTGAAAAAAATTAGAGCTGAACAATTTGAGAAAAATATCGAATTGCAATTTTTCTGATGAATATTGCGAGTGCGATTTCAGCTGCAATTATTTTCTATAATTTAAGGTCTGGCCTGTTTTTTTTGGCCAATAAGACCAGAATATCCACTATATATCCCACTATATATCCTAAATATCCTACTACAAATGGTGCAAAATTAACACAATTTAGTGCCAAATATTGAATAAAAATTATTGGTAGATTTTTCAAAATGTAGAACTCAAAAAAAAATATCGTGTATCATGAAAAAGTATCACAGTAACATATTTTTGATGTATCGCCCACCTCTACGTTCACCTCCCCCTCCAAGAAACCCAAAACCTCACCTGCAATTCACACCATGCCACCTCCACGGTGGTCTCCGTGTCCAGCCCTTTGTAGACCGTCTTGAAGGACCCTCTCCCTATTTCCACGTTGAACTTGAGGTACCGTCCATCAGGCGAAGTGGCCACAGCTTTGGTCTCCACATCCTCCTTCTCGTCCTGCTCCCACCTGCTCTCCAGCCGGGGGACGGCCTTCCCTGGCTTGACCACTTCGGGGTCCGAGTCGGAGCTGGGGTCCTGGCCCGAGACCCTCCATGTCTCTGAGGTTTCTGAAGGGGAAGAACAGGTCTGCGGGGTAGGAATCTCCGGACTGGAGACCGGAGGAGAGTCCACCTTCCCTTCACCTGACCTTCCCTCGGACAAGATGTTCTCAGCAGACCATGACAGCGCCTTGGACAGCGTGCCACTGTAAAACTGAGGCTCAACGTCCACACTGAGCTTGTGGAGCACATAGGAGTTTCTCCTGATGGACCTTCTTTCCACACATTCAGGGTCTATATCAACAGGTAGACTCTGGAAGCCGAGTCCAGGCAGCTCCACCTGAGCATGGGACATGCTGTGAAGAAGGTCGAGGAGTTAAATTGCAGGTGAATGTAAACCTAGTGTTCTGCTACAGGTCATACAGGTCGTTGACTGTTGGCTCAGGTGCTTGAGATGGAGATGTTCTCGTGTGGAACATCTTCTTCTAACTTTGCCTTCAAAGGTCTGGAGACCAAGACTGAGGAGAAAAAAATACAACATGAACAAGAAGACTGAGTTTTGACCTTCAGGAATGTCTTCAAAGACGAAATTTGAAGGAAAAATAGAGTCTTAAGGGGAATTTTCCGTTTCACCTTAAATGGTGCAACAGTTACACTCCGGTGGCTGAAGCGCCAGAATGTAACTGCTGCACCATTTAAGGTGGAACGGAAAATTCGAAAAACTAAGCTGGCAAAACAGAAAACTAACTTTAGTCTCGTTTTAAGCATCATATACAAAACCTTTTACCTTGTCTATCCGACTAGCAGGAGGCCAGAAAAGCGTTTTTTCCGCACTATTATCCGCACTTGGGTTTCTCTCAGTGTGCTGCTGTGATGAGGATCGTCCTTCTGCTGCCTCGAGCACACGCAGCACGCGAGGAGCTCAAGACTCCTCCCCCACCTGAAGAGCTCAGGACGAGATCGATTCGGCTCACCGACTCATTCAAACCAATCGACTCCGTCTCGGAGAAGCTAAACGTTCTTAAAGGGAAACTCCACCAATGTTGCAAAATTCCTGCACTGGTTAATTGTTCAGACAGTGGTGGTGATGGAAACCAGGGGTCGCCATGACTACAACACAAATATAGATATTTTATTTACTATCCAGAACCACTAGTGAACCTACTCGTGTCTTCTGAACTTTTACACGTTGATGATGGTAAAATGGTGAATTTTCTTCAGGGACTATTTTGCCTCACGACACCCTGCATGTAAGCCTCCGCCATGAATAGATTTAAATACATTTTAAACCACAACACTATCCTAAAACAGCGTCTCGGACAGCAGGCAGTGAATTCATAACCATTTCCTGTAATAACTTTCTGTGAGGAGCTTTTAGAGGGGACGTCTGGTTCCTATCACCACCACTGTGAACAGTTCTGACTCTTAAGTTTATCTAGAACAGAGCGTTTCACACCAAACCGCTCTGAATGAACTTCGTGCAGGAATTCTGAAAAAATTCCACTTTAACAGTGTGGTATTTACTATTGAACGGCTCTCAGTTCAGCGAGTGAGTAGAAAGAAGAACAAACACATGACAGGAAAAACTGTAGTCAGAAAATGTCAGTATATACAAAACGCGGTATCTTGGGAATTTAGGAGGTTTGAAAAATGTTATTGATATTGTATTTGAATCCCCAAATCACGTCGCATAGATTAAAAATGAGTTGATTTGCATGAATCGTTACATTTATAACACATCACTACAACACTACAGCAAAACAATCTAAAATAACTGTGTGCGTGTGTGTGTGTGTGTGTGTGTGAGTGGGTGAACAACAACAAAAGATTCAATTGAATCGGTTCGGAAAATTCATTTTTAAAAGAACCGATTCAAAAGAACGAATCATGCACAAGTCAGCGGACGGTTAATACTGATTGACCTTCGAAGCTTCGTTTTCTGATATAAAGGAAAGATTGAATTCAAATGTGCAAAGAAATCACCATATCACATTGCAAACATACATTAATACAGAATATATAAAGAATTTCTTGTTTGCAAAAAAGTAGTAGTTAGCTACCAGTGATTCACATTAACATTTTTTGCCTGTTCTAGATTAATCACGGACATTTGAAGCTTGTAGAGGCCATTTTATGTTTTTACTGAAGCATGCCCCATATAGAAATTCAATATATGGCCATATATGCACATATAAACTGTCAGGCACATATTTCAAAATACACTATATTGCCCATTTAAATTTATATGTCACCCATTTAAAATCACTGAATTCAGGTGTTCGAGTCACTTCCATGGCCACATGTGTATAAAGCCAAGCCCCAAGGCCTGCAGACTGTTTCTACAAACATTAGTGAAAGAATGGTTCACTCTCAGGAGCTCAGTGAATTCCAGCGTGATCGGACGCCACCTGTGCAACAAGTCCAGTCGTGAAATTTCCTCACTACTAAATATTCCACAGTCAACTGTCAGTGGGATTATAACAAAGTGGAAGCGATTGGGAACGACAGCAACTCAGCCATGAAGTGGTCGGCCACGTAAAATGACAGAGCGGGGTCAGCGGATGCTGAGGCTCATAGTGTGCAGAGGTCGCCAACTTTCTGCAGAGTCAATCGCTACAGACCTCCAAACTTCAAGTGGCCTTCAGATCAGAACAGCACATCACACATCACGCAATACAAAGCGTGGAGTTGGGCTCAGCCCCTTAGTTCCAGTGAAAGGAACTCTTAATGCTTCAGCACCAAGAGATTTTGGACAACTTCATACTCACAACTTTGTGGGAACAGTTTGGGGATGCTCCCTTCCTGTTCCAATATGACTGCACACCAGTGCACAAACCAAGGTCCATAAAGACATGGATGAGCCAGTTAGGTGTGGAAAAACTTGACTGGCCTGCACAGAGTCCTGACCTTCAGGATGAATTAGACCAGAGACTGAAAGCCAGACCTTCTCGTCCAACATCAGTGTCTGACCTCACAAATGCGCTTCTGGAAGAATGGTCAAAAATTCCCATAAACACACTCCTAACCCTTGTGGAAAGCCTTCCCAGAGGAGTTGAAGCTACTATAGCCGCAAAGCCGCAACATCATATTAAACCCTATGGATTAAGAATGGGATGTCACTCAAGTTCATATGTGTGTGAAGCCAGACAAGTGAATACTTCTGGAAATGCAGTGTATATGTACATGTACACCCAAATATATATAAAAGTATCAAATATTGGACACATATGCATAATGTATGGTTTATATCTGTATCTGACATATGGGATCATATACATACTGTCTGTCTGATACAAACATCAATCAAAACAAAATCATATTATACAATATGCAGTTAGCATACACAAGTAATCCGTATAGGAATAATTTTTATTTCATATATTGTTAAATACATACGTGCATGATTGTATATGTTGATATATGGTTGAAATATATGTTGCATATTTAAAAATGGCCAAGAAACACCTGCTTTACGGATCACAGTTGTAAAACTGTAAATAGTGAAATAGCAGTGGATCTATATAAGTTCTCAACCTTGTCTGTTTCACACAGGAGGCTAAACTGAATTGTCTGTCATATCTAGAACATTATCAAGCACTAATAATGACGTGTTTTGACTTGAAATGATTAATGTGTCTGCTAGCTAGCTGTCTGGTTTCCAGTCCTAAATTAACTGTCAGGTGACGCAATGGCAGCGCTGCCTCCTGCAATCCAAACAATCACACCTCATATATCCGGCCTCCGGTGTGAGGTGGCAGCCTGTGAAGTGTAACTCGTCTGGCAGTGAGAATCACTTTTCTCAAGAGCAGTATTGGGGTTTCTTTTGTTTAGATGTGAGTTTTCAAGGGAAAAAAGACATCTAAGGTTGTGCGTCACTCAACAGTCACCAACATGCCCAAATACAGGCTGTAGGCCTGAGCTGTTTTTCTCTATAGGGGGAATCTACCACCCCTGTCGCATCGGCTGTCCACCTCCCCCACCAATTACACAGTAATCAGTTAAAACATGACTACTGTCACATGTACACCGATCAGGCATAACATCATGACCACCTCCTTGTTTCTACGCTCATTGTCCATTTGATCAGCTCCACTTACTGTATAAGTGCACTTTGTAGTTCTACAGTTACAGACTGTAGTCCATCTGTTTCTCTGATACTTTGTTATCCTGTTCTTCAGTGGTCAGGACCCCCATGGACCCTCACAGAGCAGGTACTATTTGGGTGGTGGGTTATTCTCAGCACTGCAGTAACACTGATGTGGTGGTGGTGTGTTAGCATATATATACAGCAGCTGTCGAAACAAAACCTCATATCTGCATTTTAGTCATTTTTCAGTCTTTGAGATAATTGAAAATGTGTGTGGCGCTATATATTGATATATATGTGTAAATTTCATGATGAAAGGACCAACAGAAATTACCCAGATTTGCTTGGAAAAAGTCTGGTGGCACGGTGGCGTGGTGGGTAGCGCTGTCGCCTCACAGCGAGGAGGACCTGGGTTCGATTCCCTGGCCGGGCGACTGGGGTCCTCTCTGTGTGGAGTTTGCATGTTCTCCCCGTGTCTGCGTGGGTTTCCTCTGGGTTCTCCGGTTTCCTCCCACAGTCCAAAGACATGCAGTCAGGCCAATTGGATGTGCTAAATTGCCCCTATGTGTGAGTGAATGTGTCTGTCTGTCCTGTGATGGACTGATGACCGGTCCAGGGTGTATCCTGCCTTAAACTCTATGACAGCTGGAATAGGCTCCAGCAGTGGCCCTAAGGGAGAAGTGGCTTAGAAAATGTGTGTGTGTGATCTGACAAAAGCTATGTGTGTGTGTATATATATATATATATATGTGTGTGTGTGTGTGTGTATATGCAAGATATAGGACAACTTTGGAACCTGTTGAAAACCATTCCTTTTTCCCATAGAGTAAAATGGCTCACACACAACTTCTGTTGTTCCGTTTAACACAAAATGTTCACACGGTGTAAAAAACAGTGCTTTCAATTTGTGCAAATAGAAAAAAACTGTAGTTACAAGGTTCTGATATTGCTTTCTGAAACTGGCAGTACTGTTTTCACGTGACCCCCCGTTCGGTTTCACATAAGAGATGAATTACAGGATCTCTGACGACAAACACTATTAGGCCATTTACTACTGACACACACCAGAGATAATGTTAGCTATAGAGGAGAATAGGCTGACATGCACAGACACATCCATGCATTCCTTTTTTCCACTTTAAATTCACCCCTTAAACCCTCACATATGATCTCTGGAGCCTAGTTTATTCTGTCAACACAGGAGTGACTTAAGCAGTGCTTGAAGGTGCTGCTAAGTCTTAAGAAGTGTGAAATGGGATTAGGAAACTGTGAGGTTAGCAGGGTTATGCTCAGTGTGTGAAACAGAATTACGGAGAAAACAGTGGCCGTACTGAGAACAGCTTCGTTTTTCCCCATTCTGAAGCAGTAAAATTGGCTCAGATGGGACAAGCTAGGTCTAAAAGGCACTAACAGCTCATGTTAGGCTGAAATGGAAGCGTACTGATGCTAACGTGAGATCTACAGTTGAATGCTATATGCTACGCTATGAAGCAAATCTGCACCAATATGTGTATGACCAAATGCTAGTACACACACACACACACACACACACACCTTCTAAGCCACTTCTCCCTCAGGGTCACGGGGTAGGGTGGGGGTGCTGGAGCCTATTCCAGCTGTCATAGAGTATAAGGCAGGATAAACCCTGGACGGGTCATCAGTCCATCGCAGGACAGACAGACACATTCACTCACACATAGGAGCAAATTAGCACATCCAACTGGCCTGACTGCATGTCTTTGGACTGAGGGAGGAAACCCACACAGACACAGGGAGAACATGCAAACTTCACACAGAGAGGACTCTGGTTACCCGGCCAGGGAATCGAACCCAGACCCCTCTTGTTAAGGCAACAGCACTAACCACCACACCACCATGCCACCCCAAATGCTAGCAGCTAACTGTAAATCAAACCATTTTTCTAAGAGACAGAATGTAAAACTTTCTGAATAGTTGCTTTGTCTGGTTTGGCTTGAAAGCACTGGTCTTTTTTGTTGTTGCTAGTTGTGTTGACAGCTTGCTAACTAGCAATTTAGCAGAATATTTACACCATAGATATAAATACCTAGATGCCACTTTGGGCCCAGCAGGCACGTCAATGGCTCTGCCATTCTGGGGTGGTCAACACCGTAGCTGGACTGCATTCAATACCATTACAGAGATACTGTCCAAAATTCCATATTTCAGGAATATTGCTCTCAGAAAGTATGACAGGACTTTGTGCTATGACGCATTTTGTTTGACGATCTGAAACAATTAAATGGGACAAATATGCAAAAATAAAAGAAATCAAATATGTTTTTCACCTCTTTGCACTGAGCATCAGCCTGGAAGCAAACTTCAGATGCTAACGATGTCTTGGCTGATCGACTACATTTGGGGTAGAAAGTGGAAACTGGTTGAGCTTGATTTTTTCCGCCAAATCATCAGTACATTAATAGATACAGATTCCAAAAGCATAAACACTGGAGCAATTAGTCGCATCCCCACAGAGCCTGGGTAAAACTACTTAGGCCGTTTCTCATGTAGGACTCAGGATACAATGAATTTAAAGAGGGAAGTGCCACAAGCGCAATGTCTGTGCTCCAAGAGAAAATGATTCCAATGAAAATAGAAATAAGTTTAATATAAATAAGGTTATATAAGGATGTGTGCTGCATTTTTCTCTCTTCTGCTTCTTTTCCCACACATCGCAGGAGCCCAAATATGGAAACACACCTCATTACACTCAAGTCTCCGGTTAAAGTTGGGTAACCTCAAATGGGAGTGAGCAGCTGAATGACAAATGATGTGGTGGTTAAACAGAAGGCGGTTAACTGAACAGTGACACCAGTCACCAGTCTTCCTGTGTGGTAGTGCACCTTCACGGACAGCAGTGGGCGCCACCACATGACATTTTAGCACTCCGTGTGCACAGAAGTGCACTCTTGCCACTCTCTGTCATCCACACAAAGCCTAAGTTTATCAGAAAACGCAACATTTCAGAGGCAGGGATGAAAAATGTGGACATACAGGTGCTGCCTGAGGCTCGACTTTCAATGCCAGCGAACAAACACATCTTATTTCAGAAGCTACAGCTCAGTGGAAGCTCAGCAGAAGTTCTGCTGACAGACAGGCCCTGCTGATATACCCTTTATATCAACATGTCAGTGCGTGGTTTTTAGCTCTTAAAAACGTGACCGCTGTATACAAAAGATCCAGTCTGTAAAAACAAACCAAGATCATCAGTCACGGCCTGCTGACAGCTTCTCTTTCACATCCTGGGAAGTTATTCTGGCTGCATTCATTCAGGTATTTTATCCTTCATCAAACAACACCTGGGTCCAAATTTGTCAAGCGTTTCACATCCTGGACACATTCACTAGAGCATCTAGGAAAAAAAATGCTTTGATACTGTTTATTCATTGCATTGAATCATTGATATTGTTTATTCTAGGCTTGTTTGTGAGCCAAGAATGATGTTTTCTGGATGTGAGCTGTTCTTACAGACCTTCAGAGCTGGATTGTATGGCTCTGGATGTGAGCTGTTCTTAGAAATCTTTAAGGTTTAATTGTTCAGCTCTCTAGATGTGAGATGTTCTTATAAATCTTTATAGTAGGATTTTATAGCTCTGGATGTGAATTTCTCCAGATCTTCAGAGTTGGACTGTACAGCTCTGGTTGTGAGCTGTTTTTATAGACCTAGAGAACCTCAAATCCAGAGCTAGAAAATCATACTATAAAGATCTATAAGAAGAGCTCACATCCAAGGCTGTACAATCTCAGCTCTGAAGATCTAGAACGGCTCATATCCAGAGCTGTACAATCCAACTCTGAAGGTCTAAATAGCCTCAAATCCAGATCTATAAAATCATACTATAAAAATCTACACAAACAGCTCACATCCAGAGCAGTACAATGCAACTCTGAGGATCTAGAATAACAGCTCAGATCCAGAACTGTACAATTTTACCATAAAGATTTATCAGAATAGCTCACAACCAGAGCTGAACAGTCCAACTCTGAAGATCTAGAACTACTCACATCCAGAGCTCTAACTCCTTCTATAAAGGTCTTTAGAGTTGGATTGCACAGTTCTGAATGTGAGCTGTTCTTCTAGATCTTCAGAGTTGGACTGTATGGCTCTGGACGCGAGGTGTTCTGCTAGATAGAAGTTGGGTTGTATGGGGCTAAATGTATGCTGTTCTAAACAGATCTTCAGAATTGGATTGTTAAGCTCTGGTTGTGAGCTGTTCTTATAGATCTTTAAAGTAATATTTTATAGCTCTGGATGCGAGTTGTTCTAGACCTTTATCTCTGAATGTGAGCTGTCATTCTAGATCCTAGATATTGATGTGAGCTGTTCTTTTGGATCTTCAAAATTAGACTATTCATCTCCGTGAGCTACTCTTATACATTTTTATAATAGGATTGTACTGTTCTGGTTTTGAGCTGTTCTTATAGATCTACAGAGGTAGACTGTTCAGCTCTGGATGTGATCTGTTCTTCTAAATCTTTATATTAGGATTGTGTAGTTCTGGTTGTGAGCTTATCTTACAGATCTACAGAGCTGGACTGTTCAGTTCTGGATGTGAGCTGTTCTTCTAGATCTTTAGTGTTGGATTGTACAGTTCTGCATATGAATGTAACTAATCTAAGATTAGCTCTCCCATCCATGCATTTCTATCAATTATAATAGAAAAGACAAAAACAGATCACAGATCCTCACTCACAGGTTTTGGGGAATTTACGTTGATATTGGTCTTAGAATGCTTGCTTAGTGGTACTGTTCATCTTAGCATGGTAGCCCAAACAAATGTGGCATGTTTTTTCTCTCAGCTCTAGAAAATCACAAATGTTTTCAAGGATTGGAACAGAGAGAAATGAAAACCTCTCTCATTTATTTGTACAGTATTCACTGGTATAAAAGGAGGTGGGAGACAGACAGAGACAAGAAGTTTAACTTAATGCTACTAAGAAGTTTCAGCAAACTGTCGCTATGAACCACATCGCCGCCAGCACCAGCACATTTTACGCAAGACCACTAGGTTTGTCTCTTCAGGTGTCTTTGTCAGGAAGCATTAGAAGATTCCACCCAAAACAGAAAGTCTTTTGGGTTTACATGGTAGCACACGGAGGAGATTTTCAAGTAGAGTCTGCTGGGATTTACAGCACTAAAACCAACAAAATCCAAATTTACATGGATTTGAAAAGGAGAATTTTCCCAGATTTTATTCTGATATGTGATACTCACTTTTCAGTCATTTGCACGACGTCTTAATTGTGAAATTCTGTGTCATGTTTTGCCAAGTTCACTGAACAGACTCGAGTCATCTTACGTCAGTTAGTCAGGTGTAAAACCACCAATTCAGAACGGTTCCAACGAGGAAAGGATTCATGGATTTTGGTCTTATACACACAACAATGACTTTAAATGGAATAATCAAAGAAATACTCCAAGATTATTCAACCTAATTGATACTGGATGCATCTATATATTAAACTGATTACCATGAATGACGTACTTCAAAAAAACAGAAAATCTGTTAACTCAATGCACAATTATAAAAGAGGTCAACTGGGCAGGTGTTTCAGCATCAGCCCATTGGCTTCTATTATAAACATCCACATGTTTTCTGTTCTTTCCCAGGTACAAGGAATCATGTTACTCACTGCAGTATTCTTTTATAGGAATAGTTCAGCTTAAAATAACATTTACGTGACTTTTCACTTACAACAAACGCAGCTGATAAACCACTGCATGTTTTGTGTCCACGTTTGCTTTAGTTTAGATCTAGAACTGCTAGACTAACTGTGCTGGCAAACACTGAACTAGTCACCAAAACAGCTCGAACAAAAACATGCCATGATCTTTTTCTTGCTTTATATTGTCTATTTAATTATGTAAACTCATTTTTAAAAAACAACGGAGTAAAATGACACAAATAGACCTTAATTATACGTTTTAAGAGCTGTTCTTATAGATCTTTAGTAGGATAATAGTATTAGGATTATAGTAGTAGTAGATAGTAGGTTCTTATAGCTCAGGATGCAAGTTACTCTAGATCTTCAGAGTTGGACTGTTCAGCTCTGGTTGTGAGCTGTTTTTATAGATCTATATAGTAGGAGTAGAGCTCTGGATGTGAGTTCTAGATCTTCAGAGTTGGACTGTATAGCTCTGCATGTAAGCTGTTCTTATACATTTTTACAGTTGGATTGTTCAGCTCTCTGGATGTGAGCTGTTCAAGATCTTCAAAATTGGAATGTACAGCTCTGGTTGTGAGCTTTTCTGATAAATCTTTATAGAATTGTGCAGTTCTGGATGTGAGCTGTTCTTATAGATCTTTAGATTTGGATTAGACAGCTCTTGATGTGAGCCGTTACTCTAGATCCTCAGAGTTGCATTGCACAGCTCTGGATGTGAGCTGTTCTTACAGATCTTTAATATTGGATTAAACAGCTCTTGATGTGAGCCGTTATTCTAGATCCTCGGAGTTGCATTGTACAGCTCTGGATAGGAGCTGTTCTTATGGATCTTTAATACTGGATTAGACAGCTCTTGATGCGAACTGTTATTCTAGAGGCTCAGAGTTGCATTGTTCAGCTCTGGATGGGAGCTGTTCATATAGCTCTTTACAGTATGATTTTATAGCTCTAGATTTGAGGTTCTCTAGATTTTTGGAGTTGGTTCTAGCGCTGTGCTAGCAAACACTGAAGTAAATAGTCACCAAAACTGCTCCCACAAATACATGAGATAATAATTTTCTTGCTTTAAATTGTCTATTTAATTATGTAAGCTCGTTTTTAAAAAACAACTGAGTAAAATGACACAGATGGACCTTAATTATACATTTAAGCTCAAATCAGAACCACGTTATTAAACACATAACGTCTTGCTTTCCTGCTCTATTCCACTTCAAACTTACTTTTCATCTTCGGTGTGCTCACTTGCTATATATGGCTAAGAGGTGGTCCGCAGAGTCAGTGGTGGGTCCAGCATCTAACCGTGTCCTAACCAGAGCTATACACACACACACACACACACACACACACACACATACATACATGCAGAACCATTTTTCAATATAGAACCATCTACAGCACACTATCCATCAATCAAAAACCTTTTCATGATACAAAGAACCCTTTAATTATGCAATGGTTTCTTTGAGTGTTTATGGTTCTATGTAGAACCACTGTCTTTACTAAAGAACCTTTGAAGTACCGTCCTTTTTAAGTGTGTGCATTTGAGTTCTTTACTAATGTTGTTCTGCTGTGCTTCTGTGTTCTGAAGCCCCATTGTTGTCCATCTTGTGTGAAACGATACCTGAGAAAAGAAGTGTTTCTGCTTCTTTTGGCAACACGGAGACGTTTCTTCAATGCTTGTATAGTTCATACGGAGTTATTCTGTGTTCTAAACCACACCGACTTATTTGTACGACCTGAATTTATACCTAGATGTGGCTCAAATGGGTGAATTTCTGGGAATGTATTTTCAGAAAGGTTTTTGGTGACTATTGATGTCCAGTGCTTGTTAGCAACATTAGCCCCTTAGCTCTGGTTGTAAAATAAAGAAGTAACATTTTGACACCAGACATGTTTTGGCTCAATGACTGCATTTGTGGCAAGAGGAAAAATCACGTACATCAGATTTTTTTTACCAAACTGTTCCTCTAAGTAATGGAGTGCTATGGTTAGAGATATGGTTTTCAAGCCACAGCCCAAAAAGGCTTAATCTATGTCAGGAAAACCGGCTCTAAAACCAGCCAGGAGCCCATCTGAAACCAGGAGACCATAAAGGAAAGAAATGATCAGGCTGGGCATAAAGGAGCTCCATAACCCGCTTCCCAAAGTCTGAAACTGAAAAAGCGCAATTCAGAAGAACTTGACTCCTTTTCCATCGTCTAGCGTGATGACCTCCGCTTTCCCTTCGGCATGCAGGGCCTGCAGCGACCGCAGCAACATCCAGTCCTCAAGCCCATGGAACTCTGGGAAATGAAGTTGTTGTAAAGAATTTAACTGGCTCTTGACATTTAAAGGAACAAAAGCCGAATCGTTTTCTGCTATAACACATGATCAGTAATTAGAAAAGCAATGAAAGCCTGCTCACTCAAAGCACACCCACTATACACTCTTAAAAAAAAGGGTTCTTCAAGGCTTCTTTAGTAAAGAAAATAGTTCTGTAAAGAACCATGAACACTCAAAGAACCCTGTACATGATTAAAGTGTTCTTTGCATCATGGAAAGTATTCTTCAGATCGATGGAGAACGTGCTGTAGAGGGTTCAATAGAGAGCCTTTTTTGAAAATGGTTCTAAGTAACACCCAAAAGGGTTCTTTTATTGTTACAAGCTTAAGATTGTAACAATAGAACAACCCTTGTGGGTACTGTGTAGAGCGCATTTCAAAAAGGTTCTATAAAGAACCATCTACAGCATGTTCTCCATCAATCGGAAGAATGCCTTCCATGATGCAAAGAACCTTGACTTCATGCAAAGTAGTCAAAAAAATGGTTCTGTATAGAACCATGAACACTCAAAAAACCCTTTGCATGATAAATGAATTCTTTGCACTGTGAAATGGTTCTTCTGATTGATGGGGAATGTGCTGCAAATGGTTCCATATAGAACCTGTTTGAAAATAATTCTATATAGCACCAAAGAGAGTTCTGCTTGTTAAAATGGAAGGACCCCTTTTTGATGCTATATAGAACCATTTTTAAAAAGTTCTATATAGAACCATCTACAGCACAATGCTGCAAATGGTTCTATACAGACCCAGAAAGAATTCTGCTGATGTTACGATGTCAAGCTTGCTACGATAGAAGGACCATTTTGGTGCTACAGAGAACCATTGTCAAAAAGTTCTACATAGAACCACATACAACACATTTTCAATCAATTTAAAGAACCCAAAGCGTTCTTTGAGTCTTCATGGCTCTTCCCAGAACCATTTCCTTTACTAAAGAACCCTGTAAGAGTACAGAAGCCAAACTGTGTGTTAAAGAACCTGCCCACTGACTTCTGTTATATCCGTGATTCAAGTTCATCGGTTTTCTGGTCTTTATATGAATTATCTTCTTAATTATTGTCTATAGTAACTGATTTTACTTCACAGATGCAGCATGTTGAAAAACACTGTCGTGTACCTCTAAAAAATTTAACCTAAATATCTACGGCTTGAGTGAAACAATGGTAATGGCAAAAAAATGACAGATTCTTGAAAGTAATCTACACTTTGTGCTGTGGAAATTAACACTAAGGTTTCCTCTTTGCAGCATCATTCATTTTAACATTGACTAAGAAACAGGCACATGCATGTCTGTCCATCTGTAACATGGGCTCTTTAAGGAGCTGCTGCATTTTTCCCTACATATTGATCCCTTTATCAAAATAATGCACTTACAGGGTATTAAACCATTGTAGTTACAGCAGCAACACTTGGTACTTAAGTCTAATAAAATGAAGTACTAATACCGACAGTAAAGAAATAAAAATGTAAATAAATGCAAATCTCATAGACCCATATTTTATTCACAATGGACCCTCACAGAGCAGGTACTATTTGGGTGGTAGGTCATTCTCAGCACTGCAGTAACACTGACGTGGTGGTAGCGTGTTAGTGTCTCACTTTCAAGATCTAATATGTGTTCTATGTTCTACTGTGAATAAAATATGGGTATATGAGATTTGCAAATCATTGCATTCTGTTTTTATTGACATTTATTTACATTTTAGACAGCATTTGTGATAGATTACATAGCATTTAGTGTACTGAGCAACACATTTCTGACAGCACAGCACTCAATAAACTGACGTGGAAATCAGAGATACCTTCGTTTTCTGTGTCTTCACCATTAGAAAGTTCATAAAGTGTAAACACTGAGTTGACCATGCCATTTTTTGAGACCTAGGAAGAAAATAAAAACAAGAGAAAGAAATTACACCTCACATTATTCTGTCAAGTCACTGCTCATCTATGGACCACTCAGATCTTTTTCCGTTAACTATCTATACAGAAATAAACGTGTGCATAGCTTTGAATTCGTGTTAAATACTTAAACATTACTAAGTGAACAGGCCTGTAATTTGCCTTAGGCTAACATTAGCTTACGGTGTGCTGTGCATCATGCATCATGTAAAAATTACACAAATTAGTATAATTCTAGCCTGTTTTATACCAGAAGCAGCACGGCAACCGTTTCCACGTTTACTATACACCCATCTGCACGAATATCCAACGTCTATTTCCATGGTTACTCTGCCCCCGTTTCCACGGTTATGTGACAGCTATTTCTGAGGTTAAGCTTTAAAGTACCAATGTTTGAGAAACATGCTCCTTTACTGGCTGAATGCTATAGTGAAGATAAAGTAAAGAAATTAGGCCTTTTAGTAGATATGTATTATCACAGGGACGTAACTTCCATTTGAAAAGTGCTGGAGACAGAAATGAGGGTCAGAAAAAAAAGTATGTATGGACTTTGCAGGTTAAATGAACAATGAACACATTTTATGCTTTGTCACTATAGGAGTAAAAGAGAACTCCAATCAGCTTTTCTGATAAATCTTCAGTTCTGGATGTGAGCTGTTCTTATAGATCATGTTTCCAAATACAAAATAAGAATATATCCATATCGAATAGTTATATCTGTATTAATAACCTGTAATTAAGTGGTGCTCGCTCACGGCTGTCCTTATACATTATCAGCGCGCTGCTCAGCCGCCAGGCGATGATGTGTGGGCATAATGGTGAAGAGTGACAAATACTTCTCTGTGAAATTTTATCTATTTTATAAGAGATGCTCAACAGTCTACACTAACAGAACTAGGGCAAACTTAGCTAATGTTAACCGAAACCAAAACTACATAGACAGACGGAAGACTCACCCACTGATAAATCAGCTTGCCCCACTCCTCGGGTCTTCGCCACATGATTAAACAGCGTGTTTTGTTTTTGTCCATCCATTCCAGGTTCCCTGTGACCAAGACCAACAGAAAGCACAATCGTTATAACTACTGTACGTCACAAGCAGACCACTGTGCTTAAAACTAATGCACTAATTCAATGATCTTATCCAATTACCTTTTTTTCTCAGTTCCTCAAAGACGACCTGTATGGCCTCAACAGAGAGCTTTCCTGAGGGACAGAGGTCAGGGCAAACAAGCAGAACAGGGACACTGTTTTAAGAGAAAAGCCTTTTAAAGAGAAGGTTACGACTAAATACACCGATCAAGCATAACATTCTGACCACCTCCTTGTTTCTACACTCATTGTCCATTTTATCAGCTCCACATACTAGATGGTGCACTTTGTAGTTCTACAGTTACAGACTGTAGTCCATCCGTTTCTCTGTTACTTTGTTACCCTGCTCTTTAGTGGTCAGGACCCCCATGGACCCTCACAGAGCAGGTTCTATTTGGGTGGTGGGTCATTCTCAGCACTGCAGTAACACACAGTGTGTGTTGCGGTGGTACAAGTGGATCTGACACAGCAACGCTGCTGGACCTTTTTATACAACTACAAATTGCACCTATACAGTAAGTGGAGCTGATAAAATGGACAATGAGTGCAGAAACAAGGAGGTGGTCAGAATGTTCTGCCTGACTGGTGTATAATGACACAGGACAAGTCGCAGTGGAAGATTAAGGTTGTTCTCACAGATAGCTTGTTTGTTGGTCTAACCACTACAGTGTTTGTAGAAAACGTGACATTAACGTGGCTTTTTCTAAAACATTGTGCTGCTTTACCTGAAAACATGAACAGACATCATCTAGAAGACGAAGAATATTTAAATCCTTTTTTTTTATTTTGTGTGTCACTCCAACAGTGTTTTGCTGCATCTCGCAACATCCACCGCCTGATCTTGTGCATGCGCAGCCTGAGAAATCCGAGTAAGAGTTCACAGCACTGAGAAATCAGATTACTGAGCTAAAATCCAGCCTCTTCATCAGATTTCTAGATCGGAGTGTGCTGTTTACATGACCACTGCCGAAATCCGATTATGATTTAATTACTGAGTGCACTCATTGTTGGCAGATGTGTACATGAAAAATATCAGATCTCAGTGCATCCCTACTATATTTACACATGTAGTGATAGTTACAGATTTGAGGATTTCTGTATTTTTCTTAAAAAAAGTCTTCATTAATTTTGGGAATCGGTTCTAAACACTGCAAGAAAATATCTTGTCACGGATTATCTTACATATGGTCAATAAATCTAATATGTCTCCTGCTGAAGTTGTTGTAAGCTTAATACAGGATTATTTCACTTATTTTTAGACTTTTTTTTTACTAGTTTTAAGCACTTTTATGAAGTTAAATTATCTCACTATCTTGCCAGATAATTTTGCTTGTTTTAAGAAATGAGCTTGAAACCAGCAAAACTATCTGCCGGTATAGTGTGACCATCCCACAATAAGAAATATTAGATACATCGACTAGATTTAAGATCACTTCACTTGACAAGACACCATTTTTTGCAGTGAATGGTCTCGGTCTTTAGGTCTAATACTACCCGACCCACCCAGACCGGTTGGTGGACCCTTGGTACTCCAGTCAACACACTCAGTATAAAAGACAAGCACTAAGTTCTGTACCACGAGCTGTGAAGGTTGTCAGAACAATAACACACTAAAATAGCTTTGCAAACATCAAATAAAACATGTGATCACAACATGACAGCATAGGACCAGGTTTTTTTCCCTTGTTTGTCCAACATCACTGCTGTTGCTCTGAAGGATACTCTCAATCTTCTTGTTGTTGAAAACTGGGCTTTCTTGAACCTCCAGCACATCCACTGTGTAAAGCTTCCTGTGGCGGCAGTAAGACAGGACGAGTGAGCACCACGCCGCCAGCTGCTTCTGTCTCGTATCAACATTTGGCTGTAATCTGAAAAAGAAAAGAGAGAAACGTTTGGGTTAAAACCTTAAAATTAGTTATTAGAGACGGACAATACGGCCAGACGTCACTTTGACAGCTCTGCCGCCACCAAAATGTCCTGAAAATGCACAAAGAGGGTAATTCTACATGTCCAAATGCTCACATTTCTTCAGAAAAGAAGGTGTTACTAGTGAATTTGTGCTACAGTAACAGCCTCTACTCTTGTGGAAAGACTTCTAGATGTTGAACATTGCTGTGAGGGTTTGATTGAGCATTAGTGAGGTCAGGTACTAATGTTGGATGGTCAGTTCTGGATCACTCCAACTCATCCCAAAGGTATTGGATGGAGTTCCATCACTTCAGAGAACACAGCCCCACTGCTCCACAGCCCAATGCTGGGGGGCTTTACACCCCTCTAGTCAACACTTGGCACTGAGCATGGTGAATTGAGGCTCAGGTGCAGCTGCTCCAGAGCGTCCCATCCTACTGATGAATGTTTTTCTACTTAGGTTATATAAGCTGTATGAACACCTGTTTCGGCAATGGGCGACCACAACGTGGCTAAATTCTCTCATTAGCAGGACTGTCTGGTTACTTTAGGACCAACATACATGCATACATCTATCTGGACATACATATACACTAAACAGCCATAACATTATCAGCTCCACTTACTATATTGGTGCACTTTGTAGTTCTACAGTTACAGACTGTAGTCCATCTGTTTCTCTGATACTTTGTTACCCTGTTCTTCAGTGGTCAGGACCCCCATGGACTCTCATAGAGCAGGTACTATTTGGGTGGTGGGTCATTCATAATACTAACATGGTGGTGGTGTGTTAGTGAGTGTTGCGCTGGTCTGAGTGGATCAGACACAGCAGTTCTGCTGGAGGTTTTAAACACTGTGTCCACTCACTATCCACTCTATTAGACACTCCTATCTTGTCAGTCCATCTTGTAGATGTAGAATCAGAGATGATGGCTCATCTGCTGCTGCACAGTTTGTGTTGGTCATCTAGTCCTTCATCAGTGCCCACAGGACGCTGCTGGCTGGACGTTTTTTGCTTCTCAGTCCAACAGCGACACTGATGTGTCTGATCCACGCACACCAGCGCAACACACACTAACACACAACCACCACGTCAGTGCTATTGCTCTGTGAGGGTCCATGGGGGTCCTGACCACTGTAGAACTACAAAGTGCACCTATACAGTAAGTGGAGCTGATAAAATGGACAGTGAGCGCAGAAACAAGGAGGTGGTCATGATGTAATGTCTGATTAGTGTAGCCAGGTTATATAGCAGTTGTATATAGCAAAGGTTACCAGTTCTGGTTTATCCAGCTCTCAAAATGAAATGAAAACTCAACAATTACACAGAAAACGTACTAATAATGATATTTTCCTAACTTTCTCGCAGTGGCTGGTTTTCTGGGGCTGTTGGCTGTTAGCTGAGCACTTCCTTAGCGGCCAGTCAGAGGGGCGCTAGCTAGTTTCTCCAGTCGCTCTCAAAGCCACAAAATCCTCAACCCCGAGACCAAAAACACCAACTTAAACAACCGGAGATGTTCCCCAAGGTGTTGTCCTTCTTTATGCCTTCTCTGTGTCGCCGAAATACCTGTACTTACGTGAAAAAGGGAGGGAAATTGTACTGCCAGGGCCACTCAAAGCTCATCTCCACCACAACCGCTGTCAGCCGCCAGAGAGGTATGGAGGAGCGGAGGAACGCCTGTCAAATTAAAAGTCTCAGGGAATTCCACTGATTTTTTTTTTTAATTGCCATGATCCATTTGGCCAGTGGTGGACAGTAACTATCCAGCCATCCACTGGAAAAGCCGCTTCACCGCGGGGGGATGCTGGTCATCGGGCGGAAGGCAGGATACACCCTGGACAGGTCGCCATCGCAGGGCAGACAGACAGACAATCACACCTAAGGGCAATTTAGCATGATCAATTGGCCTGACTGCATGTCTTTGGACTGTGGGAGGAAACCGGAGACACCCACGCAGACACGGGGAGAACATGTAAACTCCACACAGAGAGGACGCTGGTTACCCGGCCTTGGAATCGAACCCAGGCCTTCCTCGCTGTGAGGCGACAGCGTGCCGGACAGTAACTAAGTAAATGTAATTAGATTCTGTACTTAAGTATTTTTTCGGAATCTGTCGTTCCTTTTGGTTTCTGTGTGTATAAAAACGTAACATGTCAAAATGAAAGAAGCGCAAAGCAAGAGCACCAATCAGGGCCCAGCGGTCACTTTGTTCAGAGCTTGTTTTGACCTGTTGGTCATACCGACCCAGTGCAGCACACAGTTCAACGTCAGCGCAGCGGCATAAAATTTTGGGAGAGTCTGTTCAACATAAATGATGAACTAACCTAACTTTGTGTAAATAGAGCACAATATAGAAATATGTCCACATATGCAGTCGTGACCGACACGGCTTTTTTCTGAATTTATACAAACACCATTTCATTTTATAATAAATTAGTTTGGGCTGGTTTATTTTTATGAACAGAGGCCTACAGACCAATATAGTAAAGGAAGCTCATTTGTGATCCTGAGTTTAAAGCCAGTTTTTATTAAACTTAAACTTGGAACTAAGTTGTAAATAAATCTTAAACTGAAACTTTGCTTGTGTGTAAAAAGTGATTTCAGAGTCACTCGGTTCTCCCTGATAGAAGCTGTTTACCTTCAGTGTTTTGTGCTTATGATCATTTTAATAGACGTCAGCGTCACTAATTAATGACGTTCTATTAAAAGACTGGTTTACCAAGAGAGACACTGGAGGATTTTCACCTAAAATGAGTTCGTGAAGCGAGTCTTGTTATAAAAATGATAACAGGACATTTGAGCCATAATTACTCTTTTAGTACTTTTACTTTGATACTTAAGTACATTTGAAAAATAAATTGAAAAATTAAAGTAAATACTTTAGTACTTTTACTCAAGTGGAGGTCTAAAGGGAGGAACTTCTACTTTTACTGGAGTAATATTTTACCTTGGGTGTCTCTACTTTAACTCAAGTACATGGTTTGTGTACTTTGTCCAGCTCTGCATTTGGCTGACGCTCTTATAAAGAGCGACTTACAATTTGATTATTTTTACACATGGTGTAAAGGTGGTGTTGGGAGTCTTGCCCAAGGACTCTATTGGTCCAGTATAGGGTGTTTACCCTTCTACAGTGTGGAAGGCAGAGGTGTTACCCCATGACACTACACCCACGACTTCATGATTCAGTTGCTGAGGTGTGAAAAAAATCGTTCAGAATTGTCAGACACTCAATGGTTCATTGTAGTCGGAATTCTTTACAATGGTGGTGATAGGAACCATGGTGTCTACAGTGCAAATATAGCTATTTTATTTACTATCCATAACCACTAATGCGCTTACACACATCTAGGTTTTTACATAATATGTATAATGGCAAAATAGTGATAGTTTTTCTTTAAGAACTATTTTGCCTTACAACGCCCAGCATGTATCCTTCCACCACAAATATGTACAAATAAATAAATAAATACATTTCAAGCCAAAGCCTTATCTTAAAACTGTCAGTGAACATGGGACCAGGCGATGTATTCATATACATTTAACTGAATAACTTTCTGTAGGGGAGCTTTTAGAGGTGGACGTCTGGTTCCTATCACAACCAATGTGAACAGTTCTGACTCGGTCAGTTTTCCTACAACGGAGCGTTTCACACCAAACCGCTCTGAATGACCCTGTTTACGTCTTAACAGTTTAATTGTGTAGAAATTTTTGAACCTTTTGAAATAGGTAGAGTTCCCCTTTTAAGGTCCCCAGACTGAGTGTACGTGGGTCCTCCGGTCACGGAGTGGCGCTGTGTCTGAGTGAGCCGACTCCACTGAACGGCGGGAGTCTAACATTAGTCGTGAGATAAACATCAACAATGTTGATTTGTATTAACGTCGAGTTAAACTTACTATAAAGCCGAATATACATTAATTCCGCGTGTTACAGTAAACGGAGACGTGGTTAAACAGTTAAGAGGTCCTTCATGTAAACTCGGTAATGTAAGTACCTTCTTTTATTATGGACTTTTATTGGTGCATTCGCTGGGCCTGTAAGCTAAACTGCTCATTGACGTTTTAATAAATGTATTAAGTATTAAATAGTGGAACTTATGCTGGGTTCATTATGTTCTTGTATATTCTACGGATCGTCTGTGTTAATACACGAGGCTGAAGTTGTCTTCGAATTTTCCGCTCCACCTTAAGTGGTACAGCAGTTACATTCATTTAAGGTGGAACGGAAAATTCAATGAATTCAGTGAATATTCCTGTGGTCTAGATTTTGTTCAGATCCACATGTTTAGTTCGATGCTGTCTACTGAGACGTATTATATTATTCAGTAAGTTGGTGCATGGACACACCTAACGTTACTCTGAGACCCCCAAAGAGAATGAAGCTCCACCAGCTCCACCATAGGGTCCCCAGTTTAGAGGAAAAACAGATTTATTACTGTAAACTGTGACTTTTGATGGTATAAAGTATTTCGTCCAGTAGCCTAGTAGTTCACTTAAAGGGGAGCACCACTGATTTTTCAATCAGTTGGTGTGAGACCCTTCGTTCTACGAAAACCGAGTCAGAACTGTTCACAGTGGTGGTGATAGGAACCAGACGTCCCCCTCTAAAAGCTCCCTCACAGAAAGTTCCTACATGAAATGGTTATGAATTTACTGCCTGATGACTGAGACGCTGTTTTGTGATAGTTTAGAGAACTTAAACTCCATTCATGGTGGAGGGATACATGCAGGGCGCTGTGCGGCAAAAGACAACGTATTATTCCAGATTTTCCACTATTTTCCATAATGAACATTCCATATAAACTCAGAAGACTTGTTTAGGTTCTCTGGTGATTCTGGATGGTAAATAAAATGTCTATATTAGTGTTGTAGTCATGGCGACGGCTGGTTCTTTTCACCACCACTATAAAGACATCTGAACCATTACTCCGAACCCCTCTGAATCTCTCTGTTTACATCTCAAACACTCCAATCACGCAGAAACTTTGAAAAAAACGGTGGAGTTCCCCTTTAATATGATCGGTTCATGGGCACTACATCTCTTACCATTCAGGCTCAAAGTGAAAATGCTTACATAAGTCTGTGATAACAGCAGCTGATTCAGATTAAACTGGGTCTCTCCCTCCCTCTCTCTCATTCTCTCTATTTTTCTGTCCTCTCTCTCTCTCTCTCTCTCTATCTCTCTCTATCTCTCTCTCTCCCCCCCCCCCTCTTTCTCCCTCCCTCCCTCCTCACCCAGTTGTCCTGATGCAGGCGCTGGAGGAAACCGAGTCCTCCCTCTCTGACAGAGTAGAGCTGATGGCTGTGAGGGGGGAGGAGGACAAAGCAGAGGGAGAGAAGGAGAAAGGAGGAGGTGAAGGAGCAGCTGAGAGTGCTGTGGATACCATGGGCGATGATGGAAAAGGTATTCAAGTGAGCTGCGTTAATGAGCTGCGCCGGGTTTTTGGCACATTTAGCACACTCTGTTTCAGTGACGATGGAGAAGGTTCAGGTAAAAATGATGCCTGGGCTTCAACTACAGTCTTACTGCGGAATGTGTTGTAGATGGTTCCATGTAGAAGTCCACTCACCCTGCAGTTGAGTTATTAGATGTTTTTAGTTGCATTTGTTTTTTTTATTTGTTTTTAGTTTGCTTTCATTGATTAATTGATTGATTTATTTATTCAAATATTCTTTGTTAATTTAGTCTTTTTAAGCATTTGCTGTATTGGATTGAGTTTAATTTACAATTTTCTAACCCTTGTTTAACGGCTTCTGCAGCATCGTGAACGAGGATTACCCTTATTGTACCTCCGGGGAAAGATAAACGTTGATCAGTTGATTGGTTGATTTCTCTGCATTGTATTTACGCTTATTTACTGTATTAAAATACCTGAAATTTCATTTTACTGTATGAATCTACTCAAAAAACTTTTTTTCTTGCAAAATCAACCAAACTCAGTTTCTACAGTTGCCAATAGCTACATAATTAATTAGGTTTCTGCAGATTTGTTTGTGAAAAATATCAGCAAACAAATATTGTATCGGTAACAACTGCTAACTATCATATCACTCCTGCTCTCAAAGGATATATTTCATTTCTTGTTTACACATGCCAACTTACTTCTCTGAAGGCGAGGAGAAAGAAAATGAAGAGAAGAAGGAGGGAGAGAAGGAGGATGAAGAGATGAACGGAGGCGTGCAGGCACAGAAAGAAGAGGAGGACTGGGAGATCCCTTACAGCGACGAGGAGATGGAGGACCCTAAGAACTGGATGCCTTCGCCAGAGGAGATCAAGCGGCTGTATGAGCTTCTGGCTAAAGGAGAAATCCTGGAGCTGAAGTGGATTCCTCTCCCTCGAAGACCACCCACTCCCCCACGCACTCCTTCGCCAGAGAGAGACGGAGAGGACTCCCAGGAGGCCAAACAGGAGGAGAACCAGCGCAAGTGAGTGACGTACATCTCTTATTGTTTACCTGATCTGTTTACGTGAAGGGATACTCCACTGATACTCCACTGTTTTTCAGTCTAGTCTCACTCTGCTTTCTACACTCAGGTTCTAAAGACAGTAATTTCCCTAAATTCCCAAATCTAATGCTGCACTGTCACGTTCTTTATGCGTCCAGACGTTACTCTTATTGTATATTGTTTAGTATATTTTATTTTATTATTTCTTTCTACTTTCTTTACTAACATAACTGTTAATGGTGTATGGCAGTATTTTGCTTATGTTAATTTTGCTGCTGTTTGTTAATTACAGTGCTTTGTACTGCTGCAATAGAATAATTTCCCTCTGGGATTAATAAAGTTATCCATCCATCCATCCATCCATACATACCTACGTCTATACTTACATCTATCCGTCCATCTGTACATCCCTCCAGCCATACATACATGCATACAAAAATACATCCGTCCATCCATACATCTATACGTCCGTCCATCGATACATCCACACATTTATACATCCATACATCTATACATATATAACAGAAAACACAACTCAAAACATACTTGTAGTCAAAGCTGGTAGAAGCTTTACTATTTGCTCACTGGCTTGTAAGTGTATCTGGTTTTGTTGATTTGGGTTCATCTGTTAAACTAAAAGGTCTCAGTCACTCAGATGAGCTGATTTGAGGACATGGACACTGACAGGTTCCTCTCTGCATTCTATTTCGTTCGTAGGGCTCCCTCACCGACCGAGTTCGACTTTGACGAAGAGCAAACCATGGCGACTCCGAAGAACGCCTTCCTCAGCCGACGCAGGACGCCAGGTACAGCAGTTTAAAGACGTTAAAAACACTCACGAACATTTGTTTTCTTGGGCCAGCTTTTGGGTTGCATGAAGACGCTTATCCAGTTGTTCAGATGCTGGATTTACTGTCTCACAATGGTAGATCACTTTCTCAGGTGAGAGAGAGGGCGAGAAAAAACAGTTCTTGCACATAACAACAATTGAAGTAAATGAACAACAAATGACACCAGCACATAATTGTCAGTATATGTAGTGGATAGAGAGTCCTCAACAAAAAAGTGACAAAAAATAAGGAAACAATGTGGGAATATTTTATGTTTCGTATGTTTTTAGTCATGGAAACCCAAAAACACCAAGCATGCTTCATGAGACCCTGGTGTTATTAAATCACAGCATATAAATTGATAAGCATGGACAGAATTAGCAGCTGCTACTGTTTTCTTAGCTATGCAAACAAACTTTGATCCATGTTCATCGATAAGTGTCTGTCTGCATGCAAAGATTTCTTCCAATTTGAATAAACACATTCGAAGTACAGATGAAGAACCGAGATGTTTATTCCCGCTCTACTCAACAGTCTGATAGAAGTCTTCGTTTACATGCTCACTACAGTAATCAGATCAAAATGATGTGCATGTGTGGAGTAAACGTTACCATGACAGTCAGCATCCTGTGAGTCCAGTCAGAGTGAGATGAGCAGCAGTGAGCAGTGATTGTGTTTTTAACTGCTTTAAAATGACATCAGACTCAGGAAAACCTCCTCCACATGTCCTAATTAAAGAAGGCATAGAGGAAGATGTCATGCTCTGAGACACAAGCTGGACGTCCGTCCCACCACTGTCTTTTAATGATCAGAGCATAAACTTCGCCTCCTCTGCAGACCAGTTTCTGCTCCACTATGCTGGATGGTATAACCTCTCACTGTGAAGTGACACACATGCAGAATCGACTTAAACTTTCCGAAAGGGAATATAATCGGATACAGGGGTTTACACGGATATTATTCTTCTATTTAACGGATTATTTACAGGATTACCCACCTCGATCAATCTGATAGAAACTGTATTCCGAATAGACTAGACTATTCCGATTGAGGTTTTTACATGGACGTATTCTACTCTGATTGATCTATTAGTCGGATTATTAACGGATTGTTAGGCTGCATGTAAACGTGGCTACTGAGTCATACAGTGTCAGGTAGAAGCGAGTGTGATGATTTAGACATACAGTTAGCATCAGACTAACTGATTAATGGGTAAAAGCTGCATCTGCTTGTTAGCTATGTTAGCATTTTAGCTCAGGTGCTAAACTACAGGAGCAGATTTCCGACTTTCTCTCATTCGGTCTCTCTCTGCGCTCTCTCTCTCTCTATCTCTCTATCTCTCTATCTCTCTCTCTCTCTCTCTCTCTCTCTCTCTCTCTCTCTCTCTCTCTCTCTCTCTCTCTCTCTCTCTCTTTCGCCCCTCTGTCTTGCTCTCTCTACTCTTCTCAGGCTCGTCCGCCCGCTCTACAGTGAAGCGTGAGGCACGGCTGGACAAGGTTCTCTCCGATATGAAGCGGCACCGGAAGATCGAGGAGCAGATCCTGCGGACGGGGCGTGACCTCTTCAAGAGCGACAAGCCACCTGCCAGGCTGCCCCCGCAGGAGCGCTTATCACCCACCAGCCAGAGGGAGAGAGAGAAGGAGAGAGAGAGAGACAGCGACCCCAGCACCGTCTTCAGCCCCAGGCAGAGGCGATACTGAGGAGCCATACAGACATTTGAGGGCAGACCCCCGTTTTCTGTGGGGGTCTTTTGCCTGTGACTTAATTTAATTTTAACAACGGAAATTTGGTGTTCCTGGTGTGTTTTTTTTGTTTGTTTGTTTTTTTATATATAATAACTACCAAGTGTAAATGTGTCTGTGTTAATGTGTGAAAGAGAGAAGGTTCTCACTAGAATAAAAGTTCTGTCCAGATGAGCCTTCTGGGTTGTACAGTCCGAGTGCAGAACACTGGCCCCTAAGCAGAACATACAGAACTGCCTACGAACAGATTCTGACTCATCATTTATGGCATTTAAACACAGACTAAATGACTGATGGTTCTTCAAGGGTTCTTTAGTGAAGGAAATGGTTCTGTTTACAACTGTGAGGTCTAAAAGGTTCTTTGAGTGTTCTGAAGAATGTGCTGTAGACACTTCTATACAGAACCTTTTTGAAGGGGTTCTATTGTCACAATGTCTCGTAACAATAGCCTTGAGCACCTTGGGGGGGCTACCTAGAAGTGTCTATAAAGAACCATATATACTGTAACTTTCCATCAATCTGGAGAACATGTTCATCATGCATCTTGAAGTGTGCATCTTCTTTGAGTGCTTATGGTTCTACATAGTAACAATACAAAAACCCTTTTTGGTGCTAAACAGAACCGTATACAACACATTCTCCATCAATCTGAAAAGCCATTTCACCATGCAGAGAACCCTTTCAGCATGAAATGGCTGTATTTAGAACTCATGGTTCTTAAATCTTAAAAACCTTTTTGAAGCGGTTCTATGGTTCCGATGTCAAGCTTGTCAACCTTTTGGGTGCTATATAGAACCCTTTTCAAAAAGGTTCTATAAAGAAACCATCTGTAGCATGTTTTCCAGCAACCCGAAGAACACATTAATGATGCAAAGAACCCTGTAATCTTGCAAAAGGTTCTATATAGAACTGTTTTCTTTGTTAAAGAATCTTTGAAGAATCATTTTTGAGTGTATAAGCTTCCTGAAAAGGGATCTAGAAAGGGTTCTGTGTTTCAACGTCTAACAATACAAATATTAGGTTTGTAAATTTGGTGCTAAACAGAACCATGTACAACACATGCTCAATCAATCTGAAGAACCATTTCACCATGCAGAGAAACATTTAAGCATGAAATGGTTGTATATGGAGCTATACGGTTCTCAAAGGGCTCAAATGGTTCTTAGGAATGATGGAATATATGTTGTATGTAGCACCAAAAGGGGTTCTTCTATTTGTAACAAGCTTGATATTGTAACAACAGAAGAACTCTTTGATGCTATGTAGAACCATATGTAACACACTCTAACAATCTGAAGAACCATTTATGATGCAAAGAACAGTTTAATCATGCCCAAGGCTCTTTGAGTGCTTATGGTTCTATATAGAACCACTTTCTTTACTAAAGAAAAACATCTTAAGAGTGTAGGAGCTTTCTGAACAGGGTTCTATATAGCACCGTAAAGGGTTCTGTGTTACACTGTCAAATTTGTAACAATACAAAAACCCTTTTTGGTGCTGAACAGAACCACATACAACATTCTCCATCAATTTCAAGAACCATTTAGGCATAAAAAGATTTACATGGTTCTCAAATGGTGAAATGTTTTTTCAGATTGATGGAGAAATCAGAAGGGTTCTTCTATTGTAACACGCTTGACATTGTAACAACAGAAGAACTCTTTGATGCTTTATAGAACCATGTACAACACACTCTCCATCAAACTGAAGAACCATTTCACCAAGCAAAGTACCCTTCAATCATGCCCAAGGCTCTTTGAGTGTTCATGGTTTTATATAGCACCACTTTCTTTACTAAAGAACCCTTGAAAAAAACATTTTTTAGAGTGTAGGAGCTTTCTAAACATGGTCAAACTTGTGGTAATACAAAAACCCTTTTTGGTCGTGAACAGAACCATATACAACACATTCTCCATCAATTTCAAGAACTGTTTAGGCATTAAATCATGGTTGTCAAATGGTGCTATCGTTCTTCAGATTGAAGGAGAAACCAGAAGGGTTCTATTGTAACAACAGAAGAACTCTGACGTTGTACAGAACCATATACAACACATTCTCCATCAATTTAAAGAACTGTTTAGGCATTAAATCATGGTTCTCAAACGGTGCTATGGTTCTTCAGATTGATGGAGAAACCAGAAGGGTTCTTCTATTGTAACAAACTTGACATTGTAACAACAGAAGAAATCTGATGCTTTATAGAACCATGTACAACACACTCTCCATCAATCCAAAGAATCATTTCACCAAGCAAAGAACCCCTTAATCATGCCAAGGGTTCTTTTCGTATTCATGGTTCTATACAGAGCCATTTTTTTTAGCAAAGAACTGCTGAAGAGGTCATTTTGAACAGTGGACCCCAGTTTGCTGTTACACTGTGCACATGTATCAATAAAGCGACATTGGACCCATCAATCGGGGACGAGAGTATATAGTATATATTATATATATTGTATATTTGCAACGTGAGACTGAAATACAGCAGTGCGTTCGTCTCAAACTCTGGGAGCTTTAACAGATACACATTACACACATTCAGAACATAAAACAGTCAAGCAGAAGAAGCCCCTCGAATATGCAGCGGTAAATAGAACACTTTGATTTTTCGCTATTTTTACTCTGGTATAAGTGTCCGAGTTTGTGGTTTATGCAGGGAGATCTTATTGTTCCTTTTTTTTGTTCTAAATGATCTTAGTCGATTGATTTAATGAGATATTTGTGAGTTTGCCAACAGCATGCGATCTGCACATGAATGAAACCAGAACTGGATTCAGATTTGAAAGTAAATAGAGTATTTTTGCTACTATACATTGTTTAGTCCATTACTGCCATTCCTAACTGTAAAACACTGAAAAGAGCTGCAAGCAGGTCACTGATATCAGTATTAATCTGGGCATCGTATGCGTCATATGGATTACACAGTTCAACATAAAAATACCGTTTCATAACCAGTATGAGAACAGCACTCTTCTATGCCACAAACAAAATCTCGGACAGAATGGATGGACGCAAGAAAACAATTAAATGAACAACAAATAATAATAATAAATAATGGTCGAGAGTCCTCAAAAAACAAACAAAAAAACAGACAATAAATAAGAAAACTGTATAAATCTTTTTTTTCCTCATATTTTCCTCTTACGCTGATAAATTGTCTATATTTTTTTTGCAAATACTCGTCTCTAGCCCAAAAAGCGAAACTAAAATTATACACATTTCCAAAGAAGGGATAAGGCAGCTTAATATATACACAGATCAGGCATAACATCATGACCACCTCCTTGTTTCTATGCTCATTGTCCATTTTATCAGCTCCACTAACTGTGTAGGTGCACTTTGTAGTTCTACAGTTACAGACTGTAGTCCATCTGTTTCTCTGATACTTTGTTACCCTGTTCTTCAGTGGTCAGGACCCCCATGGACCCCCACAGAGCAGGTAATATTTGGGTGGTGGGTCATTCTCAGCACTGCAGTAACACTGAAGTTGTGCTGGTGCGAGTGGATCAGACACAGCTGTGCTGCCAGAGTTTTTAAACGCTGTGTCCACTCACTGTCCACTCTATTAGACACTCCTACCTTGTCAGTCCACCTTGTAGATGTAGTCAGAGACGATAGCTCATCTGCTGCTGCACAGTTTGTGTTGGCCATTCTCTAGTCCTTCATCACAGGTCACAGGACGCTGCCCACAGGACGCTGTTGGCTGGATGTTTTTGGTTGGTGGACTATTCTCAGTCCAGCAGCGACACTGAGGTGTTTAAAAACTCCAGCAGTACTGCTGTGTCTGGTCCACTCAGACCAGCACAACACACACTAACACACCACCCAAATAGTACCTGCTCTGTGAGGGTCCATGGGGGTCCTGACCACTGAAGAAACTGCACCTGTACAGTAAGTGGAGCTGATAAAATGGACAGTGAGCGTAGAAACAAGGAGGTGGTCAGAATGTCATGCCTGACCGGTGTGTGTGTTCAGTTCTTTTTTTTTCACCTAAAAAGTCAGGGGTTATGTTTTAGTTTACACAATATTACATATATTCATGTATAGATACATACGGTAGATAGTGCTGGTAAAGATAAACCCGAAAATGCTGCCTTAAAGTCGCATGTTTGGCCTCAGAGCAGGACTTTCGAGCCAAATCCTTCCATTTACTTTAACTTTATGCTTGGTTTTTTTAAGCTTTAGCCAGGCCATCTAACAATGCACTGTCGTCCACTAAAGAATACATTCCAAATCCCTGAGCTGCCTCTTCTCTCAGACAGGGCTCAGGTACATTTTAGGGGCTTTGTTTTATTGAAACGACAGATCTAGTATCGACCTCAGCTTGGTTTTATTGATTTATGTACTTATTTTTAAATGAGACGGGTCTTGTGAAGTTTTCTTGAAGGTTGTAAAGCTCAACGGTGTCGTCCTCTTTTGAAAATCTGTGAGATCTTGCTTATAAAATCTCTGCATTTATTGCCGGTTGTTTATTTTTTGACGGAGGGTCTACAGATGAAAGCGTAACCTTTAAATAAGATGCAGATTCAGACACAGATTTTTCCATCACAAGCTGATTTCCATCAAGCTTATTATGTCTTGCAGGCAACACTGACATGCCTAGAGTTGTATGCAAAAGTCAGGTGACATGTTTTGTTGAGTTTCTAAGTCCACATCGTCTACGGAGATCACAATTCTACACATTTTAATTCACCATTTCTGTTTATTTGCTGAATTTAACATATTGGAAATAAGCTAAAAACATCAAATCTGTCGTGACTTCTGCCATTTTATGTTTTCCCCAGTATCTTAAATTCAGCAAACAAACATTAACTATGCATTAAAATGTGCAGAAGCGTGTTCAATGTAGATCCAACACAAGGCCCGTGGGCCAGATCAGGCCCGTGGCACAATCCAAACTGGACCTTGAAGTTATTTAGATTTTCTCTTAATATTAGCCTAGTTCACAATCAGCAGCACAACAACATATTTTGCACTGACACGCCACTCTGAACAAAAGTCTGTGGGACAGCAATTTTTTTTACCCAGTTGTACACATCATATCACCAAACACACCAGCTGCGTTTCAGCTGCAGTTCAACCAACATAAACACTATAAACAGTCAGCAGCTCAGAAACGGATTCCAAAAGTTAATGAACTGTCAGGTGTCAAGACCAGAAACACAGGTAGGTTTAACAGACCTGCATTCTGGGGACATTTAAAGAGATTTAAGTTATCTTGTAGCGAATGTAGCCTAAATACATCAAGCATTTACATGTAATATTTGAAGGTTCGCTATGAGTGGATATATTTTTATATAGGGGCAACACAGTGAGCCTGCGTTCACAGCAAGAAGGGCCTGGGTTCAATTCCCCAGGTGGGTGACCAGGGTCCTTTCTGTGTGGAGTTCTCTGGTTTCCTCCCATAGATATGCAGTCAGGCCGACTGGATACGCTAAACTGCCCCTAGGTGTGAGTGTATAAGTCTGTCTGTCTGTCTGCCCTGTGATGGACTACTGACCTGTCCAAGGTGTATCCTGCCTTTCCAGTGACTGCTGGGATAGGCTCCAGCTCCCCCCCGCGTTCCAGAAGGATAAGTGGCTTAGAAGATGTGTGTGTGTGTGTGTTTTGGTGTATTAAAACATAATCGCTCTCTGTCCCTCGGATTTGTTGAGATTTTTTTAAACAGCTATTTCAGTGGTCAGATTTGACAGCCCTACTGTAGATGATATGGACTTTGGATATGAAAATTGACAAAACTTGTCACTTGACTTTTGCATACGAGTCTATACAGTCGTCATGACGACCCCTTTAGTGCCGTAAGATGCACAATTATGATGCATATTTCCTCTGTTGGCTCAAACATATGCGGCTGACACAGGCTTGGCCGTTGTGCAAACACTACCAGGAGTTTATTACGGTCGAGTCTGTTTTCCAGTGCGGCTCTCGTTGGTCTACTAAAGCGCCCCTAGATGCAGTTTAAGGGTCTCAGAGCTAAACGCAGTGCAGTATCATAGTGTTACACTGCAAATGCTCCACAGTTCCCACTCAGGTCCAGCTCGGCTCTGGATTCAGGCTCATTTTGTGATGCAGTTCATATACAACAATATTTTGTCCATCCAGAGTCTCTCCAGCTTCTCCTCCTCCTCTCAATGCCCCAAGTTGGTGGGCGTGGTCAGAGCAGCCACCTGACTGCTGTAGCCGTTGGCCGGCCGAGGGGACGGGAAGGGGCCGCGTGCGTCTGGGCAGGAAGAGGCAGGTGGTCGGGGGCATGAGGAGCGGCCAGTGAACAAGCGCAGTGCCCCCCTGCAGATGAGGGAGAACCAGTAGAGCTGCGGAGCCATGAGGAACAGCGCGCCCGCATTACACTGCCAGGGCACCGCCAGCGGAACCAGGTAGAAAGGGATGGAGGCATATCTGCAAACAGAGACAAGAAACAGAAAGAAAGGTTGTGGCAGACGGAAGGAGAGAAAAGTGCTCAGACTACCAGCCCAAAGCTTGGAACCACTTATCACACTCATAATTGTTGTTACATTTTAAATACAAAGCACTCTATGTATTCATTTTATTTTAATTTCATTTTGCATATGAATTTTGAGTTTTTCTGGATATTTATTCTATTAGAACTTTGTTCTGTATATGAATTTATTACATGTTCATTCTAGATATTAATTTTATTACAGCTTAATTCTAGATGTTAATTAGATCTTTTTTGTTGATATTAATTTTATTACAGCTTAATTCTAGATGTTAATTAGATCTTTTTTGTTGATATTAATTTTATTACAGCTTAATTCTAGATGTTAAATAGAACATTTCTGTGGATATTAATTTTATTACAGCTTAAATCTGGATGTTAATTTGAACCTTTCTTGTGGATATTAATTGTGGGTGCCTATTTAGACAACTTATTTTCTAGATAGCCGCTTTGTAAAACTTCCATTCTGGATATTCATTTATCATATAGAACTTCTTCCTGGATATTAATTTTGTTATAATTTCCTTTTAAATATTTTTGTTTATTCTGGATATTTATTTTATTACAAATTCTACAAATTAATTCTATTACAAGTTCATTCTGGATATTGATTTTATTATACCTTCATTTTGATACAAAATATATTCTATTTAATTCTTGATATTCATTTCATTCTGCATATAAATTTAATTAGAATGTAATTTTAAATATTAACTACTGGAATATAACTACTAAATATTAACTACTGGAATTTTATTTTGGATGTTCCTTTTGTTATATTTTATTCTAGATATTCATTTTAGTAGAACCTCTTTCTTTTGATATCTTTGTTTTGCCTTTATTCTAGATGTTAATATTATAACTTCATTCTGGAAATAAACTTTAATTAAACTTTACTTTGGATAAGAATTTCAGTAGAACTTAATCCTGTATATAAACTTGACGGGAACATAATTCTATATATCAATTCTATTAGAACTTCATTCATTTTTACATTAATGTCATTATATTTCATTCTGGATATTAATTTAAGTAGAGTTTATTTCTATATTGTCTGTCATATTATAACACCTTTGTTCTTAAAGTTATTAGAACTTTATTCTGAATGAAAATGGATCTAATACGTCTGCCTGGATTTTCTGTCTCTTTACTTTTGATGTTCTACAGCTTTCTCAGTCATTTCAGAATCATCTAGAGCTCTGTTCATAATTCTGGACACGCTGAACATTTATTTTACTGTTTTGACAGCTTCCTTCTGATAACTAGAACATGTGAAGCTGCACAGGACCGGCACCATATTACCATATCTTCATCTATCTGTTTGATCGCTTCTACGTTGTTTAAAATGCTGAGTTTTGGAGAGGTAGTGTTCGTTATTACGTGTCGCTGCACACACAGCTGTCCTGTTTTGAAAACTGAGAGAGAGAAGGTGAGAGTGAGAGAGACAGAGAAAAAGAGAGAAAGAAAGCCAGAGGAAGGGATGTGAAGAGCCATACCTGCCATAAACATAGTAGAGGTAGGGGAAGAGAAGGACTCGACAGATGAAGAAAGTGATCAGCATGAGCGCCCCATTCACTTTGTGAAGTAGCGTGTGCTGCTGCTTGTACTGAGAGAGAGTGCAAGTGAAAGGGTAAACACAAACAAGCAATCCAACTCGAAAGAAGACTGAAGAAATGAGGCAGAGAGAAAGAAATATGAACGTGGGAGGCTGACAAAAGAAGAATTTATGGTGTGTCGTCTGAAAAGGGCAGTTACCAAAGACTACACTTATGTATACCGATCAGGCATAACATTCTGACCACCTTGTTTCTACGCTCATTGTCCATTTTATCAGCTCCACTTACTGTATAGGTGCACTTTGTAATTCTACTGTAGTCCATCTGTTTTTCTGATACTTTGTCACTGTTCTTCAGTGGTCAGGACCCCCATGGACTCCCACAGAGCAGGTAATATTTGGGTGGTGGATCATTCTCAGCACTGCAGTAACACTGATGTGGTGGTGGTGTGTTAGTGTGTGTTGTGCTGGTCTGAGTGGATCAGACACATCAGTGTCATTGCTGGATTGAGAATAGTCCACCAAACAAAAATATCCAGCCAACAGCGTCCTGTGGGCAGCGCCCTGTGACCACTGATGAAGGACTAGAGGATGAGCAACACAAACTGTGCAGCAGCAAATGAGCTATCGTCTCTGACTTTACATCTACAAGGAGAACGGACAAGGTAGGAGTGTCTAATAGAGTTGACAGTGACTGGACATAAAAAAGGTCCAGCAGCACTGCTGTGTCTGATCCACTCACACCAGCATAACACACACTAACAAACCACCACCACGTCAGTGTCACTGCAGTGCTGAGAATGATCCACCACCCAAATAGTACCTGCTCTGTGAGGGTCCATGGGGGTCCTGACCACTGAACAGGGTAACAAAGTATCAGAGAAACAGATGGACTACAGTCTGTAACTGTAGAACTACAAAGTGCACCTATAGAGTAAGTGGAGCTGATAAAATGGACAATGAGTGTAGAAACAAGGAGGTGGTCAGAATGTTATGCCTGATCTGTATATAAGCAGCAAAAACAATGCTTCAGTTAGAAGAAAAAGCAGCCCTAAAACAACTAAAGAAAAAGTGAACGTAAAGTAAAAAAAGGTGATTGTCAGCCAAGCAGTGACGGTGCTGTCGGCAACAGATAAAAAAAACAAAGTAAAACTACAAATGAGTGATGATTTGTAGTAAAGCCTATTTCCTGTGCAACTGTATGAACTTTCCAACACAAAAATAAAAGTAGAAGAAAAGCGGCAGCTTAAAATACTTATAGACACTTAAAAAGGATGGTTCTTCAAGGGTCCTTTATCAAGGGCAGTGGTGCTACTTAGAACAATCAGTTCCATATAGAACTATTTCATGATTTAATGGCTCTTTGCATGGTAAAATCGCTCTTCAAATTGATGGGGAATGTGATGTATATGGTTCTATATAGACCCTTTTTGAAAATGGTTCTCTATAGCACCAAAATGGGTCTTTATACTGTTGTGATGTCAGGCTTGTTACAACACAAAAACCTTTATTGGTGCTGTATAGAACCCTTTTGCAAAAAACTGACTGGAAAAATTTATTTAATCTGAAGAACCCTTTCAAATGGTTCTTTGACTCTTGGGTATATATAAAACCATTTTCTTTACTAAAGAACCCATGAAGAACCATCTTTATTGAGAGCATAGGCTGCAAAAAAGGCAGTTCTGGATTCATTGTTTTTATGATTTTTTAAAATGTTATGTCTGCATTTGCATATATCTGCTTGTTCAGCCTACAGCACTTTAGCCCCGCCCACTCACACTGAAGTGCGTATATACATATATATATACACACACACACACACACACACACACACACACACACACACACACACACACACACATACATACATACACACTCACCAGCCACTTTATTAGGTACACCTTGCTAGTAGAAGGTTGGACCCCCTTTTGCCTTCAGAACTGCCTTAATTCTTCATGGCAAACTTTCAACAAGGTGTTGGAAACATTCCTCAGAGATTTTGTTTATTTGAGTTACTGTTGCCTTTCTTTCATCTCGAACCAGTCTGCCCATTCTCCTCTGACCTCTCACATCAACAAGGCATTTTCGTCCACACAACTGCCGCTCACTGGATATTTTCTCTTTTTCTGACCGTTCTCTGTAAACCCTAGAGATGGTTATGTGTGAAAATCCCAGTAGATCAGCAGTTTCTGAAATACTCAGACCAGCCCGTCTGGCACCAACAACCACGCCACGTTCAAAGTCACTTAAATCACCTTTCTTCCCCATTCTGATGCTCGGTCTGCACTTCAGCAAGTTGTCTTGACCACCTCTACATGCCTAAATGCATTGAGTTGCAGCCATGTGATTGGCTGATTGGCTATTTGTGTTAACAAGCAATTGAACAGTGGCCAGTGAGTGTGTATATGTGTGTGTGTGTATATGTGTGTGTGTGTGTATATATATATATATATATATATATATATATATAGTTGTTGGAACAAAACCTTCTCCAAAATGGTAACTTAACAGGAGAAAGAAAAAACATACATTACTTTTAATGTAAGTCAACCAGATTTTTTCCATGTAATTTTGACATGTTTCTTTTGGTCCATTCACCATAAAATTTACATATAATGTAAAGGGCGATGTAAAAATGACAAAAATACTGGTTTTATATCAGTCTTAAAGGCACAGTAACAAAAATAGCTGATTTTTAATTCTAAGTGACACAGAGAGGTTGGAAAATAGCCATGTTACCATAAATGAATTAGGACTGTTTTTGGTATATAAAACCACATACATGTCAAAAGTGGACCTCTAAAATATAAGCTAAGTGAATGATATGGGTCCTTAAATATATGTAACTGTGTAAATGTAACCATCTCTAATATTAACTAGGCTATCTTGTACAAAAACTATTCTTAGGTTGAGGTACAGTTCTCAGGCTGGTTGGCATTTGCTTAATATTTTCCTAATATCAGAATGAACCTATAAATAACCCCAAAGCCTGAATCAGTTGTCATGCAGTTGACACACCGCACCTATCTTAAACAGAGTCCTCTGCATGCTCTTGAGAACCAGGACACACATTCAGCCATGTTATGTACAGGCGACGTAATTGGCTACGTGCCATGCTGCTCAATGCCCTGCAAAGTTGAGGGGGGGTGCTAGAAAGGAGGATATTGCATCTAGTGTTAAAGCTCTTCTAAATTCAGGAGGCTATATTCAGCTGTGAGAGGCTTGGAGTTGGAGAGGGCGGCTGGGAAAACTGTATAGACAGGAGGAACATTCATAAAGACTTCTAATTTATACAATTATCCTTTTACCCCAAATGTTGCCAATCAGCCGAGATATATTTGGTGCCTGAGGTTTGGGGGGAGGTCAAGGATGACTGTAGCATCACCAGGGATCGAACTCACAATCACGGTTTATTACATTGTTTGACACAATCTTCCCGGATCTTCAATCTCCCCAAGTTCAGCCACGTCCCCCCACTGCGGCGCTCCTTCACTGGCTTCCTGTAGCTGCACGCATCAGATTTAAAACCCTACTGCTTACCTACAAAGCCAAAAATGGACCAGCCCCAACCTACTTGATGGCAATGGTGAAATCTTGAGCTGTACCATGAGCCCTTCGAGCTTCAAGTACAGCTCGGCTTGACCAGCCATCGTTTAAGGTGCGTGAAAGACAAGCATCGAGACTGTTCTCCGTACTGGAGCCTGGGTGGTGAACCGAACTCCACTTGCTGTCCGTACAGCAGTCTCTCGCGGTCTTCAAACGCAGACTGAAGACTCTGTATACAGCACTTAAACTAGCACTGAATTAAATATTGTATTGTATTGTAGTGTAGTGTAGCGTAGTGTATTGTATTCTATTGTATTGCACTGTTCTCTGTTCAACTCTGATCCTTTCTCTGGGTATCAACCGTGACTTTTTGTTTCTAGCAGTATCTGAGCTCAGGACTGTCTTTCTCTCTAATCTACTGTTAACTAGCAAAGATACTTTCTCTAGATAGACAAAGCACTTCTTGTGAGTCACTCTGGAGCATGCTGTAAATGTAAATGGCACATTGTTATCTATAAAAATGGTCAAAATTACATAAAAAATTCTGAAAGCTGTTTTTAAAATACGTGAGGTACATTTGCACAAAGCTGAACAATAATTCTAAGCTAACTTGTCAGCTACATCAGCACCGTGGCTCCAGCGCAAAACTAAAAAAGCAAACTCTAAACACCCAACATGTCTTAAGATTAAGTGACCCTTATTAGTCCCACAATGGGGAAATTTCACCTCCGCATTTAACCCATCCGTGAAGTGAAACACACATACACACTAGTGAGCACACACACACTAGGGCGCAGTGAGCACACTTGGCAGCCCAATCCGCAGCACCCGGGGAGCAGTTGGGGGTTAGGTGTCTTGCTCAAGGACACCTCAGTCATGTGCTGTCGGCTCTGGGGATCGAACCGGCGACCTTCCGGTCACGAGGCTGGATCCCTAACCTCCAGTCCATGACTGCCCCAATTAATTGATCGACTACATTTAGTGGGGAAACCTCAATTTTTGCTAATTTTTGCCCAACCATACTGGAGCTGCCTTAAAACAACAGCATGAACTGCCTCTTACGTTCTTTGAATATGCACAGGGCATCTCAGACATAAAAGATCTAGCCTTCAGTCTTGAGAGAGCACGGCACACTTCAAGTCAGGACTTGCATATTGACAAGCATTCTATTTTCACTTTGCCTCGGCCTACAGGGACTCCCTAAGATTTCCATGCCAAGTCAGCAGCTGCTAATTGCAACCTGTCCCTCATGGCCAGGCCATAAAAGACGCATTAAGGTACAATGTAATCACCGCACTCTAAATATTGCATGCGCCATTGTTTAAGACGAGGTGAGAGTGATGAATCAGTATAAAAATACCACGGGGTGGAGTGAAAAACACTTGTCTGATCAATAATGGATGTACCTGAATGAGGATTTTGCCCAGGCAGACGGAGGGAGTGCTGAGTTCAGCCAGGAACATGACGCCCTGGAAGTAATCGCCCTTCCCCTGCCTCCAGAACTGCGAGAGGGAGATCAGACATCATACGGTTAGTGCACGGCATCAGCATAGGGCTCCAGATCAAACTTAAGCTCAGGTTCCAGTGGTCAAAGTGACTCTTGTGCTCCAGAGTCAGTAGCATGTAATTATTTAATTATCTCCCCCCCCCACCCCTCAAATTGCAAAGGTCTCAAAGCTGAAAAGTAGTACACTCCTCTCAGGCTACAGAGGACTGCCAGGGTTCTCATTAATATTCATGCTGCCTCTTCATACGTTTTGGAACAGTTTATTTTCAGAAGCCACACTGTGATTCTGAGTATTTAAATGAGCACTTGTGACGTCAGGTCTAACAGTGGAAAACAACCAGAATCAAGGCTGTGTGCTATATTCTAATTCTATTCATCAAATATATTTTTGCAATATATGAAAACTGCCAAAAATGTATTAGTATATAATACGTATAAAATGCATTTATTTGTTAGTATTTTTTTAAAACTAAAGTTACAGATATAATTAATATACGTGAACTGAATGAACGGTGCTGACTTTGCATTAACCATGTACATCTGCAGCAAGACACTCACACAATGTATTTCAAATAAACAAAATATCAAATCATAACTTCATTTTCACTGAGTATCAAGACCTACAACACTCGCTTGTATCATGTTAAAGGATCATTTGATCATATTTAAAATTAAGATACTGGAATACAAATTCATTTCTAAAGGTATCAGACAGGATTTTGACAATTTTCATACATTTTCAAATGTATCTGATAAACACATTTACATACATTTATTTTTGCATCGTACATTTCTCTGTGTAATATTTCCCCATACATTTAAAATAAACGCATTTTACAATATATTTGGTTCACATGGCGATATTTTCTGAAATACATTTTAGAGTTTGTAATGTATTTCAGCATAGACTGCAATGTATGTGAAATGTATAAAAATACATGTCCATATTTTTTCCAGATGGGTCTGCATTATAAAGATCTGATAGAACCACATGGAGAAAGATCAAAGTAACGTGAGGGCAGGAAAACATTCAGACACTTTTCTTTGTTTTATCTGATATATATCCAGTACACATATCCACACACACGATGTCTTTTTGACAAAAAAGAAGTCACATTCACAACAAGTAGCAATCATGGTGAAGATGAAGGAGCCTCCTAAAGTTCTCAGAGACAACATTAACCCTTGTGTGGTGTTGATGTGTTTGTTACTCTGTGGTCTGCTGGACCCAATATTGATATTGTTTTTTTAAATCAATACAGTCATAACAATGTATGCAAAAATACCAGATGTTTAAAATATCACAAGTGTCCAGCGTAGGATTCTCCTTTAGCAGCTGTAGCCAGTCAGCAGCCTGTTCATGTTGTCCACCGTCACACACACACATATACAAACAGACACACACTATAAGCAGGCCATGTAGGAGGAGAGCAGAGTGAAGAACACAGCAGGTTCCCCCTCGGGTTCAGCCCAACACCACATGTGTAGTATAAATGTGTGGGGGGTGAACAGAGTGAAGACACTGAAAATGGGCTATTTTATATGTTCGTCGCAGAAAATGAGCAAAGACCAAGAATCTGAGGTTGAAATAATAATAAATCACTTCATTTTTTTTTTTGGTAAACCACAGACCCCAACACCACACAATGGTTAAAACAGAAAAACAACTACAACAACATTTAAACAGAAAAAGCTACAGAGCCCTAGCAAAGACTTGAATGGTCCCAGTCAGTACAGTATTGTTCAATAATACACAAGTTTATGAAGCCACAACAACTCTTCCCTGGACAGGTGAGCCACGTAAGATTTCTCTACTGATAAGTAGAGTAACAATAAGCAATGAGCTGCATCTCAATCATCTCTGTTCCTACACCCCTACAAAACTCCTCTGCTAAAGAAGCTCAGAGGTGTGCATCTAAAATCTACACACGGCCATTAGAGAAATCAGAACTCTTTGGAATGATGAACCTCAGCGGTCTGACGAAATGAAAAAAGAACTCCTAGGGCATAATTCAGTGGAGAAAGATGGCTGCATGTATGATCCCTACAAAAACCAACAGTGAAGCATGATGGTGGGAGCATCGTGTTATGGGGCTGTTCTCTGCTCTCAGCATCAGAAGATATTACAGGATTTTGAAATTGCAAATCCAACCTTGTAAAGTTAAGGAATTGAAGATGGTTTCCTGAGAAAAATGGCCCAAAATTAAACCACAATTTGGAAAAAATGAACTACTTCTTACTGCAGACGTCTAAAGCACAGCTGCCAACAACACACCTCACTTAAACTGACATCACCATTTCCTGTGTGCAATATAATCAATACTCCATGTGAAATATGTGAAAATTATCTCTATAGTGTAAAGATTTGCTGCTTTTCTATTCTTAATGTGTATACTGTTAACTCCTCACCATCCCATGTATAACGTAAATCAGTACCTTGGGTAAAATATCCTTATAGTGTAAATATTTCTGCTTCTATTTACTTATAGTTGTTTATATTGTTAATTTTTGTGGATAGTTTATATTTTATACAGAGTAAATTTTTTATATTCATCTTAGTTTTTTACTTTTAGTATTACATATATAACTTTAAAACTGGTTAAATAATTAATAAGGTTAATTACTTTGTTGTTTATTCTCTTCTTGTTACTTCTTTTCTTGAGTGTCTTGCTATCTCTTTACTGCAGTATCACTGTGAGTTTCCCTGTTGTGGGACTAATAAAAGATTATCTTATCTCATCTTAAGCTTTGCAACAAAGTACCAGTGTTATGCATTTGTGGTGCCTGAATATATTTTATAGATATCTTTGTTCATGTTCATGAATACACACTGAATACATTTATAAATACATATTTTTTGGTTTATCATTCTAAGTACAGAGTCAAAAGCCAGTATAAGTGAACTGGAAGTTTATTAAATAATACAACCAAAAGTGTCTGAATACTACTTTCCCCTCACTGTAAACATGCAGGGCTGTATTTATGGATCTTGATGTCAATCTTAAGTCAAGTTACTATGCAGGACAAACCCAGCACTGCTTTCTGTTCTAAGACTAGCTTCAATCTAGGTCAAAAATCTGGCCGGACGTTTTCCTTTTCCACACAGCTACAGAACCGAGAAGTGTGCCAGTGCGCCATGGTGACAGTTACCACAGAGATGGGGAAGCACACAGTGACCATGACGACGTGGTGTAAGACCATGAGGAACTCTCGGCGGAGGTAGCTGGTCAGCACCACGGACTTCGACTTGGGGCCGTTGTCCACCTCGTGACCTTTGACTTGAAGCTTGTGCCAGTAGCACAGGAACATGGCATAGATGTCGTACACAAAGTAGGGCACAGCGAACAGGATGTACGAGCTGGTGAGCCAGTGCCTGAGAGATGGAGAGAAGGACGGAAAGAAAGATTTACAGGTTAATGCAGTTTTTTTACAACCAGACTACTGACATCTGTCCAAGGACACAGAATTTCAAAACACAGAAAAAAATAAAAGATTTTTACAGAGAATAAAAAACAGTTTTAGAAATATTAAACAAAATTACTTTTTTTATAAAGAAAAGAATAAAGAACAGATAATGTAAGATAAGTAAGTAAGATAAATAATAAAGAAAACATTGATTATTTAGAAAGAACAATAAAGGATAAACAACCAATAAAATGTTGATTCTTAAGTAAAAAAGGAATATATAATATATAAAATGCAGACTCTAGCAAGAATAAAGAACTGATTAAAAACGCTTTTTTTTCCCGAAAGGCAAGAATAAAGAACCTGCATGATAAAATACTGCATTTATGGAAAGGAAGAAAGAAGTGATAATGTTCTGATTATTTTATTAGAAAAGAATGAAGTGACAAAATTAAAGACTAAAAAAAGTTTTTTAGAAAGAACAGAATAAAGAACAGACAAAATATTGATTATTTAGAAAGAATAAACAATAAAAAACAATAAATGCAGATTCTTTAGTAATAACAGAAAAAAAGAACAGATACAATTTTGTTTTTTAAGAAATGAATCAATAAAGATCTGGTAAAATACCAACTTTTTAAGAAAAGAAAAGATGTGTTCTGATAAAACATGTGAACTACATAAGTTCACAGAATTAGATGTTACATATCATGTTTAATAAACTGCTTATTTAGGATTTATGAGATAAATAAATGGTCACAACATTGAAACTGGCCAAAAGAGCTGGCATTCGTTAATTACACGTTAACCACATCATCAACTGTTGATGTCTTTTGGTCCACTGAAACATGTTACCCTCATGTGCTGTGAGCTATGGGCTGTTTTTCTCAGTAATGGCAAAATATCATATCATGCGTGACTCTGGAAATATTAAGGCATAATAGTGTCTGACCACATCTGCGCAAGTTCTAAACAGCAGTGCTTATGTTCTGTAAAGCTCTGTAGCCAAACCAGTGAAAATACAGTCACAGGGAGAGATGGACAGATTGAAAGATGGTGGCATTGACTTGACCTTCATTTATCCAACTGCTCCCTGGCATCTCTAGTCTGGTGCATTAAAAATTCATGAGCTGTCTAGAAAACCTAATCATCCCACTCTCCTATGTACTATGTCCTATGTCCTAAGCACTAGTACTGTTGGCTTATAAATCCTAGGCCTGTGCCAAATCTTACGATTTTATAAAGATTCATTTGGTGTGAATAAAAAAGAGGCATGCTTACTGATCCTCGATGATGTCATCACAGGAAGTCGAGATGATGTAACCAGCCGAGGAAGCCATAACCGCTTGGATGGATGACACCAACCTTGTGGATATATGATGCACAAGTCAATAACCACACTCTATCAACTGAGCTCATATTCTGAGTCATATTTGCTATCATGTTTCAGATGTCTAAGTCTTTAGACATTATGAGGCTGTAGAGTTTCATCCCGATCTGCACTGTCCTGCACTTCAAGCTTAACCTCTTATTCTCGAGGGTATATTTTGATTTGCCCAAATTGTAAGGCAAATTATTAAGTAACTGCATAAAATAAATGTAAATATATATATATATATATAGTAAAAGACATGTGTTTTATGATCTACACATGTCACTATATGCTTACAATTTACTGCTGAAAGCCAAAAATCTCAGATGCTCTTTGTGTTATTTTATAAAAGTAATGTTTACAGAGCAGATCACTTAAGAGATGCCGTCTGTTTATAGTTTAGCTTCTTTTATTATAAGGGTTTAAAATGACATCACCATCTATTAGACTGGAGAGAAGAGTTACAGCCTCATACAACGCCCAGCCTCTGAATGTAACTTATGAAATATGAAAGTTATGAAGAACATGACACAGTGCGTTTTGGAACCACCGGTGGTCCCAAGGAGTTGAAGAGGTTGAACTGTCACCTTCAGTTTAAGATAAATAACTATCCAATGGAATACATTCGCTTCAGCTCTCCAATCTTTTTAAGTTTTTAAAAAAGAATAAAAAATGCAGAATTAATAAAGGACAAATACAAAAATAAGTAAAAGGCTCAATAACGGCAATGACTGCATTCATCCTAAAAAGCACTAGTGAGGTCTGGTACTGATGTTGGATGGTCAGTTCTGGGTCACTCCAACTCATCCCAAAAGTATTGGATGGAGCTCCATCACCCCAGAGAACACAGTTCCACTGCTCCACAGCCCAAAGCTGGGGGGCTTTATACCCCTCTAGCCCACACGTGACACTGGGCATGGAGACCTGAGGTTCATGTGCAGCTGCTCCAGAGTGTCCCATTTTATTGGTCAGTTCTTTTCTTTGGAATGTCTGTGTCAGCAATAGCTATAGGTTATAAACATATAACTTCTTGCAACGATTATTGACTATGGAAAGAGGGCGTTGATACAATAGCTTGATTACTGATCATCTATTATATCAAAGTTACCTTGTATTTCTCTTCTCTCCCCTCCCCTCACCCCTCTGCCCACCCCTTTTCTCCAGAATGCATTTGTCATTTTTTGTTTTATGTATTCTGTCTGATGTGGTGTCAAAGTTATTTACCTGGCAGATACTGTAACAGCATCTCCCTCGCTCCATCTCAGACCAGGCAGCCGCTTGAGACACTGCTTAGACAAGAGGAAAAGCCCTGGGAAAAACACAGAGCCCGCGGCCAGGATGGACAGCATGGTCCCAGGTGGCCGAGCTCGGACGAAGCTGCGTTCGGAAAGAGCTCGGACTGTTCGAGAAGGTCTGCCCTCTCTGCCTCTGCAAGAGAAGGTAGTATTAATTAGGGATTTAAGGAAACAAATCCGTTTAGCTTCAACACGATTCTTGATTCATATTTCGGGATTCAATTTCTGATTTTATTCTATTTTAAGTGATAAAAATGTCTGAAATACAGAGACTTAATTAATTATATAACACACAGACTGGGCTAGCAAAAGTGCAAAATACAAAAACCTGAATAAAATACAATATGAGGGCTGAAAGACTAAATCACAATTTAATGCAATTTTCAAATCACCACACCTGCAATTTTTTAAATTATAGCCTACATGATTAAAGCATCAAAGGTTTTAGATGTAGATGAGTCAGAACAATCAGAGAAACCCATATCTTCCACGTGTTGTTGTGACATCACAACCACAACTTACTTACAGTCTCACATACTATATTCAGGGGTCAAGCCTCAAGCCAGAAAAGGGGGATATTCTGGTCATCTTGGCCAAAAATAGGCCTGAAATGTGTATAAAATAATCGCAATTTAAATCTCAGATGCAATATAACTAAAATTGCAATTAAGATTTTTTTCCCCCAAATCACACTATATTGCCCATATGTCGAACCTGAGGCCTGTAGGCCAGATCAGGCCCGCCAACCAATCCTATCTGACCCGCAAAAGCATTTAAATTTTCTATTAAGATTAGCCTGTTTTACAATGTGTTGAACTACAGTCCCCAGCATGCCCTGCAACATAATGTGTTCTGACTCTCCTACCCCAAAAACAGTCTATGGGACAGTGGTTCCTACTCAATTCTACACAATTCTACACCAGTCATGTCAGCAAAATGCATTTCAGCTGCAGTCCAGCTAATATAAACACTGAACGTCACCACAGCAGCTCAGAAACTAATGAACGTGCAGCAAAGTAAGGATGCTAGATGTCCAGTTCAGCCAAATAGGTAGGTTTAAAAGACCGAGCACCTGGGGATGTTTCCATTTAGAATATTCCAAGTGCAAAGGTCTACAAGTGTCTGCATTTTGGATATTTTGAATAAACAGTAGTCGGCTGAGGTTACAGCACAACATTCATTAAAAATAAAAACATTTTTTTCTCCGGCCCACAGAATTGCTGAGATTTTTTTAATACGGCCCTTTTACTGGTGGAGTTTGACACCCCTGTTATACTGCATGTCTCCACTATATTGCAAACATCAATGAGTCACAAAAGCACAATTAAAACGTAAACCGATCCATCAAATGGTCACTGACAGTGGAAACACTCAGAAGAGGGTGCATTAAAATCATCACCCTAATTATTAATGTGAAAACCTCTCTGGCCCAGGATTTATTACTGTGCTCCTCAGCTGGAACTGATCTGACGTGAAGTGCAGCACTTTGTGCAGAAACCCAGCCATTATGAATGGTCCCATATGTGACACACACAAGCGGCATAAGACTGCCACACGTGAGTCAGGTCACATGGCCTGTCAGACCTTGTTTCTCTGTTGTTGTTATTTATAAAGATGACGGCAACATATGCTGCTTTTCTGCAAAATGTTTTTATTCCACTCATAATATCACATTATATTATCTCTATTTTTACCCTCTTTCTTTATACTTCTGCTGTAGCTTTCTTTAAAAAACCCACAGTTGATAAAAACAGATTTTGCTTGCTGTCTAAATTTCTCATTCAGCACCTTTCTGCAGTGAAGCACCTGCCAAAAGGCTTCTGTTACAAATATGATGGCATTTGAATCATTTTGAACTGATAATTTAATTAACTTCAATGCATATGCCAGAATCATACACTAGAAGGGGAGCTCCACACATTTTTATGAATTTCTATATAATTCAATCAATGAGTTATAAACAAAGCCATTCAAAGCGGTTTGATGTGATGTTGTGATGAGGTCACAACACAAATATAGCCACTTTATTTACTATCCAAAACCACCAGTGAGCTTTCATGTGTCTTCAGAGAATTTATATGTAAATTGAAATAGTGGGAAATCTGAAAAAGCAAGCTTTTTGGGGGGACTGTTTTGCCTCACAACACTCTCTTCTCAAAACTATAGTAAACCAATGTCTCTGTATTCATTCCAGTTTCATATAATGTAACCATAAATGCATTAAAATAAATGAACTAAAATATATTTGTGGTATGACTTTCTGTGAGGGAGCTTTTAGAGGTGGACGTCTGGTTCCTATCACCACCACTGTGAACAGTTCTGACTCAGTAAGTTTGTGACTTTGTTTACGTCTTATCCAATTATGTAGAATTTTTGAAAAAGTGGTGGAGTACCCCTGTGTGCTGCAGCTATGGTGCATGATCGATTAACATAGACAGTAGTGCTGAGACGCCAACAGGAACTGAGACTAGATCCACCTTTTGCTCTATGGAGAAACATTTATTTCCAGAGGTGCAGATGCACTAAAATAAATAAAGTTGAGGCATTTAAGTATAACAGCTCAGTGCTGCTTAAAGGGGAATTCCACCGAGTCTTCAGAATTTCTGCATTCAGTGGTTATATTCAGATATATTCAGAGCGGTTCAGAGCGGTCTGGTGTGAAACGCTCTGTTCTAGAGAAACTTACCGAGTCAGAACTGCTCACAGTGGTGGAGATGGGAACCAGACGTCCACCTCTAAAAGCTCCCTCACAGAAAGTTATACTCTAAATGTGGTGGAGGGATACATGAAAGATGCTCAAATGCAAAATAGTCTAACTATAGTCCAACTATCATCAACAATCAATATAAACGTTCAGAAGACACGTGTAGGTTCCCTGGTGATTTTGGATAGGAAATGAAATGGTCTTATCTGAGTTGTAGTCTTTGATATATTTGGTAGAGCTCCTCTTTAAGTCCTTCCAATAAAACCAGTAGGGCACGAAAAAAAAGCAAAAGCTGGAATGGAAGCAGGTGCATTTCCCTGCAAACCCTGGCTGTGTGTGCTGTATGAGGAAACCAAGCGAGCGGGAGCTGAGCGAGGTTAAAGCTCCTGAATGAGCTGCTGGCTGAGCAGAGGACGGATGAATGGAGTTTGTTGGGACACAGGCCCCACGGCTGGCCCAAAATAAAGACATTTAGAGCTGCGCAGCTCTGCAGATGCCACTCAAAGGCAGCCTTCTGGCCCATAAACCCAGCCGAGTGGTTTCATTAAGGCTTCAGGGAGCAGATATTTGAGCCTGAGGTGCAAAACCGAGAGCAAAGGTGCCTCCAGAGGAGGCAGAGGAGCTGCCCGAAATGCGCAATGCGCTATTCGGCTGTGTGTGTGGAGAAGCACACAAGAGCAAAACAGCCCCAAAAAAGCACCTGCGAGGGAATTAAACGTCCGACATTAACCTTAATGCTCGGTGTGGCTCGCTTTTGGAGCAAATTTAGTCATGAAGTTACCTTATTCGAATTGCCCCGTTCCATCTTAAACGGTGCAGCGGTTAACGTTACATTCTGTACCGTATGTAATGTAACTGCTGCACCATTTAAGGTGGAACGGGTGATTCGAATAAGAAGCTGTGGAGCTTTGCTGGCTGTGGAGGTTAGCTTAACCTATGTAGTCTGATTCTGAGAAACAGAACAAAGCCAACATACGCGGTGTAGCGGTGTCCAGTCAGCGGCCTGGAGAAACTCGAGTCCCGGTGGAGGCGAGCAGCAACGTCCGGCTCCCACCAACCCGGCTAACCGACATGGCTTACTGTTTTTTCCCGCTCGTGTCCGTTAACGTTAGGCGACCGAGACGTTATGGCTCGTTAAAGATGCCGCTTCTCTCCCTCTCCGGTGTGGCTCACACAAATGTCGACATTTAAGTCACCTCGTCGACGTTTTCTCACGCTCTCATTTATTTTTGTGGAGTTTTTCTGTAGTGTCGTTAAATCCGTTAGCTAACTGACAGAGGACCAGTTTGAAAAAGACGGAGATTCTGATGCCCCTCACGCGTTATTATTTTCCCTCCACCCGTATTCAGGAAAGGCCCGCCCCCTCCTACGCTAGGATTGGATGTTTTTTCACCCTCGAGGGCGGTCTTCTGTTGTAAATAGCCAATCGTAGCGGAGATGATACGGAAAACGGGTGGGGAGAGAGATAACGGTCGTTTGTTATGATGCTACGGTTGGGCTGTTCAAATCTAAACGTTCTGGAGTCGACTCGGAGTCTCACACACACACACACACACACACACACACACACACACACACACACACATATATATATATATATATATATATATATATATATAGATCCCTATATATATCTAGATCTGCGTTCAATTCGATTACTGCAACGGTTTAATGCATATTATATATATATATATATATATATATAATGCATTAAACCGATGCAGTTTACACACACGCATATATATATATATATATATATATATATATATATATGTGTGTGTGTGTGTGTGTGTGTGTGTGTGTAATGCAGTGATCTAATTGAACGCAGCAACACAGAACACTTAAAGGGGAACTCCACCGATATTTCAGAATTTCTATATCATTTCATTTTTAAGATGTAATTCTTAGTGGTTTGATGTGAAATGCGTTATTGCACAGACTCAGAGTTCTTTATAGTGATACTGGTCAGAACGCGCACACACACACACACACACACACACACACATATATATATTCCTATGGCAGAAAGGAAACTCCATGCGGACCTTGCTGGAAAGCCTCTACACCCTATCTCCACCGGGAAGACCCATGTCTGCCAGCCTCTATCGCGGCAGTCTTGGGCCAGCTGTAGGTACTTTGCAGCCTTCCTTTCGTGGGCCTCCTCACAGCCCTCCTCCCATGGTACTGTCAATTCAACCAGGATTATCTTCTGGTCCTTGGATGACCACAGCACTATATCAGGGCGGAGGGATGTTTGCACCAACTTCCGGAAACTGCAACCTCCTTCCAAGATCCACCCTCATCTCCCAGGAACTTGCAGTGTGGAGAATGCTAGTTCTTTTCTTTTTGGTGGTTTTGTGGGCTAAAGTGGGTTAAAGATGTTTTGCACCCAGACAATATATGGGCCAAGGTCCCCCTCTTGTCGCACAGCTTACAAAGCGGATCCTCTCTTAGACCCCACGTGTGCAGATGTACTGAGGAGGGGAGGGAATCGTAAACCGACCGTAAGAGGAAGGAGATGCGATAGGGCTCCAGGTGCCACAGATCCCTCCATGTGACTTTACGCCTGGGCAAGTCCCACTTTGTCCAGGCCCCCTAGGAACCTTGCTGCACTGCTCTGGCTACTCGCTTCTCCTCCTCTCTGCTCCTTACTTCTGCTTGCACCATGCCTCTCCTGGTTTTGTGTTTGTGCCTCCCCAGGTTTGGAATTGTGCAGAGCCGAGGCCTTGTCGATGGATGCACTGGTTGCCAACTATATCCCGCAACTTCAGGGAGCTGACCGCCTGTTCCACAGCTGCGCTGGCAGCCCACTTGCGTCCTGACCTGGTTATCATGCCAGCTTGTCTGATGAGGTCGTTGTTGGAGTCCCCCAGACTTAGGGCAACTCTGCATTTCGCCACCTTGTACTCCTCTACTACTGAAGACAAGGGGAGTTGCAGTTGACCATACCTGATGTAAAGGCCCACTGATGAGAAGCTTGGGGGAATGCCCAGCCACCTTCGCAGGTGCTTGTTGATCCTTCTCTCAATGACCTTGATGGTAGTCATGGGAAACTCGTAGACTGTGAGTAGCCAAAGGAGCCTGGGCAAGAGGCCGTATTGATACAGCCAGGTCTTAAACTTGCCCGGGAGTAAAGACTTGTCAATCTTCTTCAGCCACTCCTGTCTGCTTCACCGCCTCAGCAACATTGGCACCATCTGTCAGTGACACGTTAAACCACTTTCCCAGGCATTTTACTGGGTTACCCTCGATGGGTGGGATGACCTTACCCTGGACTTGGAGACTAAACCTGCTGGTGACTCTGCCCTTCTTGATGACCATGCTCCTGGACTTCCTGACCTTGAACAGCATCCCTGCCCATGAGGCAACGCTGCCCAATGTATCCAGCACCCATCTTGCTTGGACATGCATCACAGTGGTTACTGTGATGTCATCCATAAACGCTCGCAGCACTGGCTGCACAACGCCAGTCTCCAATCTAGGGCCCCGGGTTATGCCCTCTGCGGCGGATAACAGTATGTTCATGCCCATAATAAACAAGATGGGGGAGATGGTGCACCCTGTTGGAATCCCCTTTTGGAGGTCCAGCCAGTTGGTGGTAAAGAGTGCCGATGTAAGCCTGAGTCTCTATGCTCAGAAGAGAGATTGTTCTGAACTGGGAGATTGCGGAGGACCCTTCCTCTTTCGGAACAAAGCATCCCTCAGCCAACTTCCAGCTTGATGGAATTGTCCCCTTGGCCCAGATTTTCCTCAAGATTTTCCACAGCCTCTTGAGAAGCTTGGGGCATTTCTTCTATACCTTATATGGTATACCACTTGGGCCAGGGGCAGCTGATGATTTGGCCTTGCGGACAACGTCCAGAACTTCTTGCCATGTGGGTTCCTTTGCATTCAACTCAGTTGTTGGCTTCTCAGGCCTTGAGATATTGCAGTTGGCCCCTAGACCCTGACTCCTGTTAGGGTCGCTGTGAGCTTCCGCAAGGAACTCTTCAACCTCCATCTTTGAGCTGGAGAGTGAGCCAGATTTTTGTTGGCATAGAAGAGACTTTGCGAAGCTGTATGGATCCTTCACAAACTGAACTCTTCTCCTTTCTTTCTTCCGACGCTGCTTCCGGATGTGCTCTGCTCTCCTGACCCTGCATAGCTTTTCCCGAAGCTTACTTGTTAGGTCTTTGATACCTTCCTTCTCGGTCGGTGAGCTGGTCTTGAAACGCATGTTGAGGGCTTTTATCTCACTTCTTAGGCGACGGATCTCTCTCTCCCTCCTATTTGGCTGCTGCTGTAGTTGACGTTGGCCTTTCTGCACCATAGTGCCAAAACATTCCTTGGCAAGGTTGTACACTATGGTTATTAGTGCGTCAATCTTCCTATGAGCTGAGCCGAATACAGTTGCTTCCAAGATGCCTTTGAGGTCGTCATCCAGCTGCATCCAAGCATTGTTGTCTGCCATTGTAGGCCATTCAATCCTCTCTCTCCTTGCCAGTTGGATAGGGTGGTTGGAGGGGAGTTCACATGAGCTGGTCTCTGGTGCTGGGGCAGTTCAGTTGCGGAGATATATATGTATATATATATATATATATATATATATATATATATATATATATATATATATATAGATAGATAGATAGATAGATAGATAGATAGATAGATAGATCTGCGTTCAATTAGATCACTGCATCGGTTTAATGCATTATATATATGTGTATGTGTGTATATATGTGTATATATATATATATATATATATATATGTATATATATGTGTGTGTCTGTGTGTGTGTGTAATGCATTAAACCGATGCAGTGATCTAATTTAACGCATGTAATGTACTCCAGCAGAACACTTAAAGGGGAACTCCACCGATATTTCAGAATTTCTATATCATTTCATTTTTAAGATGTAATTCTTAGTGGTTTGATGTGAAATGCGTTATTGCAGAGACTCAGAGTTCTTTATAGTGATACTGGTCAGAATGCGCGCGCACACACACACACACACACACACTTACACACTTTCTAAGCCGCTTCTCCCTCAGAGTCACAGCGGGGGTGCCGGAGCCTCTCCCAGCTGTCATCGGGCGGAAGGCAGGACCCTGGACAGGTCGCCAGTCCATCGCAGGGCAGACAGACAGACACACACAATCACCCACACACTCACACCTAGGGGCAATGTAACATGTCCAGTTGCCCTGACTGCATGTCTTTGGACTGTGGGAGGAAACCGGAGAACCCGGGGGTCACAATGCAAATAAAGCCATTTTATTAAAATTCTATCCAAGGTTCTATACAGAATCATACACACCACATCTGAAGAACCATTACAACATGACATGGTTCTATAAAGAGCCCATAGTTCTAAAGAGAACCGCTCCCTTGATTAAAGAATCCTTGAAGAAACATCTTTTTTAAGAGTGACAGATAAATAAAAAGGGTGGAAAGCTGTAATGTTTTCTGATTCTCCTTCTCCTCCATTTTGTTACAAATTTTAAAACTTACTTTTGTTTTCCACTTTGTACAAAGTAAAATACAGGTATTCTGTTCATATCTGAGTTGTGGAAGGATTCATTCGTCTGTCAGGCTGCACAATAACTGACTGTGTGTGGAATCGAGTCAAAAGATGTGGAGCCGACTCTCGATTCCCAAATAGAATAGGAGAACCGACTCTGTGTGGTGTCGACTCGCAGTCCTAGCTGTGGTATTGATTAGCGCGGCAGTGCAGCGATGCCAAACAGCGATATTTTAGCGGTCACTGTTCACTACACAAACCTAGAAAAGCTGACCCACACTTCTTATTGATCGTTGTTTTACTGAAAAGAAGCATCAAAAGACAACGCACAACAAAACCACAGCCTACAGCTGCTTCTTGCCGCCTTCTTTGTTTTTTGGTGGTGGTTTTGCCTCGTAAAGGGGATTAACTTAAAGGGGAATGCCACCTATTTCTCAAATTTACTGCAAAATTAACTGGTTGAGATGTAAACAGCGGTTCAGAGTGGTTTGGTGTGAAACGCTCTGTTAAAGATACACTTACCGAGTCAGAACTGTTCATAGTGGTGGTGATAGGAACCAGACACCCACCTCTAAAAGCTCCTCACAGAAAGTTCCTACATGAAATGGTTATGAATTCCCTGCCTGATGACTGAGACGCTGTTTTATGATAGTTTAGAGAACTTAAACTCCATTCATGGTGGAGGGATACATGCAGAGTGCTGTGCGGCAAAATAGTCCCCAAAGAAAACTTATAATTCCAGATTTTCCACTATTTTCCATCATCAACATTCCATATAAACTCAGAAGACTCGTGTAGGTTCTCTGGTGGTTCTGGATGGTAAATAAAATGTCTATATCTGTGTTGTAATCATGGTGATGTCTGGTTCCCATCACCTCCACTGTAAAGACATCTGAACCATTTCACACCAAAGCAATATGAATCTGTTTACATCTCAAATGGTGAACTATGCAGGAATTTTGAAAAATCTATGTAGTTTCCCTTTCTTATTACAATCTGCAAACAACTACATGCATCTACAATAAGTGAACACCTGTTAAGACCACCAGGATGCTTTATATTTTGATAGTAATCCAATCAGGAAAATGCTACATACCATAAGGGGTGGGCGATACGGCAAAAACTATTATATTGCGATACTTCTTGACATTTTCACGATATCATATCACAATATTTAATTTTTCTGATATTTAACAACTTGGACCAGACAAAAATATGAACCTGTACTGCCTTATGTAAACAATACAATAATAATAACTCATTTTTATTTAATGTTTTACAAACTGTTGCACTAAATCCAATTAAACAGGCCTTAATTATGCTTACTTTGTAAAGAAACATGTAATTACTCTAAGTACTGCTGATATTCACAATATGTTCGGAAAAGCATATTGTAGCATAATTTATCACAATAAAAATATTGTCATATTGCCCAGCCCTCCTTACAGTTACTCACAGTATCTTTACAACACCACCAGGAACCTAAAGAAACACCACGACAGTTTATGTGAATGTTATCAGCAGGGTTAGGGCTAAAATGCAGACTCAAACAAAGCTGTGCTGCAAACTTCACAGAAGAATGAAAATACAGCCAGGATTACTGAGATTATGGCATTTAATCTGACATTGTTTAATCAAAAACGCATAAAAAGGGCAGCACAGATGAAGACACTTGCGCCATTTGGGGGCTCTAGGGGATCAGAGCATGGTAAAGCAGGTCTGTGTGTGAAGATCTGAGTACTGGATGTTCTCCTGGATTGCTCAGATAAAGGAGGAGAACCACTGTCCTGCACAGGACCAGCCTCCTGCTATAAATATGATTAGGCCGCAGGAGGGAAAGGTCACCTCTGCACATTAATCTCTCACATATCCACATTAAAACACGCACACATCTCTGTTAGGTCTAGCAGCTAAATCTACTCTCAGCTGTCTGAGTGTTTCAGTGAGTCTTCACCTTCATTCCAGCCTCTAGTCTTTCCAGGACAGTGTTGCCAACTCTTCAGTAAGGAAAGTCGCTATTGGCTGTCCGAAAAGTCGCTAGAAGTCGCTAAATGACGCCATCGCCTAATTTGCATAATATATGTTTTATCACCAGACAACCTGACACCATATCGGATATACAGGACTGAGTTAAGGGTCTCCAAGGACATTCGATTTCTATGTACATCCCGCTCTGTAAATACGGGGCGGGGTCAGTCAGCGGCGGCGCATGCGCAGTGTGGACGTGGAGCGGCGTGGGTCTGCTCTGACTGTGAGACTGCACTGTGAGTGCTGTGGGACGGGGATAGAAACGGAAGAGCATGAGGGTTCATCTCAGAGTCTCCAAAAGTCTCCAATAACACCACAAAAAGTCGACAGATTTGTCGCTAGTCGCTTTTAAAAAAATAAAGTCGCTAGAGGCTCTGAAAAGTAGCTAAATCTAGACAATCTGGACAGTCTTTTGCTGGTTGATGATTTTCTGAAGTAATCAAACCTATTCAGCGGTGTTTAGGTCTGGTCTCTGGGGTGGTCAGTCCACCGTCCAGCTTCTTTGTTTGGTGTGTCCGTCTCCTTTTCTCAGTGAGGTTCTTCTTGATCAGCTGCACATCCTTTCAGACCCACAGCGCTGAGTGGTCTTCTCACAGTGGAAGGATGGATAGAAACACCTGTGGATGTTTTCAGATCTGAAGCAGCTTGATTTTCTCGTCTCTCAGAAATCAAAGCTTTAAGTGCTGTTTATCTGATGGGGGCAGTTTTGGGGTCTGCATCAGGATGGTCTTATATCTAATCTCCTCAGAATCACCCTCTAGAAAAAGAATTCATCATGAAATTTACACATACAGTATCTGAATGCAAATCCTCACATTTCTGCAGATATTTTATTATATCTTTTCATTGTGCAGCTTGTATAGCAGTGCAGATTTACTGTCCTCTGAAAAGAACTCAACACACAGCCATTAATGTCTAAATAGCTGGCAACACAACTCACCTCACAGCAAACATGTCCAAATTGTGCTCATATGTCAATGTTTTGTGTGACCACCATTATTATCTAGCAATGCCTGAACCCTTTTGGGCATGGAATTCACCAGAGTGCACAGGTTGCTACTGGAATCCTCTTCCACTCCTCCATGATGACATGATGGAGCTGCTGGATGTTAGACACCCTGCGCTCCTCCTCCTTCTGCATGAGGATGCCCCACAGGTGCTCAATAGGGTTTAGGTCTGGAGACATACTTGGCCAGTCCATCACCTTTACCTTCAGCAAGACAGCTGTCCTCTTGGAGGTGTGTTTGGGATCATTATCGAGTTGGAAAACTGCCATGTGGCACAGTTTCCGAAGGGAGGGGATCATGCTCTGTTTCAGAATGTCACAGTACATGGTGGAATTCATGTTCCCCCCAATGAACCGTGGCTCCCCAGTGCCGGCAGCACTCATGCAGCTCCAGACCATGATGCTACCACCACCATGCTTGACTGTAGGCAAGAGACAGTTGTCTTGGTTCTCCTCACCAGGGCGCAACCACACATGCTGGACACCATCTGAGCCAAATACGTTTATGGTTTGTTAGACCACAGGACATGGTTCCACTAATCCATGTTCTTGGACTGCTCGTCTTCAGCAAACTGTTTGCGGGCTTTTTGTGCTTCATCTTCAGAAGAGACTTTTTTCTGGGACGGCAGCCATGCAGACTGAGTTGATACATTATATGGTGTATGGTCTGAGCACTGACAGGCTGACCTCCCACTTCTTCAACCTCTGCAGCAATGCTGACAACACGATATGACGCTGAACGTGTGGACTCAACTTCTTTGGTCGACCCTGGCAAGGCCTGTTCTGAGTGGATCCTGTCCTGGAAAACCGCTGTATGACGTCGGCCACCATGCTATAGCTCAGTTTCAGGGTGTTAGCAGTCTTCTTATAGCCAATAACTATACATTTCAAAATCCAAAATCACACACACACACACACACACTTCACCCAAAGCCATATAATTACCTCTTTTTAATAGTCAAAATTACAAAATAATAACATGATCTACATAATCTACAAAATAATAACATAATATTCATGATCATGGTAAGCATCAACTTTTTTTTTTTTTTTACCTACAATTGCTAACAGACATGCATACTGCTGAGAAATATAAAAATATAAATATAAATACATCCCATTAATATTTTTTTTCCTTTTACTGGATCCAAGACTAAGATTTAAAATACCTTTTTTTAGCGTTTTTACGAATTAAAATGTGGTAGAGTGGTACAATAAGGCATTGAGATGCAGTGCCAGAACTGTACTGATTCCTATCGAAGAGGTATTATTTCAGCTTAGTGCTTAAAAAAAAAAAAGAAAAAAAAAAATTATAATAATAATTATTCTAACAACCTAAAGATGATTCAAATCTCACTGTGGTTCTAAAGAGGAGGAACAGAAAAAAATTCCAATTAGAAAAAATTAAGTTAGTGTATAACCAGATAATATACAGTACCAACACTAAACTGATCAAACAAATCACTCCAGTACAAAACCAGGATTTTCTTTTTTTCTGCCCCCCCCTAATATCACTTTCCTTCTCCGTGGAGAGGGAGGAGGGGTCGGACACTCATTTCTGGGTATTAAGGTCAATTTCACATGACTAAGCCCTTCTTTCAAACACTTGATTCACACATTCACAACAGAAACGATGATTAAAAAACAGTCACGGGCAAAACGTTGCTTTCCTTTCATCCTCCTGGAAGCAGTAACGACAGTTGCATTCGAGGTTTTTTCGCTCGAAGACAAATAAAAATCGCAGACTGGTCGGTTGGTCGGTCGGTTCATTTGCATCTTACTGGACCAGATCAACAGTATTTTTACATTTTTTTCTCCAAAGTCTCTGTGGTTCAAGACTCACAGACTAAAATGAAACTAAACTAAAAAGGAGGATAGAATCCTGGTGAACGTTTTTAAGGTGCTGATGATCCTGAATAGGGTTCCTGCTCTTTTCACACGCTGTTCCCAAACACTGAGACCAGAAACAGACTCAACACACACACACAAGCGCAAACGCTTCAAGCTCAGTTGCTGCACACTCTTATAAAGACGTTTTTTCAATGGTTCTTTAATAAAGACAGCGTTTCTAAACCATGAACACTCAAATGAACGCTTTGCACGGTGAAATGCCTCTTCAGATTGATGAAGAATGTCATATATCATTCCACATAGAACCTTCTTGATAAAGGGTAAAGCTTCACATCATAGCCATAAAAGAACCCTTTTGGGTGCTATATAGAACCCTTTTTTTAAAAGGTTCTAAATAGAACCATTGTCTTTACTGAAGAACCAGCTTTTGTAAGAGTGTCTCTTTATTATTTTTCTATTTTTTATGTTTATTTTGCTTCAGTTTAAAGTCAACCAAATATTAACCATATGGTCCCCCCTGCCCAACATCAATGCTCCTTCCTTTCATGAAAGGGAAAAAAAACCCAGCTGGCTCAGAGACCCTCTCCGATAACATTTCACTCTCGAACACAACACAGTTCTACGATTTTATACACAAACCTTATTCTTCATTAGAAACACCATTTAAGTGGGAGTGGGAGGTAAACCGGCTTGGATTCCGTCCTGTGTGGGATTGTATCTGCTCTATTAGATTAATAAATCTAGTCGATCAATTAACTTGTTTTAAACGCAAACACAGAGCTTACTAAATCTAAGACAAAATACGGGCGACACTGATAACATCTGGGTATGTTTTGGGACTGCAGTGAGATTTCAGTCAATTCTGGGAACATGTTATTTACATTACATGACCTACAGGACATTCTCGTTGACAGAAGTCCTTCACCCTTGCGCTAGCTCAAAAACGTTAACATTCCTGTTAAAAAGGCTATTGCACATGATTGGTTCCATCCAAAGTCACAAATGTGACCACAGCTATTATTCTATAATGATTTCCCTTGAGCAGACTACTGCGACAACATACTCCTTTTCAGCTTTAGTTTCAGTATCATAGTAAATATATATATATATTCACAGTGCTAAGGAGCTGGGCTGCTCGGACAGCGCCCTCCTCTGGAAATGTATAGTGCCATGCTATTTATTTTTTATTCTTGTTACAGTGCAAGTTACAGCATTTACGCTTTTAAAAACTGCCGTCATTATTTCTATTACAGTTAACGAGTAACATTTCTACTAGTTTTTGTTTTCAGTTTAAAGGCGATGCAAAACGGTGGGTATTTCTGCCGTTTTCCAAACTCCTTTTACATTAATAGCGTGACTTTACAATAATTTCAAATTATTTTTGAACAAGAAAATATAGAAATAGGAATAAGTTACACATCAATAGCAAAACTGATCAAACGAATCAGTAATAAACTTTCAGATCTGAACTGCACTGAGTGAGCCCATGCGCTTGCTCAAAAAAAAAACAAAAAAACTTGGGCATCCAACAATAAAGGATGCCTCGTGTATGTATTACATGTATTACACAGTGACAGAAAACATGCTGCACGTGAAGTGGCTTAATAAAAATGACTTTACTGTTGCTAAAAATGGCGTGTAGGGGATGCAAATCCTCTAGTGGCAGTTTTAATCTTTAACTCCGTGGAACCACAGTTGGTTCCAAAACGTGTCATATTCTTCATAGCTTTCATATTTCAGAAGCTACATTCAGAAGCTGGGCGCCATATGAGGCTGTAACTCTTCTCTCCAGTCTAATAGATGGTGATGTCATTTTAAACCCTTATAATAAATGAAGCTGAACTCAGTTTGTTTTTCTGCTGAAAGTCAAGCCATTTTTCCCCAAATCTGGGCTATAAACTATAAACAGATGGCGTCTCTTAAGTGATCTGCTCTGTAAACATTACTTTTATAAAATAACACAAAGAGCATCTGAGATTTTTGGCTTTCAGCAGTAAATTGTAAGCATATGGCAATATGTGAAATCATAAAACACATTATGTTCATTCGAGTGGAGATTTACACAAAAAAACACCCCAAAATTTACATTTATTTAATGTATTTACTGAATATTTTGCCTTACGATTTGTGCATGTAAATTCAGATGATTGTTTCTGGTCAGGCAGTGAGCTTGTCGGGCTCATATGGTTAATGATAATAACCATAAATCTCTTTTTCATCTATGCGTCCCATAAAGCAGCAGATGCTCTTGAACCGTCGACACTTATTGGTGCATTAATTAACACCTGCTTTCTGGTTTGTACTCAACTGCTTGCAGCATGTTGACCGAGCCTTGTCGTTTGCAATCGTGTGCTTGAGTTAGGCATGTTTCTGGTCTAAAGTTCTAGATACAGTTTTCCAATCTGCCTACAGTACAAACTACCACAAACTCTCTTTCCCAAAGCAGTGCTCATACTTCAGCATGTGTTTGTATGCATGTGTGATGGGGGAGTGGGGGGTTCATTTCTGGAGGAAAATGACTTATGAAGGGATTCATTACACACGACCCTCACGCTTTCACCGCCGCATCCCCTCATCCATCCTTCGCTTTTTTCACCAACTCTACCCCACCCTTTTCATCTTGCTCTTCTTTAGGGATGCACCTGCACAGAATCTCTGAGCCGATAATTACAACCAATAATTAATACCTACATTTCTTTGTATTTCACACTATAATCCACACATGAAGTGCAGAGAACGAAATATTGATGTGCTGTGGTTTTGGACAGAATGTGTAGTTCAGTGAAAAGCAAACATTAACTACACTCTTAAAAAAGAAGGTGCTTCAAGGGTTCTTTAGTAAAGAAAATGGTTCTATACATGAGGCCCCAAAGAACCATGAGGACCCAAAGAATCCTTTGCCTGATTAATGGGGTCTTTGCTTCATGAAATGCTTGTTCAGATTGATGGTGAACGTGCTGTAGATCGTTCTATATAGAACCTTTTTGAAAATGGTTCCCTATCGCACCCAAATGGGTCCTTCTATTGCTATGGCATCCAGTTTGTAACAATAAAAGAACCCTTTTTGGTGAAAATGCAAAATGAATAAATCAACAGCAAATTGGCCGTTTGCGATTCAGTTTTCGGCGTGGACGTGCTCTACGTGTCAGAATAAAAACGGAAACCATATGTAAATATATGTAAATTAACTCTAGGCGGGGCTAGCGGAACAGAAAAAGCAGCTGTAGCTGAACTAAAGCTTAAAGCAGAGCAAAGTGTGTGCATTTTCATTTATATTTATCATCCTATACTAGTACATCAGCACATACAGAGACATATGTCCAGCCAAGACAGTAAAATGGACATGAATTGTTGTGGCTCCCAGGATGAATTGATTTTGTTGAAAGGACTAAATGGCTTTTCTTAACGTTTGGGTTGAAATAGATTAATTTCAACACTTATTTACCAACATCAGCTACTCAAACTGCAGCCTAACCCTGTCACAAGCCTCTAAACTACCACCCTGGACAGAGCCTGCCTGTTTGTGTAGGGTATTTTGGTGAGGTCAGTCTCACGATACCAGGTCAGTGTGCAGCTCATATGTTACAATACTAAAACTTTGACACATCTAATGGTTTCGTAATTCAAAGAGTCCAGTGATACTCAGGAGAAAATGTACCGTGATAAATGTATTACCACAGGATGCAGTAGCTACCACTAAGTCTGGCATAGAGGATAAAATGCCAAAAGTAATGTTCTTTAGCTGTAAATGATTATGATTTTTTATTATTGTATATTTTGTTTCATTTCTTGGATGCTTTTATCCAAAGCCTCTTACAATGCTTAGTGATTCTAACAGTTTTTCCTTACTGGTGTAGCAGCAGCACAATGAGACCCAAGCTAAAATCAGGGTGGTGAAGTTATTGGTTATAATTATCGGATGTAATTACAAAATCAGACTGATAATAATAACGAACATTGCCTCTTTATCAGAGAATAACATCAGTCGCTAATGTACTATGCACCCCTTCGTTTTCCTTCTTCATGGCTAAGGGAACAGGGGAAAATCTGAGCGCATCTTGAGGATGGCGGGAGGAGGGGACGGTGGTGGAGGCGACGGGAGGGTCTATATGGTCAAACAGACAGCCATCGTCGTCACTGGGACAGAGAGCAGAAAAACTACAGTAGAGAGTCACAATCACAGTATCGTTAAAGAGTCCTGCAGCAAGAAAAGCGAGTGAGATTTCGAGCAACAAAGTGAGAAAGAAAGATACGGAGAGAGAGAACCAGCCAGTGCAACAGTGCAATGTGGCATTTTTTTCCTACTTGGTACTGAAATCATTAAGTCTCTGACTGCCCTGAAGTCAATCTCAAAGCCTTTTGTTCTCCCTGTGTCTCAATTCGGCCTCTACAATCGTGTTCCTTGTTCTCTACAGCCTGGATCAGTTTCGTCCAAAATTGGTTTTGAAATATTTTCGTATGTATCTATTTTCTCCTCGTGGGGAGAAAATAGATACAGGATAAAATGTGTCATGTTATTTAAATACGCCTACGGGTATGACAGGTTGGCATGCTAAACTTGGTTATAACATGCCTAATTACTGTCATAACATTCTGAAATCCTGCGAACAGCCTAATGCAGAAGAGATTCTGCAGAAATTCAAAGTTTGGAGATTAAAGACATCTTAAACTCTTAACTTTCAAGGTTTAAAACTGCAGCTTCATACTAGTGCGCGCTAACTGCATTCCAAAAGTTAGGTGGCAGCGAGAACTGTCCAATGAAGGCTCTTCTTTTGTATTAAATAATTCAAAACAGAACAGTCTACCATGGCCGCTTTGTACAAGTTCGATTAAAATATGAAGGGGAAACCACTGCTAATGTGAAGGATCGAGAGAACGAATGAAATCTCGGATGCAAAGCATTAATTTGTAACTAAAAGCTGCTCCTGCAAGATGAAAACTGTTTAACTTACTGAAAACACGCCCTGAATTCAAGCTGCAACCTTTTAAACAGATACTGATATGGAGTATGGCATGCTTTACTAATTTTTTGCCAATTTTGCAAAATTAGCACAACTAGGCCCGAAACATACTTCACGCAAGTAAGCGAACACAAATGTCAGCGTGTCAACTGCAAACACTCAGACCTTCTGTGCAAACTGCAGTCTTATGTCACTGTGGTGGTTAAAACAGTATTGAAGAGGACAAATCAGAGAGGATCTACTATTATTCCAACAGCCTCAACAGCTAAACGTGGACAGTAGAGGAGAGTGAGCTGGAATGGAATGGAAATACGCTAACGTAACATATTGCTGTTGTCAGAATTTTTCAGTTTTTGGCATAATTTGAAAAAACCTGATACCCCTTACAATGTATGCAAATGTCACGATGAATAGACTAAAAGAAGCGACCTAATACAATTTGGAAAAAAGTCTGGTTCCACTGACTTAGTAGTGTAGGTTTTTTCCTTCTCCTGGACAGTTACCATTTTGGAGATAAGGGGTTTTCTTCCGACAACAGCGATGTGTTTTAAGTTCACGTAAGCCATCTTTGCATGAGACTCAACTTCTTGTCTGCTGCAGCAGTTGAGAAAACACGCTGGTGGTATGAGACCGCTTGGACAGGCATGGCCTTCGGTATAGCGCCTGTAATGTTGTAATGCTCAGAATGCAGCTTACACTTGTGTCGTGTTATAAAATGTGATGTGACACGGTTTTGAACGCAACTACACACTAAACCCTGTCTGCGCTGCTCAAAGCGTCTGCGTTAACATCCTTGCGTAAAGTATGTTTTGGGCCTTTAGATATCACATTTACCTTTAATGCTGGCCAATCACACAGGGTGATTCAAAAAGATTCATCCAATTTCAAAATGATTCATTTCAATTGTAAATCGTTTATGTAATTTTACAAGGTCTCAGTCTAAACCTCCTCCAACTGTATGGACAACATCAACACCACAGTCAAACTCATCCCACACTGGATTGGGCATGTCGAGTGTTGCTGCACTCACGGCTCTTTCAGTGCCATTTCGGAGATCATCCAGTGCTGTGGAACCAATGATGAACGCTCTGAGCTGTAAACGAAGGATAATTTTGACTGAAACAGCCTTCAGTGAAGCAGCAGTCTAGAAATGCAGCCTACTTTGGCTACAGCCTAGCTTTTGGGGTGCAGCGATTGCATACAGCGTTCCAGACCTCATTTTCTGGTGGTTCTAGTACCTTATCCAGGTAGAAACATATGCCATGTGCCATCTAACTGTTATTGTAAATAAACTACTTGCACTTACATTAACTAGTCCTGTACAGCAGTACTCGATTTGAGACACAGGGTATCTCCACTCTCCTCATGCTGGCCTTCCAGCGATGTTGCCTTGGCAATTCTGAGACAATAACATCCCTAAGCTGCTTGTCTGCTGCGGAGACAGACAAGCATAACGTTTATGCGCATAACGTGTCGTACTGAGGCGACAATTATTTGCTACAGTAGCTGCGTAGTCTGTGTAGGTTGTTGTGAGAGCTGCTCAGCTAGCTGTATGATGGCTCTGTTCACAGTATTTGCTCTAGTAGTGTGGTTCTGTCTGTGGGAGCGAGGGTTATAGCATATAGCATTCTTATAAACATGTCCTATGTATCATCAGGGTACACACTTAACGCACACTTCGCTAGCTTAGTGCACATGCGACTGTGTGGGATTGCACACTGGCCGTCAGAAGCCCAAGAACTTCCAGCTTTTCAAATAAAGATTGAAAAAAGAAAAAAAAAATATTTTGCAAAACCTGCTATTCATACCAAGAAAGACATCATACCAGAATCTGACAGGATTAGCAGTTGTGATCAGTCATAAATTCACTTCTCCATTAACATTTACAGCCTCTGTTAACAGTTTTCAGTTAATCAGATTTTCGCTTACTGTGTCTTTAAGACTAATGCATGCAATCAAGCTCTGGCTGCCCTGGACTGCGCCCTGTTCAATAAGCAGCCCATGGTGAAATGTACTGAACAAACACTTCAGATTGAAATCCTCTCTTCTCAGATGTGTGGATCCTTAATGGTTAATCGTTTTTTCCCGCATTGTCCTCGGCAATAACTCTGCTACAGACTGTCTGTGGGAACACTCCACATTACTTCAAGAGGAATGGGTGGGGCTAAATGTCTGTGACATCACAACCATGATAAAGTAAAAATAGGCTGTTATTACAGTTTTGTTTCTGTGTACAAATTGTACATTTTTAAATGTTTATACACCATTTATCACCCACCCCCCTTTTTTTAGTTCTATCTTACATGACGTGAGCCTTGTAGCAGGTACTTATTTCCTACTTCACTGCGAAGTAACAGTGAAAAATGAAGAACTGCAAAAGACATTAAGATATCTCTAAACTTTTGACGGCCAGTGTATGTGTGTGTTTGTATTACAAGCCTGCAGTTACTAGCTCTGTGGCTGCTGGGCGATGCAGGAGCAGTCGGTGACCAGCAGGTCCACCACTGTGTTGCCACTGACAAACACAGTGGGAGCGGGGGTCATGCTGCTCAGGGTCACGGTGCCGGCTGATACGCCATCCGCGCTGCTGCTGACTGGCACTGGTTCGCTCAGCGCCGGGTTGTGGGTGCCCATGTGGCCTTGCAGCTGCGTGGGGGTTTTGCAGTGGACGCCGCAGAGCTGACAGACCAGAACACCTCCGGCGCCAGCTGAGCCGAATCCGCCGCCGCTCTCCTTCCACTCCTGACCGTGGTGCTTCTGGGCATGGATGCGCAGGTACGTCAGCGTGGTGAAGCCTGCGAGAACAAGCGAGATGCCGTTAATTATTCTGAATAAATCTCAGACTTTTAAGCACAACTATCCTTCTATCCACAGAGGTCTTATTTGTATGTGTAGTCATTCAGTTTGTATGTTAGTTCTGTCTTCTTATGTGCAGTTATCTCCTACAGAACGTGGCCCTGAATCTATAGTCACAACACTCTGTACCAGGAACAGCAGACAGATACTCAACAAGACACCGACAATACCATGTAGTTATTTGTCCTTGAGCAGAGACAACTGGTTAAACTGGTCAAATCCTGTAACATCTGGGCTGTTAATGCTAAAGTTTTGGAGCTAATGTCATCAATCATATTAGTAATATTTTAGTATCAAATAATCTCCCAATTTACTTGACAATTACTTGCATAATCAGAGCTTTAGAAAGTGGCCAAACAACAAAATGGACTTAAATGAGCAAAACCAAACTACGAACAGCCTTCCTGCAACACTTTACTGGGAAATGTATTCATTTATTTAAAAATAAATACATGGAAAAAGTTCAGCGGTATGCAAAAGTTTTGGCAGCAACTGGGTTTTTTACACTCTCTATCAGGAACAAGCTTCTACACGTTTTAAGGCGCAATTACTGTTTATTTGGTGAATTCAACAAACTGGGGGAAAACCAACGCAAATGTTGCCAGTGCAAAAGTTTGTGGGCACTAAAATGATCAGAAAATGCCAGGTTTAAGTTTGTTTATGATATGAACGTTTTACATTACATGATTTTGTACTATTTAGTATTTAAGAGGACTACTACTAATAATAAAACACTGCAGTACAATAATTATTATAAATACTACTGGTACTACTATTGTTGTTATTGCTGCCATCATCATTATTGTTATTATTATTATCATTATTATTATTACTACTACTATTACAGCAGCTAAAACGTATTCTTCATGTCAAAACATGAACAGAGAAACAGCATATATAACAATGACATATCAGACAGTAGGATTCTAAAATGTGATTTTGAGGTACATTTTGTTCATGACATATGCTTAAAAGAGAAAATAATAGTAATAATAATAACAACAACAACAACAACAACAACAACAATATCTCTAAATAATAGAGATAGAATGCAAGATCTCTGCTGTATGCCTGATCAGAGAGAGGGAAGGGGTTTATAAAGTGAAAGATCAGAAAGAAAAACAAGAGCAGGACACTGACTGCGGTTACACAGGTGGCAGGCATGATGCTGTGATTGGTTGTGCACCCTCATGTGATCGGTGATGTAAGCGGCAGACAGCAGTTTGCCACAAATGTGACACGGCACCTTCTCCTCGTGCCGGATCATGTGAGCGCGCAGGCGGTCTTTCGTGGCAAAGCTCGACTCGCACGTCTGAGAGGAACAACAAAATCAAACCTAACACAACATGTAGTTACAGAGAATTACGAAGGTACAGAAATCGTTACGGAGGTTATGTACAAATTACGGAAATCCTGAATGTCCGTTTTCGTCAAAGACAGCTAATCACGTTTTTAATAAACCTGTAACAGCTTATGTGGACGTAGAATGAAATAACGGCACAGTACCGGGCATTTAAAAGGTCGCTCTGAAGAATGGACCTGTCTGACGTGGCTGTTGAGATGGTCAGGGCTACAAAAAAGAAAGAGTGAAGGATGATGAGCTTCAGGCTTTCATTATCAACACATCACAGCTACACTGAATATCACAGTTCTGTCACAATATTTCAATTCTTTCCATCTTTCTATTACTTAGCATTATGCTCAGTCAAAAGTTTGGGGACACTTTGCTTTTTGTGGGTAATGTTGTATTTTGTACTAAAAAGTATTTCAAAGTATTAAACTTGCGGTAGCAGCGTGTGTGTGTGTGTGTGTGTGTGTCTCTGACTGTGAGTGTTTCATTTTCACTGATATATTTCAATAAAATCAAGAAAAAAATAACAGCTAGGGATGTCCTGATATGACACACTGGATTGGAGTTGAATACAGGCATGTTTTCATGAATCAGTTACTGGCTAAAATGAGTTCGATCCAGTTCCAAGCTTCTGTTTCTTTCTTACACTCTGTTTACTTGACCCTGCGTCTGTGAAGATAACAGACAGATCTAATTCTGTGCTGTGTGGAATTAAGTGGACGATGAAGTGCCAATGTACTAGGTATGGCTGGGCCAGGGTATGTTCACAATATGTTCACAGTGTTTAATTTTTCAGAGTTTTGATAACTAGAAATGGATGAAAAGCATGAATAGTGCCACAGAATCAAAAAAAAAAAAGTTGCTTAAGTACTGACGATACTAGTAAAAACACATTTGTAAGGCAGCCCTCTTTCGTCATTTGCCTGAAGCAAAAACACACTCGCACCACATTTGCATTCAAAAACATTGCATGAACATTTTGCTTTACCAGCACCGCTTCCGGTTTTAACCTAACGTTAGCACATTCAAACCAGAGAGAAAGCAGCAGCTGCTCCATGCATGTGAGAGATATTTGGGCGGTCAACAATATCGAATCATAAGTCAATTTTAGAGACACTATAATAGGGTCATTTTAAAGAAAATGATCCAGACTGTCTCTTTATGCCACATTATAAGGGGATTTTACTGTGTTATAAAACAGACAGCAAATTGCACGGTATTATCTAAAATATATGATTAGTATTGGCCGATCAGCATTGGCTGGAACGTAGTTTAACGAGTGCTGACACCACAACAAAGGGATAAAGAGGGTGTGGCCTTCAGTATTATCCCAACTATCACTAACATTGTCACAAATATTTACACGTCTATCACGGTTTTCCTCTAAACAGACCTGTTATGTTATTGAAAATCAACAAAAAATGTTTGTTTGTACTAAGAAGTATAAAAGTATTAAACCTCAGGCAGACAATGTGTGTGTGTGTGTGTGTGTGTCTGACCGTGAGAAGGCCTTGGCGCAGTGGGGGCAGACGTAGGGCTTCTCCACGCCGCCCTGGTGGGAGCGGACGTGGTGGCTCATGCGGTCTTTCCTCTTGAAGCGCTGCTGGCAGATGGGGCAGGAGAAGGGCTTCTCGTCCGAGTGAGAGAGGCGGTGGCGATTCAGGTGGTAAACGTCCCTAAAGGCCTTTCCGCACGTCTCACATGCGTGGTTTTTACGCACGGGGTTCGGGTTCACCGGCCGCTGCTGAACGCAGAGAGACACAGAGCATGACTGTGAGAACCATTCCTTTCACAATAATTCGCTTTTATTCTTAGCTACAAAACCATGACGTGCTTTAGAGAGGGAGACCAGAACAACGCTGTTAAGGCCCAGTCCCATGTCATTTTAGTCCTTAGTCCTCCGTTGTTTTTTTTTGGTGTAGGGTGTCCTGATTCTTGCTGAGACAGAGGGGTGGGGTGAACTTTTGGGGCTACATGACCCTCCAAACAGGTTTTTCAGACTCCAAACAGAAAAACCAACAAGAGACCAAAGAAACCCACAAATGTGAGAAAATTGAGAAAAATGTCTTTTTAGTGTATTTTGGTCTTTTTCTTCATAAAACCCATTTTTTTAGAAAATCACTATTAGGAGCTGTCTTGGTAGCTAGCTAACTTTCCAGTTCCACCTTAAACAGTCCAGTAGTACCAAAGCCTCAAACGCCAGAATGTAACTGCTGCACCATTTAAGGTGGAACGGGAAAATTCAAACCAGAATCTGAAGAATATCTAACCTCAGCTTCATTTTCACTGAAGAATTAGGGGGGGTGTATCATCCCTAAATGTAACTAAAGCCCAGCAGTGAGGAGCTGAACCCTCCTCTGCTGTCACTGCTGACGGGCAGGGTTGCCTACAGAGCAGCGCTAGTAGCTGTTAATGAAGAGATGTTCTTTTTTTATTTAAGGATCGTCATATTATTTTGCAGGGGAAAATTTTAACCACTCAGTTCCAAGTGGCAAGGTGACAGTTCACTCCATTGAAACAACAATTAACTGGACCTCACCTGTTCTTATTAAAACACAAACTGTGGATGAATATGATGTGAGAAAGTCAGATATCATAGTGAGAACTGGAGAATATTTCATTGCAAACTGGCAGCTCACTTGAAAGTGCCTTGACATCTGGATCAAAACATTATAAGCATGATGAAATCTCATATTTGCCTGCATATATTTATATATCTCAATGTATATATCTGCATATATCTCAATGTGCAGTGCACACATCTCAACTTTCTTCCCAACTCTTCCAGCCTTCTAATGGACTGTTACTTGAATGAGTATTCAGTTTCATCGCTGACTATGTACCACTACGCTATTCGTGAAGCATCTGAGTCGTAAAAATCCTGCTTGAAAATACTGGAGGGCCTCTGATCAATTCGGAGCTCGAACTGAAAGCTGAAGAGTGAATAATTTCTCCTCACACATTACCCGATCATCCGTGCTGTCCGTGTGATGATCAAGCTCCTGACCTGAAAAAGGTCGGAAGGAGCAAATCGTGGTTTGAAATCAGGCTAAAAATCATACAGCGCAGGTCCGATTTACGTGTCCTGCTGGTTTGTGCGTTTATGACTGAAGGTATAGACCAGGCAGGAGAGTAAAAGGTGCAGAGCACCCCCTGGTGTATGGTTCGAACTGTGCAATCATTTTATCAAAAATATCTAAAACGTGATATTGGAGGAAAAAGTCTCTCAAGCCTTGTTATAAGCAAATTATCCACATGTTATGAATGTGTCCTTATTTATTCTGTGAGCTAAAGTGTAACCCAAATTATGAACGGAAGGCCAGAATCATGGCTCAGCCCAAGAAGCCCACCTGAACAGGCTCAGCTGTTGCCATGACGACCACCGCGGCAGGAGGCAGGGCCGTGACAGTGGACGCCACGCTGACCATGGCCGAGTCGTTGGTGTCCTGAGTGAGCAGGGGCTGCGAGAGGGGGTCGGGGAGCACGGCCGGAGGTGGCAAGGTGGGAGCGTGCTGCTCGGGCATGCTCAGCTGAAGGAGGGACAGAGGGACGGTGGGATGCTCCACCGCCTCTTTAGCGCCGCCTTCCTGGTTCTGTGCAGCACCGCTCTTCATCCGGACACCGGTGTGGACGGACTGGTGGCGCCGCAGATTGTAGCTGTTCTTGAACTGCTTGCTACAGATGGAGCAGATGTGAGCCACGCGGGCCGGACGGGACGGCGGCTTCACTGCAGAGACAGAGGACATCTCAAACAGTAAAAAAACGGATAAATACAAATGATTTACGCTTTACATTAAAGAAGTGACCCCGTCCTACTTCAGCTCTCTCGCTTGTGTTTGTATTCAATATGTGCTCGTTTCGTTCTGCTGCTTAAGGTTTACGGTCTGGAGCTGTTTAAACTGGGATTAATAGCACAACAAATTTAACAGACAACTAGCAACACAAAAGCATGAATCAGTTGATTAATCTGCATCTGAATTTGCCAAATGGTAAAAAAACCTAATTTACTCACCACTCAAATCAAATAGCCAGGTTAAACTTAAGGCAGATGCTGCACCCATTAACAAACAGGTGTGTGTCTCAAATTATAACTAAAAGCTACATTAAAACTATGATACTTCATGAAACCCTTTTCATTTAGTACCTAGTACCAAACACATGGCTTACTTAAGATTAATACAGTATTTGTAGAGACCAAATAAAACACATATGATTGTGCTAAATAAAAATGACATTTACGGACAAGTCTTTTTCAGTTTCTGGAAAGAATCAAGCTTTTTCGGCAAAGGGAATTCCACCAATTTTTCAAAATTTCCATTGCTGCACCAAGCTCTTCAAAGTATTGGTGATTGGAACCAGACACCCAAATAGTTTAAAGCCTCTAAAAGCTCCCTTTCATAATTTTCTATGTAAAACACTTATGAATACGCTTCCTTCCATTTTACAATAGTTTTGAGCAGGTTCTGGTCTATTCAAAGGAGGAGGGGGTGGGTGGAATTCCCCTGAAAGGTGCACAATCGCTCTGATCTTTAACCATCCCTCTTTTCTCACCCACCAGGTACAGGGTCCTCGCTGAGCGCGGCCGTGTCCACAGTGGATGGAGGCGCCAGGTGCTCGGTAGCCGGACTCTGGGGCAGGAGCTCGGACTGGAGGCTGCCGTCCACCTGGGTCTGACCGGCTGTGGTCTGAGAAAGAAAAACAAACTTCTAAACCTCTTAAAACTTTTTAATCCAGTATGAATCTGCAGTGTGTGTAGTTTTACAGTCTGACGGTAATAATTGTTGAGGGATTTTAATCCAGTATGAATCTGCAGCGTGTGTAGTTTTACAGTCTGACAGTAATAATTGTGGAGGGATTTTAATCCAGTATGAATCTGCAGTGTGTGTAGTTTTACAGTCTGACGGCAATAATTGTGGAACGATTTTAATCCAGTATGAATCTGCAGTGTATTGTAGTTTTACAGTCTGACAGTAATAATTGTGGAACGATTTTAATCCAGTATGAATCTGCAGTGTATTGTAGTTTTACAGTCTGACAGTAATAATTGTGGAACGATTTTAATCCAGTATGAATCTGCAGTGTGTGTAGTTTTACAGTCTGACGGCAATAATTGTGGAACGATTTTAATCCAGTATGAATCTGCAGTGTATTGTAGTTTTACAGTCTGACGGCAATAATTGTGGAACGATTTTAATCCAGTATGAATCTGCAGTGTATTGTAGTTTTACAGTCTGACGGTAATAATTGTGGAACGATTTTAATCCAGTATGAATCTGCAGCGTGTTGTTGGCCCACAACTCACACATAAGTTCATCCCTTACAATTACACTAGTTACTAAACAACACGCCTGGAGTTCAAAGGGCTGAGACAGGGTGTCCAGCTCTGATGTTGAATTAGACATCTTTGAGCACCAAGCTGTCCTGGAAGGAGACCCTCCAGAACCAGAACTGGACAGCTCTGTCATTAAACCACGCAGAACTTATTCCTTCATAAATACAAACGAGTGGATTTGCTGCTGGAAAATTTTAAATGCTTATGTTTTCACACATTTACAACAGCTGGTCATGAAGAACCAGGATACAGTCTTTTAATAATGGTTCTTAGGAAAAGGCAATTGTTCTATTTAGAACATGAGCGATTAAATGGTTCTACGTAGCATCTAAAAAGGTTTTGCTATCAAAAAGCTATGGTTATGGGCTCAAGCTTGCAACAACAGAAGAACCCTTTTTGGTTCATTTAGAACAAATTCTCTGTCAATCTGAAGAACGATTTCACCCTGCGAAAAAAAACATTTAAGCATGAAATGGTTCTATGCAGCCCTTACGATCCTAAACAGTTCTTCGCATGGTGAAATGGTTCTTAAGATCGATGGAGAACTCAATGTATATGGTTCTCTAGAGCACCTTTGTGAAAATGGGTTCTGCTGTTGTTACGATGTCAATCAAACAAAAGAACCCTTTCTAATGCCATAAAGAACCATTTTCAAAATGGTCCTACATAGAACCATATACATAGATCGCTGCAGTCTGAACAAAACCTCATAACTTTCCAAAAGAGAAAGAACATACTTTACTTTTATGGACGTCAGCAGAACCATTGCCTTTGCTAAAGAACCCTCAAAGAAGATGGTTCTTTGAGGGTTCTTAATTTTCAAAAAGGTTCAGATTAAACAGAACCATATGCAACATATTCTCCATCAAGAACTATTTCACCATGCAAAGCACCATTAAGCATGTAATGATTCTCATGGTTCTAAACAGAACCATTCCTCTTACAAAAGAACCCTCGAAGAACTACCTTTTTAAGAGTGTATGGTTACCAAGCTTGTACCAACAGCAGAATTTCCAAAAAAAGGGTCTATAAAGGAACAGGAAGAACACATTCTCCATCAACCCGAAAAACTACTTCACCAAGCAAAGAACCACTTACGCATGAAATGGTTCTATACAGAACTCATGGTTCTAAATAGAACCACTCCTTTTCCTAAAGAACCCTTAAAGAACCACTTTTTAAAGACTGTATTGATCCAATGTCAAGATTGCAACAAGAACAGAACCCTTCTTGGTGTTCAACAGAACCATTTTCAATCAGGTTCTACACAGAACCACACAGAAAACATATTCTCCATATATCTGATGAACCACTTCACCATGAACAGGTCCTATCCAGAACTCGTGGTTCTAAACAGAACCACTCCTTTTACTAAAAAACCTTGAAGAACCACTTTTTAAAGAATATATTCTTAAAATGTCAAGAACAGAACCTTTTTTGGTGCTCAACAGAACCATTTCACCATGCAGAGAACCATTTAAGCATGAAATGGTTCTATCCAGAACTCAAGATCCCAACAGAACCGTTCATTTTCCTGAAGAACACTTAAAGAACCAGCTTTTTTTGAGAGTGTAGTTCAGGACACACTCCCCCACCCACCCAGACCATTAGCTGAGCTGGGACCCCCGGGACCCCGGACCCAGGACCCCCGGGATCCCGGACCCCACTCACCTGGAAGAGAAAGTTGCTCCAAGCAGCATCCATTTTGTTCTGAAGTGAAAACCGAGCCGAACTAAAAGCCCAAACTGAGCGGATTTCAGCTTCTGCTCTTCAGCATCATCTGGGGCAGCAGCCCACGGGCTGCCCGGCTATAGAATCGACTATAAACAGGCGGAAAACGGCGCTTTACCGACCCGCCGCGGAGCTCGCCAGCCTCGGATCAGCGGAGCTGGATGACGGGCTTTATTCTCAGCTCGGAGCAACTTCCCCGCAGCGGTTCACAGGCTTCAGTCTCTCGACACACGACACCAATAATGTCATTTCTACACACTCACATCATGCATTACACACCAAAACCACACGGCTTTATGAGTTTATGTTGCCTGTGAGACAGTAACTGAACCGGCGCCTGGCACAGCTAAAAACCGCGCTTCATAAATCTCTGCGGGTCTGTATCACACCAACAGGCCGCGCCGGGTGTTGTGTCGAAGCCTCGGTGTCGAGTTCACGCCGTGGCCGAGGCAGACACAGCCCGAGCTCGGCCGCCTCGGCGCCTCCACTCGCACGATGTCATCTTTCTTTTTTTATCGCTCTCTCTCTCTCGCTCGCTCGCTCGCTCTCTCTCTTCTCCCTGACTCTTACTCTCTCGCTCTCCCGCTCCCTCCCTCCCCGGCTCTCTTTCTTCCTTTTCTTTTTTAATTCCTCTTTCTTCTCCCCCTCCTCTCCGCTTTCCTCTCGCCGCGGCGTCCCAGTCGGTCTTAAAGGGATCGGAGTCCGACTCGGCCGAAGAGAACGCAAACACGCGCGGGCGGGCGGGCTGGTGTTGCTATCTTTGTGAGGACTTCCGCGCAGCTGTGACTGAGCGAAAGCCGCATCTGCATCACATCAATAGACGAGCCTCATAATCATCATGCAAATAAACTATGTGCTTAAAACTTATACTTTATATCTATCTATCTATCTATCTCTCTCTCTCTCTCTCTCTCTCTCTCTCTCTCTCTCTATATATATATATATATATATATATATATATATATATATATATTTGAATATTTGGGCTGTTATTGGAACAAAACCTCGGATCTCCAAAATAGTAACTTTACAGCAGAAGGAAAAAACCTGCTTTACTTATAGTGTAAGTCAATGGAACCAGACGTTTTGTCCAAGTAATTTTGGGACGTTTCTTTTGGTCCATTCATCATGAACTTTACACACAACGTAAAGAGCAACATGCACTTTCAAATGATGTCAAAAACTGAAAAACAACAAAAATGAAGATGCATGGTTTTGTAAATATTTTGTATTTTTTGTAATGTACTTTGGCTTTTTAATGACTTGATATCACAGCGTGAATTATAAACATCTTTTCGTCATTTTAGTGTTTTTTTTTTCGGCTCAGATTTCTGTATTTCAAATTTCCCATTTCATGACCTCTGAAATAAAGTTACATGTAAATTTATGATGCACTGGAATAACCTTCACATTTGGGGACGTGACAAAACACTCGTATAAAACGGCTGAACGTTATTTTGTAATTGTGGAACCTTTCAAGTATTTCTCTAGAGAACCTCTGGAGGATTCAGTCAAGTCTGAGTGCCCCCCCCCCCCCCCCCCCCACATCAGGTCCTCACACAGCGCGAAAAACAAGTGGACCCACACACGCGCACGCGTTCTCTCGCGCGCCCTAAGCTCACTTAACGTCTGCCGACAGAAACGGGAACGGAAAAGCCGCGTCGGCCTCGCTCTGCGCTCCTTCTGCTCATAACGCAGCACAACGCGCTCATAAACCGCTCATAAGGGCGTCAGGGAGACAGATCAGCGACACAGCACACAATAAAGCACATAAACGGAGGAAGAGCTGCGCGCTAGCATCGTCCTCTTAAAGGGATGGTCAGAATGACGCAGAGAGGATTTTCACTGAAGACATTTTTACAGATGTGAGGGGAACAAAAACACCACAGGACACAAACGCAGGACAGCAGGTCCTCCGGAATCACTGACCGCTGATCAGACACATTACAGCCTACAGTAAAGACTTCACCCTCGCCACATGCGCTGTAGATACGCCTGACCGCCCTCCTGGCGGCGCTGCAGGAGCGCCTGAAGTCAGAGTTTCAGGCTTAAACACGGAGAAAACCCTCCTCTGATGATGTAGCTTGAAGGAGGGAGGATCATTTTCAGAAGCTGCTTTGAGGATGGAGTGTTTTCAGCGTCACTAGGACAGTTTTATGAGGGCTTTAGGCCATAGATCTACACACCTAGATGCCGCGTAGGATCCAGCCAGGCACGTCAACAGCTCCGCCATATTGGGGCGGTCAACGCTGCTGCTGGACTGCATTCAGTACCATTACAGAGCAGCAGTTTAAGAAAGATACCGTCCAAAATTCCACTATTTCAGGAATACTGACTCTCAGAAAGTGGGATATGATTATATAACGGAGGGAACGCAGTAATTCACGCTCATATCTGTGTGGTGTTCATGTGTAGATATGGCCGTGTGCTCAGTGAGACTCTGAGAACCTGCTGATGTGATAATTTCTCCTCTGGTTTTATATTAAGCTTATTTCATTTAATGGTCCATTCAGGGGGTCATGCCTTTATGTAGTCATTATTTATTTACAGTGATGGTTAAAGCTTTGTAGTTGGGTGAGTTATAGCATTAATTTGTGTAGATATAATAGATTAACGTTAACATCTTCTTACACAAAGAAGTTAGCTTATTATTCGCCATCTTCTTGTTCGAATTTTCCCATTCCACATTAAATGGTGCAGCTTCAAGCACCAGAAAGTGACGGCTGCATTATTTAAGGTGGAACGGGAAAACTCGAACAAGAAGCTGGCGAATAGGAAGCCGGCTTTAGCTTTGTCCGGCTCACTGTGTTTCGGAGGGTTATTTTATTTTTAAATAAGAGTAAATGAGATTATGTTTCTCGCACTAAACTCGGTTTTTAACTTCAGGTACAGACTTTCCTGCTGGTCTGGATGGCTAATTATCACGATCAGTTATTAAAGTAATAAAGGCTACAGAGAGCAGCAGTGCAGCCCGGATTAATCTGAGGATTATAACTAAACAGATTTGGTGTAAATGGGTTGAGTAATAAGGAAGTTGTGGCTGATTTAATCGTGAGACTCTTCGTCTCTCAGTACAAGTGAATCTGTTCACAAGTGGATCTTGACCTCTCCAACATGGCGGACACGCAGACATATCACCTCAGACAGAGAAGAACAGACAAGGTGGCATCTAGGAATGGATATCCATCCATTAGCCACTCTGAAATGTAATGTTAGTTAAAATCACAGTTATATCTATTTAATTACTTATTTATGCATACATTTAAGTACACATTATACTTATACATTAAATATAGTACATTTATACACTCTCAGAAATAAAGGTACTAAACTGTCACTGGGATGGGACCCTCAAGGCTCCATTTCAGTCCCTTTAGTCAGAGAACATAACTGAACCATAATCCACTTAAATGATATGTTCTAAACTGTACTGACTCCACACACCCCGCCTCGCCTCCAGGCTTTTATTCTACTGTTCTGTTTTAAAACATTCGGTTATGAAAAGGTACAAATACAAACTTTTCACCTGGAAAAACTGATTTAAGCTTCACAATCAGACCTTAAAACCACTGCTGGAGCTTTGAGGGAACACTTCCTTGAATGAAAAATGTACCTGCATAGAACCTTCATTTCTAACAGTGTTTAAGTATATTAATGTATACAATATGTATTTGTGCTGTCATATGTCACCACGTGACCTAGACTTTTAAACATCAGTGCAACTATAGAACAAAATCTCTCTGATTGCACAAACTGAAATGGTACGAATCTATAATCGGTTTATTTGAATAAAATATTTAGAAGCTGCAGCTGATCTAAGAGAGATGAGATAGCGCTGCGTGACTTCAGTACCGTTTGCTTGATCAGCAAAATAAATGATTCCTATAAGCAATGAGTTGAATGAAATGTCTTTGCTGGCAGACTTTGTTCTTTTTTGGCCAAAAAACTTCCAGAAGATTTTAACATGTTCAAAAACATCATTAATAAAGGGACACAACATTTACATGTGTATTGTGGTTGCCTTTCAAACTGCACTTGCACTTACTAAATGTGTTTTAGTGAGACAAATGGTTTTATGTGGTAAGTCTACAGTCTTATTAATGTAACTTTCAAAAGACATCTAATGGAAAACCTAAGGTAAATATTTTTGTAAGTTATGAGGCCCAATGACACCCAGTACTGGTAACGATCCAATATGCGAACGATAGCTTGGTTGTATTTAGACCAGCAGTCTGGATTGGATGACACCACAGGGATTCCCAATGCTTATATGACGCATTAGTGTAGTGCATGCTGGGTATTGTAGTGAACGAAAACAAAAATAATGTAAAGTTGTGAATTTTGTCAATGCGTTGCGGCTGAGTGAGATTTGTGGTGGGCGATATGATGATATTTTGTCGTTATTGTGATAAACTTCCTCACAATATGCTTTTCTGAGCATATCATGAATATGGTCAGCACTTAAAGAACACTGACCAACCTCATGTTTTCATTACAAAAAGACATCATAGGCAGTTCTGTTTTCTTGGCAAACATTGAGTAAAGACATATCAAAGATACAGGGAGATTCACTTGAAAGAGGCCCCGAATATTCTGTACTAAGTGTCTCTAGGACAAATCAATCTTGACCAAACAACGTGCAATGAGCTCCTCAGGATATGGAGCTTAGAATAAGCTGGGGTGCCCTTGTGTCAGAGCGACGAGGTAGATTACTTTGTCCTAACGGGAGCTACAGGAGAATATTCAGGGCATCTTTCAAGTGGATCTCCCTGTACATCATCATCAATGTTGCCAGTATTTTTTTAATAGTTTTTTAATTTGTTCTAATGTATCAAACCTCAGAAAAAAGGAAATATTCTGACATATATAGTATATCGTGATATTATATTTTGCCACATCACCCACCCCTAAATGAAATAATCACACATAAGACGTTCCTTGTTAATATCAATTTATTACCTTTTAAATTACTTTTCATTTTTGTTTAACACATGTTCGAACGACTCCCTTCCGGCTGAGCTGGAAGTAGCTCGTAAGTTTAAAGTACTAAAAACGTCCTCTCAGCAAAACCTCCACTTCTACCTGACTGTCACATTCACAGACGGCCTACGAGCGTTCAGGACGGATTCTGATTTACCGTCCATCGAGACGCCCTGGCCTGAAACGAACAAGGAGAGCCTCCTTTACCACCGTCCATGGATCCACACGGGTCTCATCCCTCACCAGGGTCGGCTCGGTCAGTGTTTAGCCCTTGCCTTTTCCGTTTTCGAGCTGAGATGGTGGTAACTGCTCCGAGACCGACCGCTCAGGGCATTAAGATTTGAAAATAAATAAAATCCATTTCTGTGGCGCAACCTCATCAGCCCTCCTGACAACTAGACCCAACACTCAAGATACATAAGGAGTTCTGCATGCACTGTTTGTTTTACTTTAAACCAAGCATAAAGGAGCGGGTTATACAGAGTCGTCAGAGCTGGTGTTACGCTGTTTTTCTTTTTTGTTTGAGTTCATCAGGTTGGGGGGTTATTTCTGTTGGATCTCTGAGCATCTTGGAGTAAACGCAGTCTTGATGTTTCGACACAAAAATCTTGCAGTATGCCTTGCGGCCTCGTGAATGCCCCTGTCACTTTACTTCCAACAGTTCCCTGGACAATTCTGTTCCTTCATTGAGGTTCCCATTTCGCCAAAGAACATAACACTCAGTCTGGACAAACGCAACGTAAACCCCGATATTTCGGACAGCTCTTTCAGTCCTTCATGTCACCTTAAACCATCCAACTCCTGAATATCGTTATGACACCTCTCTACTCAAGACAGTGTGATTTTCTTAATCGTAGTGATTGCAATCCAAAAACTACAACACTTGTGTTATTTATTGTCATTTACGTGAAATAATTAATACGAGAACTCGTCGTTCTCTTCACTTGCAATCGGTAAAAAAGGAAAACTGTGGCAATATTATTGGATTGTGTAGCATTTGGCCGACACGCGCACACGCACGCAACCTGACTATTAACAATTATTAATAATCAAGTATTAATAACCATTAATACCCATAACACACACCAGACCTGACAAAAGTAACACTTTTTTGCAGTTAAAATCATTTCATTTACAACAAAACTGTCTTATTTTTGTATTTGGGAAAAAAAATGCGCACATAACAACAAATAAGGTACTAGGAGTTGCGCTGTAGTGATGCAACCCCAGCTGTACTCACCTACCACTAAATGTTAGGCATATTCCATTCATATTTTGTTCTGTTATATCAAAGTTATGATAATCATTACTATAGAAAACTGTGGACACAATGCTTCAACACTTCAGATACTATATACAATAAAATTTCCAATTGGTGGGACTCTAAATGTCTATGATTTTTCTCAGACAGTTACAGTAGCCTTACGTTTCAAATGTGACTGGGATAACATATGAATACAAATGTATTTTGTACATTAATCTCATGCACTGGAGCAACTCCCACAGACACGAATGTTACTGTAAAGTCTGACGACAGAGCTGGTTTTTTTTTTGTTCTTTTGTTTTAAACACGCACACTCTAATGCGTAAGTGTTGAAGGACTTCGAAGTTTAGCCTTAGAAACATTCTGTGTTCGTGTACGTGTTCGTAAGTCATTGTCCCTTTAAGACTCCTTAAAGGCAGTGGTGATGTTCCAAGCCGGTCAAGTTATTTATTTGATTTGATTTTTTTTGTCATTTCCGATGTTTTACCTTTGCTTTTAAACACCCTTACAAAAAGGTTAAAAAAGAAACCTCTACGACGACTAACAGCGAAATGAAAAGGATGTGATTAAGATGTGCTCTCTCTTTTCTGCCTCTCTCTCTTTCATCCTACTGCTTATTTTTCTTTTAACTCCTCCAAAGATCCTCCTAAAAGTCGGACAGGAGGTTAAAAAGGCGAGCTTGTTTTTACGGTCAAAAGGCCTTTGCACACCGAACGCGATGGGAGGGAAAAAGTGTGAAAATATTTGGAAATAGTCTGTTTTTTCATACCAAACCATATATGTGATACGATTTTTTAGGCATATCATCATAAAAATGGTTCAAACTTGAACAAAACGCCAAAGACACCATTTCGCACTTCACTGACATTTGTGTCAGTGCCTCTTTCTCTCTTTTCAGTGAGCACTCTCAGACGTCCGCAACCTAGTTTGAATATACTTATTATTTCGTTATATAAGATTTCCCCGTTCTGCCATCTAAGTCGCCGCTGTGCCAGCGCCAAAGTGATTAGTTGCATGTCACCTCCTGCAAAAGTGCGAAAATATGTGGCAAATTGCATCCGGCGTGCAGGAAATACGCTTGAATAACGATTACAGAATTGAATTAACTCGCAGGAATAGATCGCGTCCGGTGCGTAAAGGCCTTAGGAATAGGAGAGGTGCGATCCATTGGAGATGTGGGAGGTGACAGAGGTGCTGCGGCTCAGGACTCCGTCTGCGCCACCCGCGCCCCCCGGGCCACCCCCAGAGGCCGTCCTGCGCAGGGGCTGAGGGCTGTTCCTCAGGGCCATCAGGCTGGGGCCGCGCACCACCAGGCCTCCTCCTCCATACATTCCCTGCGAGGAGGAGGAGGAGGAGGACGAGGCCTGGCCAGAGGAAGAGGAGGAGGAGAGTGAAATGGAAGGCGGGGCTGGAGGAGGAGGAGGGAGGAGAGCCAGGGACTGGGAGGAGGAACGGGAGGGCAGGTGGTGAGGGAAGGCATGGGGGTGAGCGAGGTCCCCCCGGCTCCCTCCTACTCCTGCCCACTCCCTCTCTTTCTCCCGCTCCCTCTCTCGGTCCCTCTCCCGCTCCCGGTACAGCTGGGGCGTGCTCTGGTGGTGGTAGTGCTGGGGGAGGTGGTGGCGGTGGTGGTGGTGCGAGGAGGACGACGAGGAAGAGGAGGAAGAGGAGGAGCGGGACGAGTGGTGGACGGGGCCATCCCGGGCCAGGCCCAGGGCGTGGGCGGAGGAGGATGAGGATGACGACTCGGCACGGCTGGGGCCTCGGCGCGAGTGGGGGTGCGGACCCCCTCCGTGGCTCCAGTGGCTGGAGGAGCGCGGTGTCTGGCTGGACGGGTAGCCCTGCTTGGGGTACGCCTCGGATGGGATGCCGGTCAGAGCCAGGCTACTGAAGCCCAGCCGCAGGCTCTCCGAGTCGAAGGCCTCGATCTCGCTGGCTTGGCGCTCCAGCAGCGATCGGATCCTCTCTGAACGCTCATTCTGCAGGGACAGCATCTCCTCCTCGATCTGCAAGGTGGCACAAGGACATGGTCAAAAAGACATGGACACATTCACCTACTGCAGTGACCGAGCTTTGCACAAACATATCGTCACTTTCAAAACGCTGTATCTCCAAACGATAAATTTATAGGAGGAGACAGAACTTTAACTTTTAATACAAGTTGATGTGGGAAAACATCTTCATTTATAATTCTGGAGCATTTATGTTGGTCTACTCTTCACAAAACTGAAACACAATGAAAAGGACAGCTGGAATTTTTCAAATTATGCAAAAAAAGTGAAAAATGACAGAAATTGAAATACAAGGTTTTGTCCCACCAGCAACAGTATGTTCTTTCACAGCTGGACAAGATTTAAAAACACGGAGAAAAATTCCATTAAAACTAATCCGAAACTGCAGCGCACAATTTGTTTGTCAATACAAGTGTTGTTTTCACGTTTTTATTATTATGTTAACCGCTCTTGATTGTTTACATTTTATACACCCAATAATCAAGTATTAATGTGGGTGTTTTTTAATCCCCAACTCGCAATGATGCAAAGTATTTTTTCCCCAATTTATCCAGTCAGAATTTAATAGAGTGGGGTAGCCTTTTTCAACTGTAGCTGTTTCACCGTTTTGTGTCTATTCCTTTTTGGACAAAAAAACAACAACTCATGTGCTTACTGCAGCCATAACAACACTCATTTCCTCAGTTTATTTTGCTGCTGTTGAAGCAAACCCTCGTATCTCCAAAATGATAACTTTACAGGAGAAGGAAATACATACTTTTCTTTGTAAATCAGTGGAACCAGACATTATCGTCCTAGTAATTTTAGGCTTCTTCTTTTGGTCCATTTTTCATGAAAGTTACACACAATATAAATGGTAGCAGGCATTTTTAAATTATGTTAAAAACTGAAAAATTACAAAAAAAATGGAGATACAAGATTTTCTTCCACAGCAGTGGAAATATACCTTTCGTACATAACTAACAAAAGTTTTTCATTTTTTAATTTAAGTTTAAATTTGGAGATCCCTAGAACACACAAGCCCTTCCGCCACAACAAAGCCCCGATCCAGAAAGGGTAGGCGCTCGCCGTGGAACACTACTAACAGGCCTGGCTCCAGGGGGTAGTGTTCCACGGCGAGCGTCTACCCTTCCTGCAGCTGAGTGTGAAGCGGTTGGTATGCGGGTCAGCACCTCCAAGTCTGAGTCCATGGTCTTAGCCCAGAAAAGGATGGCATGCCAACTCCAGGTAAGGGAAAAGGACCTGTCCCAGGTGGAGGAGTTTAAGTATCTTGGGGTTTTGTTCACGAGTGACGGGAAGAGGGATCGTGAGATAGGCCACAGGCTGGGACAGACGGCAGCAGTAATGCAGTCACTGTACCAGACTGTAGTGGTGAAGAGTGAGCTGAGCCAAAAGGCGAAGCTCTCTGTTTACAGGTCTGTTTACTGCTATTTGATAGAGTGAGGAGCTTGATCATCTGGGAGGAGCTCAGTGTAGAGCCGCTACTCCTCCGCATTGAGAGGAGCCAGCTGAAGTGGTTCGGGTATCTGATCTGGATGCCCCCTGGATGCCTCCCGGTGGGGGTGTTCCAGGCACGGCCTACCTGGACAAGACCCCGGGGTCATCCTATGACCCTTTGGAGGGATTATATCTCCAAGTCGGCCTGGGAGCGGCTTGGGGTCCCTGGGAATGAGCTAGAGGAAGTTGCGGGGGACAGGGGCATCTGGGATTCTTTGCTCTCTCAACTGCTACCATGACCCTACCTGGACTAGCAGTCAATGATGATGAATTAAAATTTTTTCTATCAATATTCAACTTCATCATCTGAGCTGTCACTGGTATAAAATGTGAGGTTAACGTTAATAAAGTTATTCTTATTGTTGTTATTATTACATGGTGCTTTTATGCAAAAGTGAAATTCGTCCAACTTGTAAAAGTGTTCTGCTCTCATGGAATAAATACCGTCATCATTTTTCTGAACACTTTGCGGCCGATTCTCTCAGCTGTTGGTGCCCAAGAGAAAGAATTAGCGTGAACACAGCTTTATTTAGGCAAATACGATCTTAAAAGTTTCTCTGCGTCATCGTGGACTAAATTCAAGTAATCAGGTGAATTCGCCCATCAGAACTGCTCCTGCCTGATCGCTATTAGGTAGAATCAAGACATACTGGCTTCTTTAGAAATGTTCATCTCTGAGCTTTTGCCTTTGAGAAAGTTTAATAAAAGTAATTCTGTCTGTATAAAATTTACATGCTAACCACTTTTTGGGTGGAGCTAACAATAGAACTGGGCTGGTGTGCCCCCCCCCCCGAGGCCCACCTACAGCAATGGGCCTGCATGTACATACTGTGGTGTGATGTGACTGAACTGAAAATCTCATAAGAGGGCGGTTACGAAAGAGATGACAGCGGACTCTGATCTGGCTTGAGTCTTTTACCCTCTGCTCCAGGAGAGCCCTGCGGATGGACACTCTCTGCTCCAGGTCCTTGACCTCCCTCTCGTGCTGCGTGTCGGTGTGGATCTTGATCTTGCTCTGATAGGCATTCAGCAGCTCCAACTCCTGCTGCAGCTGCATCCTCAGCGCCTGGTACTCCGCCTCCTGCGTCTCATCCAGTCGCAGCTGAAGAAACAGAGCACATAAGGTCAGTGAGGCACGGCCTCTGAGGACAAGGTGGGCACTGATACCCACCTCAATGTGGCCTGCTATTTTCAATGCTGTCTCTAACATGCCCTTGAAGACTTGCACGTCATTTCCCCTTGATAGGAGGCGAGGGTCCCGATATCTACAGCCATATTACTTACTATCCAGAACCACCAGTGAACCTACAGGCCTTCCGAGTTCATATGGAACATTGACGATGGAAAAGAAAATTTATTTCTACATAATCTTATTTCTTTTTTTATAAAACTTCTTTTATAAATGTTGACTATAAAACAACATTTCAGATCAGACAGCATATCCACGCAGTAACGTTCTGTGAGGGAGCATTTAGAGGTGGACGTCTGGTTCCTATCACAACTAATGTGAACCATTTTTCTTTCGAATGGAGCATTTTACATCAAGACGAGGCCTTGGAAGAGCGAGGGATCAAGTGAACCTTTATTGTAGACATCATTAGCAGAACTTGCCCAGAAAACCTAAAAATCCCTTTTCAAACCAAACAACAGGAGAAACAGCTGTTTATGGGCAGTCGTGGGCTGGAGGTTAGAGAACCAGCCCTGTGACCGGAAGGTCGCCGGTTCACTTCACGGATGGGTTACATGGGGAGGTGAAATTTCCCCATTATGGGACTAATAAGGATCACTTACAAATCAGAGCAATAAAACACTGGTTTCAATCGTTTTGCTACAATACAACTTCACCGTGTTGTACAAGGCTGCTGATGTGACTGCAGCTGGCATTACAAGGTTTTTTTTAGCTAACCAGAGCCAGTTTAAGGGGAGTCTGGCCTGTTATATCAAAGACAGGACTGCAAAATGCCAAAAGGCACCTGCAAGCAAGTCCTCAATGGATGGGAGGAGTGAATGGAGCTAAACTCCTAAAAAATCGAAAAGTTAAAATAGTTTCTAATCACTTAAAAGTATCCTGTGCATTTGCTTTTTTTCTACCGCACACAGGTTTGGGGAAGCAGGACGCTATCATCACTGCAACTGAGCGCTGACTGGTTAGCATTACTGCTACTGAATGCTGATTGGTCTTGTCCCACTTGTCTCATACTCTCAAGCTCCTACAGCCCTACAAACCTTCTCACACTCCCAAGTCCACCAGCACGAGAAAGGCGCTAAATAATTGACAATATAAATGGAAGCTATTGGTATTATACAAATGAAAAGTGTTTCAAAATATATTGAACGCAACCAGCAGATGGCGCAGTTCTGCACTTTCCTTCCCGCTGCACCTTCCCTTATCCTGCAAGCAGTCACTTGTGTCCGAAGTCGGCGAGGGCTTGTTTAAAAACAGCACTGAAAAGGAGGGTGGGTCATGCCAGGGATGCAAAGGGCAGCATCGAGGGGGCTCATCGTGGGACAGACGACCTGTCCTCTCTCCGCCGATGAGGGCATGCCTTCAATGGTGCAGAATGAGGGGCGTGGCTCAGGTGAAGGGGGGGTGTGGATGAGGGTGGAAATTGTGATTGACATGTCCTTGCCTTACTCACAGCCTGTGTGGACAGCATGTCGTTGATGGAGTGGTCGTACTGCTCGGCCAAGATGGCCAGCTTACGCGTCTGCTCGTCCTTCAGCCTCTTCAGCACGGCCTTGTGGTCTGCCTTGGGCGTGTTCTCCAGCAGGTGATTCCGCAGGGCCTTGTACTGCCTCGTCTGGATCTTACACGTCTCCTGGAACTGCCGCTTGATCTGCAGCTCTTTGGACTGCAAGAACAAGGGAAGACGGCAGGCAAAGAAATGTTTGTCGGTCATCTTGTGTAACAGGGTAGCTACATCTTCATCTAATAAACACATTTAAATGTTTGCGATATGAAGGAAGATAAACGATAGACGAAAACCTTCACTGACAGGGGGCCACTTACCTTAGAGACACTCTTGGAGCCACAATATTAAACTGAATTGGTCAAATGCATCAATCACCCATAACATCATTACCACCTCCTTGTTTCTATGCTCATTGTCCACTTTGTAGTTCTACAGTTACAGACTGTAGTCCATCTGTTTCTCTGATACTTTGTTACCCTATTCTTCACTGGTCAGGACCCCCATAGACCCTCACAGAGCAGGTACTATTTGGGTGGTGGATCAATCTCAGCACTGCAGTAACTCTGATGTGGTGGTGGTGTGTTGTGCTGCATTGAGTGGATCAGACACAGCAGTGCTGCTGGAGTTTTTAAACACCTCAGTGTCCAAACACCTCAGTGTCACTGCCGGACTGAGAATAGTCCACCAACCAAAAACATTCAGCTAACAATGTCCTGTCGGAAGCGTCCTGTGACCACTGATGAAGGACTAGAGGATGACCACTACAAACCGTGCAGAAGCAAATGAGCTATTGCCTCTGACTTTACATCTACAAGGAGGACTGACAAGGTAGGAGTGACTAATAGAGTGGACAGTGAGTGGACACAGTAAGCAGGAGAAGCAGAAAACATACTTTACTTTTAATGTAAGTCAATGGAACCAGAATCTTTTCCAAAGTAATTTTTGGAAAATTTGTTTGGTTCATTTATCATGAAATTTACACACAACGTAAAGAGCAACAAACATTTTCAAAATATGGCAAAAATGGAAAAACGACTAAAATAGAGATTTTTTAGAGGTTTTGTTCTGATGGCAGCCCACATGGCCAAGGGCACAAGAGCTTTAAACCGGGCACAAAACGCTTGTTTTAGCCCTTCTGTCCAAGCTAGAACAGAGTTTTATGTTATGTACTTTTTCGATCCTACAGATAAAATCTGTCAAATTGCTGCGTAATAGTTTGGGAACAGCAGGGTCGCCAGCAGAGCAGCGCCACCTGGAGCAGTGCCTGGATTTGAACCCTTGACTTTCTAGCTGCTCTCCTGCCACCCCATCACAGCACCATCTTTTGAGATTAAATCTGACCAGAGCCTGACAAAATATCCAAATCTCACCATGACGTTGGATCTGAAACTGCCCAAAGCCAAACCACGTGAAGTTTCAGGCTTGAAACTGACCAGAGTCTAATAAAATTCTGTCCGAAAATGACCTGAATTGGCCCACCACCCAAGTGCCGAATAAAACTTCATGTTTCTAATGATGCCGATCGTTGACTTACTGCATAGTGACAATAACAGCCGTCATTAGATCATGGATAAATAAAAATTTTCCGATAATTTTAGATCGCGGACCAAATTTACAATGGCTTTAATGAATACAGTGCTTATCTCATTGCGTGATGCTGACAGAGCAGGATGGTAGTCTTTACCTGTTTAATATTAAACCTCTAAATCATTATATACAACATACTGAACATAGACATTTTGGCCAAAAAAAATAATTATCCAGTCCTTCTGGTTGCACTAAATGCAGGTTAAAAACTGTTGAAAGTGGGAGGTGAACTGTGCACACAAGCCAGTCATATGTAAAAGTTTGGGCATCCCTGGTCGAATTCCATGTGGTGTTGAAAATAAGACATCCTCTACAGAGAACACAGTTCAGCACAATTTAAATCACGAATGAATAGAAACTCTGCACTAAAACTTGCAGCACAATTCCGTATTCAACTGTGTTCTCTGTACCACAATGTGTCAACCTGTGCACTTATGCAATTTGACCAGGCCACCCAAACTTTTGCACTTTCATTTTACCAGTCAGGCTTGGACAAATACTCAATGCTCTGAAGGGCACCATAAGCACCTCTGATTAAATCTAGCTGAGGCCTCTTCAAGATGGACATCTTTCATATCCTGACTGGAAACTGATGGCGAGAACCAAACATAAGGCTCAACTAGCCCAGGGGTCGGCAACACGCGGCTCTTCTGCAGCCCTGTTGTGGCTCCACAGCTGAATTAAATTTGTAGTTAAAAATAAAACAATCCTCCTTTACAATGTAGAAATGTCCTGCTCTGTAAAGTGTTTAGTGCTGTGTTATGTCATTATATTCAGTACTGCGTGTTGCCTGGACTGTGACTATTTAGAATATTCTTCTTGTCTATTCTTGTTCATCCCTACATGGTCACGTCGGTCACACCTGTCACTTGTCATGTATAGGCTGGGCCTAATCTTGGCATCAGTCCTGCTATAAAACTCCATCAGCCCAGTGTCTTACGGGCTGGCTGGGTGTCTGATACCTGCACTCAATGAATAAACTTCACTTCACCAGACATATGGCTGCTCCCTTGGTTAAGTTAGGGTTTGGATTCATCAACAGTATAATAAAGCTCTGCTGATCATTCAACACAGTTTAACAGTAAATGGTCTTAAACGCTGGAGTTAATGTAGAACTAGTGATTCACCCTTTAACCCTGAAGATCAGCGCAGACTGCTGGTCACCATAGCAATGCAGACAACAATCTCACCCAGCTAGTAGCTCACGAAACGGCAAAGAGAACGATTTAAAACAAACATTGATAATTCGGAGACGAATGGACTTATTTGTGTTTATAGTCACTCCAGCTGGTTTCCAGATGCAGTTAATCTTCAACCATCAAACACTAAAAAGTCACAAGGCTGAAGTCAGTTTCTCGCTTTTTGTTAGAATTTTTCTGTTCCACCTTAAATGGTGCAGTAGTTATATTCTGGAACCTCAGGCAGCTTTTAGGTTGGCACTAATTAAGTAACTTCAGCCTTGTAAAAAGTCAAATGCTGAGAGACATTTTACAAGAAACTGTTCTACTTCTGAGGAAAAGTTTCCTGCTGGAGATGCGAGAAAAGCAGCTGTAGCTGAGCTGAAGCTTAAAGCAGAGCTAAGCAAGTCTGAGTTTTCATTTATATTATATTTAGCCTATTCTGGTACTTCAGCTCATACAGACACATATTTACAGCCAAGATGGTGAAATGGACATAAAACATTGTGGCTCCCAAAGGGGTTTGATTTTTATTTAAAAGTACTAAAAGTACTTCTTAACATTTGGGTTGCTGACCCCTGGAATATCCATTCTGAGCATACAAGTGTTTCTGTATAGTCATCAAACCCAAAATTAAATACTGCTCTAAAGCTAAAGGCTTTTTCATACGCTCGTTTTAAAAACACAAAACGAAAGAAAACAGGATAAAACTACAGAATGGGTACAAATAAAAGAGAGAAGATGATTAAGAACTTATGGAAAAAGACAAACTCAAATCCAAACAAACAAAAGACGGTGATTTCAACAAAAAGAAATTTATTTAAATTATGTAAGACAAAAAGAATAAAATTCTTCATACTTACATACAGTAAACATCCATTCATTCACACACAGTGAAGATGAAATGTGCATAAAAATGCCATTGAAACATGGGGGTGCAGGACTGAACATAAAAATACCACAAATATAATCAATTTCTCAAACATAATTCACAGAACGGTCACATAAACACACAAAAAGAACAGAATGTGTGTAAACATGCACATATATTGAACAAAGGTGACGTTTAAAACAAATTACATTCAGCAGTAAATAACCGTCATGCTGCGTTCAAAAATAATGCCTCATTTTGCTCCGACCGAACCCGCTTTTTAAAGGTGAAGCTGATCTCGAAAGGTGAGAGAATGTCTAAGAAATTCTGTTTGTGTAAAATGAAGAAAATTAAACAAAAAGGTCACTTTGCAAATGTCAAATTCCCTTAAAAAGAAATAAAATATATATAAACATTAAAATAGAACACTTTGAATCAATTGTGATACTTTAAGCAGCTTTTACATGTAAATAAAAGCCATTTGAAACTTTCTTCAGTCGCTGTTTATATATTTCTAACTTCTCACAGTGCAAGCTAGTTTTAAATCCAGTAATAAAGCTCTTCATTTCTTTGCGGCATCACATTCTTTGGCTGCAGCAATCTTTGGTTTCGCATCACCGCAACTTACGATTCCTCCAGAGGATTGTCTTAAAATGGCCCTGATAGCCTTTATTCTAGCAAGAATCAAGGCTATGTTGCTAAACTTACAGTTTAACACATTAAATACTTAAATTTGATATATGTAGATCTTCTAAAAATTTGTTACTGCTGTTTCAGTAGCAAACGTGCTTAGCTAAAACTCCATCTTCATATAAAAGTACATGACTTCAAATATGTTTACATGGTAAATCGTTAAATATTTGTCACTGCCAAAAAAAGCACAATAACATTATATATATATATATGTATGAGATTGTCATCTGCTTCACTATTTCACCCTCATTACTTTCATATTTTTATTACGCCACCCTGCAATTATCAGGCGTTAAAACCAGCCAAAACACCCATTCCTAAAGATAATACAGTGATAACTGCCTAGTAAGGTCCCAAGTCTCTTGAGAAGAAGGAAGACTGAATGCTAAAAAACAAAAAAGGCAGAACTGGCGTCGTATTACAGAAACACTCTGAAATCTGTTTAGTCTCCATGACGACTGAATTCCGGACAGTAGCTATTCCAGAATATCAGCTGACTTCTGTTTAAGGCCCGTTTCTATGGTTTTTAGGCGGCTGACTCAGGCAGCATAGTTCACTACCAACATAATGAAATCCATTTATTTCTACTGTAAAACGCAGCTTTCACTTGGAGAGGTTTTCTTTTCTAACTCTGTGTTTTAAAGATTACGGCAGCTGTCCAGCTAACATTTTTAACGTTATTTTGATGACGTTTACATTTCAGCTGTGTGCGTACAGTTGGTTGCTAGGGAACAGACCTGACAATTGATTGTCGACTTCAATCAAGTAGCTTAGGATTTACTAGCTTGAAATAAGATGCCGTTTGATAAGATTCCTAACTTAAAATTTGCTTATATGACAAGATCTGGAATACGAATTTGTGAAAAATCTCAAAAAGACAGGAGGTTTCTGTAATATGGCCCCTGGACCAAGAGCACTGATTTAAAGGGAAAGCTGACTGTTAAGACTTGTATGCTTAAAATAGTGCACACATCCAATCCTATTGAAATAGGATGTATAACCCAAAAGGGAATTTTTTGTTTTATTATAAAAAAAGAAAATGACAAACAGGTAAAATTTCAATACTATTAGGTCACCATTGACATTGACGACATCACAGTTGCAGCTGACTTAGTCTTACAGAAAAACAAGACAGCCCAAAGTTTTTGTTAACACTTTAAACACTAAAACATAAATTAAATGATAAATACAAATAAATAATTAATCAATAAAATTGAGTACCAATAACAGTTTAGTTTATCTTCAGTTCAGCTTAAATACTGTTAATGAGCTGAAATAAAGTGTTTACTCATAAATAACATCAGAACTAACAAGTACTTGTGTTACTCATTAATTATCTGTTAATCAATCTGCTGATTTAATGTAATTAATTGCCACTTTGTTTCCGTCCCAGTTAAGTAATTATTCTCGTTACTACACTGAACTCTACAATTAAGGCTTAACTCCTTCCAGATATCTTAGTCTATTAAGTCCTTAACACAAAAGCATTTGTTATTTCTCATGTTATTTGAGTAAATAAACGTATTAGTTCATTAACAGTTTACTAAGCAGCAGTTAGTACAGTTGTTGAGTAAGCTGTGAACTCAGGACAATCTAAACTATCAGTTAACAGTGTACTCAGTTACTAAGTATTATGTACTTAATCAGTAACCTGTACGAGTAGTTCATATATAAATGAGCGTTTCATTACATATTACTATATAATTATCAATTAAATTGTTACCATTCTTCTTCAGGAAATCGTTGCACTCCAGCTAAAGTTGGAAAGGCTTAATGATATATGTCTTAAATAAGATATTTAGCTTGTTTATACAGAATATATGAGGGAGCACATTCGTTTGTTGCCACAACAAAATCTCTACTAGTTAGTTGACATTTATTACCATTTTTAGAAATTTATAAAGTGTTTTGCTCAGTTTATCCAACATATTTTAAAAGCACTGGACATGTAGGCCATACAGACGTGTCTTAACTGTCAGGGTTCCCTTTAAGATCAGGATAAAAAGTAATTAAATTTCATTTTTGGCTCCTGTTTTCTGCTAATTTTACATTTTGCCACTCAACACCAGATCATTTTATTAGCAAAGTGTCTGAACGTCGACTGCCTTCAAATCAATAATGGCTTGTTTCTTTCTGAAATGACTGCAGCTTATTTCCCACTTCCAAAGAAGAGCCACACAGATGTCTTTAGGTCAAGTCTTTTTCTAGGTAGAAACTATTGCACTTCAATACAAACTACATCTGTAGTGTTTCAGGGGCTGCATAGTGTGAACAGCTGGATAATACAGTACAGTTTTCACAGTGGGTGCTGCAAAAAACTGGTCGGTTAACCAGCAAATGCAGTGATTGCTTCCGTTTCAGGCGTTCGGCAACCTTCTCAGACAGCCTTTTTGAAATGAGCCCTGCAATGCTAGCATGCTAGTTGCTTCTCTGAAATCGTAAGACTTCCTCAAAACACACACAAACACAAAATGGAGAAAAAAAAAAAACAAAACAGAACAAAGGATTGCACAAACATGGTCATAAAACAACAACCAAAAGACATAACTCTTATTAAGAAAACAAACAAAGAAAAAAAAAAAACAACAATAATTCAATGGCAAAAATAAACTTTTACAAAAAGCACATCTTGACTAATATTTCATATTCACTGGAGGGAAAACAGCAAATATGCGAGTTTGGACAGAAAATAAGTGAATAGATTGGAGAAGGGGGTGTGCCACATTTTGCGTTTTGGGACTGGGATGGTAAGAGGGAGTGGTCCCAAGGAGTGAATTTGGGAGGAGAACAGAAGAAAAAAAAAAGAATGCAGGAAAAGATGAATGGAGAAAAAAAAACCCATAAAAATGAAAGTGCACAGCCACACAGACAACACACACTCTGGCAACTTTTCACAACACAGGTGGCAATATGGCAAAAATACAGGGAGATTCGCTTGGAAGAGGCCCTGAATATTCTGTAATAACTCTCTAGAACGAATCAATCTGAACCAAACTACGTGCAATAAGCTGCATAATATATGGAGCTGTATATGTCGTCTGCACTGTAGACTGGGGTTCAATCGCCACATGGGTGAACACCCTTGGGCCAGACTCCTAACACTACCTTCACCTACCTGTGTAAAATGATCAAATTGTAAGTTGCTTTGGATGAAAGCGTCTGCCAAATGCCGTAAATTTATCGTATTTTGTTGGTTCAGATTGCTTCGTCCTAAAGGGAATTACAATGGAATATTCAGGGACTCTTTCGATTGAATCTCCTTCTATATGAGAGACTATCACAATACATGAGGTACATCTCGATAAGTAGCTTTTCTGAGGTTTGATCAGGTGAAAAAGACCAAAAAAAGCAAACAGAGTCTGCTAAGAACAGGGCAGAGCTATAAGCGCTATCGGACAGGACTGGCTTTCCATGATGGGGGTAAAGCAGTTTCTACCAGCGGTTCCCAGTCATTTAAGTTCCATCAGAATGTGTCACGTGAGGAACTACATAATTTGACCTCTTGCCTCCAGGAGATTTAACCTACACACTTAAAAAAGGGTTCTTTTGTAAAGAAAATTATTCAAAGAAGAACTACGAACACTCATGGACCATTTGAATGAATAAAAGGTTCTTTGCATCATGTTTTTCAGTCTGATAAAAATGTGCATGAATGCTACAGATGGTTCTATACAGAACCTATATAAAAAAAGGGATCTACATGGCACCAAAAACCGTTCATGTTGATCAAGAATGTGATATAGAGGGTTCTATATAGAACCTTTTGAAAAGGGATCTATATAGCACCAAAAAGGGTTCTTCTATTATAACAAGATAGACACTGTAACAGTAGAACAACACTTTTTGGTGCTATGTATATAGGACCCTTTTCAAAAAGATTCTATATAGAACCATCTACAACACATTGTCCATCGTTCTGAAGAACCCTTTCATGATGCAAAGAATCTTTTAATCATGCAAACGGTTATTTGAGTGTTAATGGTTCTACAGCATCTCACACAAGTGAGCACACCCTTCACATCTTTTCATGAGACAATACTATAGAAATGAAACTTGGATATAACTTAGTAGCCAGTGTGCAGCATGTATAGCAGTGCAGATTTACTGTCCTCTGAAAAGAACAACACACAGCCATTAATGTCTAAACAGCTGGCAACACAAGTGAGTCCACCTCACAGTGAACGTGTCCAAATTGTGCTCAATTGTGTCGTTGTCCCTCCCTGGTGTCATGTGACAGGTTAGAGTTATAAGGTTCCAGGTGTAAATGGAGAGCTGGGCTGTTAAATTCGGTGTTTTGGGTACAATTCACTCATACTGGCCACTGGATATTCAACATGCCACCTCATGGTAAAGAACTTTGAGGATGTGAGAAACAGAATTGTTGCTCTCCACAAAGACGGCCTAGGCTATAAGAAGACTGCCAAGACTATTCAGACATTAATGGCTGTGTGTTGAGTTCTTTTCAGAGGACAGTAAATCTGTACTGCTATACAAGCTGCACACTGACTACTTTAAGCTACATCCAAGTTTCATTTCTATAGTGTCGTCCCAAAAATTATATAATAAAACATTTGCAGAAATGTGAGGGGTGAACTCACTTATATAGAATGGTATATAGAACCATTTTCTTTACTAAAGAATGCTTGAAGAACCATCTTTTTTGGGAGTGTAACAGCAGAAAAGTCAAAAAGGTTCTACACAGAACCATCTACAGCACATTCTCCAGCAACATGACGTCCTGAACGATGCAAAGAACCCTTTAATCAGGGAAACATTTGTTTGAGTGTTCATAGTTCTATTCTTATCCAGTCCTAGTCCCACCCAAATAATGCTTTAGACAACTACACTGTTTGGGAGCCTCATCAAAACTTTTTAATGGAACATAAGGTTGTCCAGGGACCAAACATATCGTCAGACAAGCTTACTGTGATGACGATATCATATCACCCACCTGCTTCACGCTCTCCACATCCTATGGTTTCTGTCTATCTCCATGGCACAATCTTCCCCCTCAAGCTTCTCCCTGAAGCAGTCCTCCTCAGCCCACTCTCCCACCTCCCCTCCTCCCTGTAAACCCTCACCCTCTCCTCCCTCCTCCGCCGCTCCCTCTCTCTCCTCTCCCGCATCCTCCGCCTCTGCTCCCTCACCGCTCGAGGTAGAAGCCGGGGCAGCTTGCTTGGCTTCTCCTCACGCAAGAGCCCGAAAGCCCTCAGCTTAGTCAGATAATGTGGAGGAAGCTTTTTTAGCACTTGGCTAGCTAGGCTAAGCACCACCGAGTTAGCCAGATCAGCCAGGACCCCTATGGGACGACGGACGAACCGCCTCGCCCAGAGCAAGCACCGGGCCAGCAGGGCGGAACCAAAGCTCTGGGCTTGAAACTCTGTCGGAAGGCTCTTGATAGGCATCGGAATCCTGGAGCGGCGACCGCCCCAGTTGCGCCCAGCTTTGGGGAACATATCGTAGAGGCTGCGCTCGGCCAGGCCGCCCAGCAGTGACTGGCAGAGGGTGAAGAGGGGCTTGGGCAGGCGGAAAAGTAGACGCACCCACAGGCGACGGAGCTTTCGTGGGGCGTCCTGGAGGAAGACACGGGCCGGCCGCACCACCAACACCACTACCAGGTAGAGGGAGAGGAACAGCGAAGGGGAACTGAGGAAGAAGGCTGAGATCAGGGCCACTGGGACATAATAGAGACCCAGGCTCAGCGACAGGCCAAGGCTAAACACCCCCGAAGCCCAGAGTGTGAGTGATAAGTATGTGGTCAAAGAGAGGGAACAGAGGGAACGCAGGAATAGGTAAGAGAAGAAGAGGGCCAAGAAGGCCAGCTCAGCTGAGAGGAGGACTGAAGCGAGGGAAGGCAGTGGTGGGGAGCGGCGGAGGGAGAGGAGGAAAACGGCAAGGGCGAGCAGAGTGGGCACGGACGGCTGAGCTGCCGCAGAGAGCGAGAGGACGAGGCAGATGGCATGGGAGAAGAGAGAAGGGAGGGAAGGCTGAGAAGAGGATGGCGAGGGCGCGGGGCGAATGGGAGGGGGCTCGAGTTCCTCTAAAGTGTCAGGGAAGTAAAATTCAGACAGTTCGTCCACTTCCCGTTCACGCACGTGAGGCCGGTGCTCAAGAGAGGGGGCGGAGATCAGCTCTGACGGACAGCCGTCTGCCACGCCCCTGCCCTCTTCTCTCTCCTCCTCAGTCTCCATCTCTGTCTCGCTACCCGAATCATCTTCATCGTCCCACCGTAGCCCTTGTAAACGCCTCTGATCATCTTCATCTTCTTTACTTTCGTGATCCTGCCATTCTTTGCTGCTTACCTTCTCGCTCAGCTCGTCTACATTTTCCTCTTTGGCGATTTCTAGCATCTCTCCCTCATCTTCTTTCTCCCTGCCCTGGTCAGTTAACATTTGGCTTCCTTCATCTCCTCTACTCACAACATCGCTCCCTTCACTCAAGTTGCTTTTCTGAGTTCCATCAACTTCATCACCCCTCTCTTCCTCCATGGACTCTCCCACAGACAAAGCAGACTGTCCATACACACTTTCATCCGCATCCCACCCACTCCCGTCCAACACCACCTCCTCCTCCCCTTCCCGTAGAGGCCCTGCCCCCACATCATCAGGTCCCTCCCCTGTACGCTCTGCACCGTCAGTCTCACTCACTCTTAGGCTCTTAGGCTGCTGGCGGACCTCCATGGCATGCTTCTGGCGGAGCTCCTGCTCTCGCCGCTTGTTGTACTCCATCTGGTTAGTGAGCTCACTCTGGTGCTGTGTGCGGATCAGGTCAGCGCGAGTGCGCTGCACAAGGCCCAGCTGCCGGAACTCCAGCTCCTGCGTAGACTCGTGGTGCCGCAGCAGCATGGCACACTCCAGGTCCTTCAGTGTCTGCTTCTTGTTCAGGTCCTGGTGGAAAGGAAAAGGTAACAAGTTATTCCCATGACAAATACTGGGACAAATTAAATAAAAACGAATCTTCTCATTAGACATAGAAAGAATTATGCTTGGTTGAATAATTAAAACAAGGCTGAATGATTTAATTGATTCAATGGATTTTTAGCAACAATTTGAAAATTTAAGTGACCAAATTCTCATTACTGCCAACACAGAAAGATCTGAAGATACATTTGTAAACAACAGTGTTTCAATCAGATTTTTGAACCTGTCAAACTAAGCATTTTAAAGTCAATTTTTAAAAAATGTATATATTTATTTTGCAAATGCTTTTGCAATTTTATCTTAGCACAGCAACATATTTACATTAATTCAGATTTAATTTTACTTGTGCCATATTTTGTTGTTCTGGTTAACATTTTTAGGTTTGCTTAATGTTTTCCTTGTAAAGAGATGCCACAATTAAAAGTGAAACAATTTTTTTTCTAATTAAAAGAAAAAAGGAAAAATACATTAAATTAAAACTTGTTTGTAGACACATTGCAGTACTGAAAATTCTGGAAAAAAATAAACGCCACAAACTTCAAAAATAGAAAGACGTGCTCCTCACTTTTTGCAGAAAGCAGAAAGAAGCATTAGAGCAATGATATACCAGGTCAGACAGCTGAAACACAGATACAAACATCCCTAATGGAAATATAAACAGTTCACTAGTGCGAATTATGGTGTAGAACAGCATCCCTAACTCACAGTCTGGGAGAGCAACAAAATTTCAAAACGTGACCAATTGTGCTTCCTAATTTTCTTGAAAAATGTAAGCACCGGGGTCCAGCTAATAACTGCTTTCAAGAGCTCTGGATTCAGATTTGTTAGATTTGGGATGGAGATGAAACCTGCAGGAAGGTTGAGGGGACTGTTTGCACTGTGTTTCCAGGTTTTACCTCTCTGAGCAAGTCCTGCTCCATGTTGTGTCGGGCCAGCAGCATCTTTCTCTTGTACTGGCGGCATTGCAGCTCGTAGTACTGCCTCTGGCGCCTCAGCAGCCCTGCCTCCTCCTCAGCCTGGATCTGCTGCAGACACTCCTTCTGCTGCACCAGCCACTCCTGTTTCTCCCGTTTTGGCGTGGACTGGTTTTCATTCAGCTCCTGTGTGCAAGAACGTGGAATTTCAATGTATTCAATGTGTTTGCATGCAAAGATTTTTGAATCTGTGGAATACATTCCAAATACAGATTCAGACTAAGGTGTTTATTCTCATTCTACTCAACAATCTGATGGAAAATCTCTGTTCACACGCTCCCTACATGTAATCCGATCCAAAATTATGCACATGCGCAATGAACAACTTAAATGTCGACTTTTAATTACTTCAAACTGATGTCAGACTCAGAAAAACGTGCTTCACACGTCCTTATTAAAGAAGGCAGAGAGGAAGACGTCGTGCTCCGAGACACATAAGCTGGATGTCCGTCCCACCGCCGTCTTTTAACTCTAGCATGACCAAGATTTCAGGATCCTCAGGACATCACCCCTCCTTCTTGCCAGCAATTAGCAGGACCATAAGTCAACTTTTATTACGTTAATTTACAGAGAAGCACTGAGGCAGCAGCTCTGTGGTGCATCCAGTAACTACTAGTAACATCTGTCTTTCTCTCCCTATGTCTGTAAATATATAAAATATGTAATATACTGATTGTTGTTGTTAGTGTAATATCTCCATATCATTCTCATCAGTACAGCATTCCCTTGTTTATTGCGGGTGTTACGTTCCAGGACCACCCGCGATAAACAAAAATCCGTGAAGTAGGGACGCTATATTTATTTAAGTATTTATACACTATTTTAAGGCTTTATAAACCCTCCCCCACGCTTTTACGCTACATAAACCTTTCCCATTCCCTTAATAACCATTCCCACACTGTTCTGTGCATGTATTGTACCTTTACACTTACTGTGTGTCGTTTACAATCTCATGTAGGCAAGTAGCGGGTGATGCTGCTTCTCGTTTTCGGTGTGTATTCATCCACTGAGTAAATATGCACCATTTACTGTAAATCGTAATATTTTATTATTTGTAACATTCCTTTATTGTTAGAATTAATATTTTAAATATATTTTCATACATTTTGGGATTTTTTTTTGTAAAAATTCATCAAATATATATATTTTCCACAGATCAAGTTCCGTAGAAAACCTGCGAAGTAGTGAAAATCCGCAATATATTTTTTACATTAATATTTTTTGAAAACCCGCGATGCATCGAGTCTGCGAAAGGTGAACCACGAAGTGGCGAGGGAACACTGTATATTTGATTTTCTACAGTAAATAAAAAAAAAATGTTTTGCACCACATGTATTTATCAATAAATAAATTTTATATATATATATATATATATATATATATATATATATATATATATAATTTTTTTTTTTTTTAAGCCACTTTTGGATAGTTATACAGTACTACTAAATTTGCCAAAATCAGGTCGACAATATTAGCATTGTCTGCCATCATGTGAACCTTGCTAGCTGGGTAGTTCACTCTGACCTAGGCAGCAGTATGAACGATTGACTGACGAACTAACGAAACGAAATTAAACTCGAACAAGGAAATGTTGAAATTATGTTCAACTAAAACAAGGAAATACTATGAGTGTGTTTTATTTACACAATGAACAATGGAAATGGTCAAGTAATTTCACCAAGCAAACGGCAAGAAATGGGTTGCAGTTTGTCTTTCAACGTAAATAGCTCAAAATAGCTGTCAATCAAAATCGGATTCAGCCTTTTGACTGATCCTCCAATCATCTTGCAGAAACTCCATGTACAGACCCCCACCCACAGCTCCATTCACCCCAAGAGACGCTCAGCGTCCGGGGGCGGGACAAAATCAAGGCATTTATCCAATGACCGGCGAGTTTCGAAGCAATGAACAAACCCACTCCAGGCAGTCCTGTTGAAGTGAATAGATGCTCAGCTTCTACAGGCAAATGCACTGACGCTACGTGATAAGTAGCGGATTCTGAATGAACTCTTTGAGATTGTGTTCTAACGCATTTGTAGTCAATGAAATGTTAACACAGCTGTACATATTTGACTATTTAATGTTTGACATTTTAGGGGAAGCTGAGCTTCCCTTGCAGAGAAATCGCCATTACTCTATGCATCGCTACTATGCACCCTTGAACTATAACTTTTGAAACACTGTTCTACAAATTTTCCGTCGCGCTGTAGGATCGGTAACATATACACTCAGTGTGTGTGGGGGACAATAGACAATAGTTAATCACTTCACAGCAGGGGAGTGGGCTACATGGGGGCTGGTTTCCCTTATGAAAGTTTTCGTAGCTTTAGTCATTCTAGTGTTCTAGTCTCCTCTGCAGACCAGTGTTGAACGGTATACACCTCTCACTATGACGCGATGAACATGCAGAACGGGCTTAAACTTTCCGATAGGGAATGTAATCGGATACAGGCGTTTACACAGATATTTTTCTTCTATTTAACGAATTATTTACAGGATTACCCACCTCGATCAATCAGATAGAAACTGTATTCCAAATGGCCATGATCAGATTAGTCTATTCCAATTAAGGTGTTTACATAGACATATTGTATTCCAATTGAGCTATTGGCTGGATTATTAAGAGATCATTAGGCTGGATGTAAATGGGACTATTGTTTGAGGAATAAACTATACAGGGCATATCCAAAACAGACTGGTAATGTTGAGTACTTTATACTAACACACACACATACATATATATATATATATATATATATATATATATATATATATATATATATATATATTTATATTTATATTTATATTTATATTTATATTTATATATATATATATATATATATACACATACATACATACATACATACATACATATATATATACATACATACATACACACACACACACACAATTATATTAACAGTTCTTTTGTTCCGTCAGAGTTGGGTTCATAACCTGCATGTACAGTATGTGTGTCAAACTAGTGTTTGTTGCTACAAGTTATTGCGAAGGTAGCCCCTCATGATGCCGAAGAGAAAACTTGATTCTGAAAACGGAGGCTTTCAAAACTGATGGGAGGCTGAGTATATGTTTACTGACATTGCCGGTAAACCTGTTTGTCTCATTTGTGGCGCTATTGTGGCTGTATTCAAAGAATTTAATCTAAGACGGCACTATGAGACAAAACATCAGGATAACCTGAAAGACCTGAATGCAGAGCAAAAGATACAGAAAGTAGAAGAGTTAAAAAAAAGAACCTGACATTTCAGCAGGACATTTTTCACCCCTGCAAAACCACAAAGTGAAGCTGCTGTGAAAGCAAGTTTTATCGTGGCGAAGGAGATCGCTCAAGCAGCCCGGCCATCCACCGAGGGAGAATTTCTGAAGAGCTGCATGATCAAGGTGTGCGACGTCGTATGTCCAGACAAAAAACAGATTCTGGCAAATTTAAGCCCAAGTAGAAATATGGTTGCTGATTGAGTTTGTGAGATGGCCACTGATTTAAGAACACAGTTGAGTGAAAGAAGCAAAAACTTTATTGCATACTCTTTTGCTGTGGATAAAAAGCACTGACATGACTGACACTGCACAGCTAGCCATCTTCATCTGTGGGGTGGACTCCAATTTGTGCGTTACAGAGGAAATATTGGACATTAAATCGATGCACGGGACAACGACTGGAAAGGACATTTTTGAAAACCCATGTCAAAGTGTAACCGACATGAAACTGCCCTGGGACAAACTTATTGGACTTACAACTGATGGAGCACTGGCTATGTGCAGTCAAAGAAGTGGACTAGTGGGAAGGATGCGAGTGAAGATGCAGGAGGAGAACTGTACTGGTGAGTTAACAGCATATCACTGCATCATACACCAGGAAGCACTATGTGGCAAAGTCCTGAAGATGGACCATGTAATGAGCACTGTAACGCAAACCGTAAACTTTATCCGGCAATTTCAGTCCTTTATGTGGGAGATAGATTCAGAGTTTGCCGACATCCCTCATCATACAGAGGTGCGTTGGCTAAGTCGGGGAAAAGTTCTCAACAGAGTTTTGAGCTCAGCAACGAAATCTGTCAGTTCATGAACAGTAAAGGAAAAAAGACTCCACCGTTTTGCGGGATGAAAAGTGGAAATGTGAGTTGGCGTTTCTGGCTGACATAACAGCTCATCTCAATGCGTTAAACCTCCAGCTCCAGGGACGTGACCGCATGATCACTGACATGTATGACGCAGTGAAATGCATTTCAAGGGAAGCTGCTTTTATGGGAGAAACAAATGCACCAGAGCAACTTGCCTCACTTTCCCTGTTGCCAAGTAATGCTAAACCAAGTCGGCACAACTTTGTTCATAAATACGCACTTTGCTGACAAACTGAGCGCACGGAGTTCGCGCGGCACTTTGGGGACTTTGAAAAACAAAAAAAGAATTTTGAGTTGCTTTGCAACCCATTTGCAGTCGACATGGAAACTGCACCTGTGCAGATTCAGATGGAGCTGATTGAGCTGCAGTGTAATGAGACACTAAAGGCAAAGTACGACACTGCAGGGCCCACAGTTTATTCACTCCATTCCCGCAGCAATGCCCCAGCTCTGTCTCCATGCGGCTTGAACCTTGTGCATGTTTGGTAGCCCATATCTGTGTGAGAAGCTGTTCTCAGTGATGAAGACAAACAAAATGGCACACAGGAGTCATCTCACTGATGAGCACACCTGCAGTCCATCCTGAGAGTCTCCACAAAACTGGACCTCACGCCAAACATAAACGAACTTGTTGCCAAAAAAAGATGCCAAGCATCCAGCTCTGATAAAATGGCATAAGAGCAAAGAAAACAAGCACAAAAAAAAAAGCACAAAACTGATTTATATTTCCAGGTTTTGTTTTGTAGCATGTTCATATTTCTAACTTGTATAATTTTAAGTGGATATATTTTTATGGAGAGCAAGAAATTTGTTATTTAAAGTTAATTTTTTTTATTCCAGAATAACATTCCTGTCTATTTTTATTCATATTTAGGTTCAAAAAACATTTAGTTTTAGTGTGTTCAATAAATGTTTATTCTGTTCGGCCCGCAAACTAAAGTGTGTTTTGAATTTTGGCCCCCTGTGCAATTGAGTTTGACACCCCTGATGTAGAGAGATCACATTTCTATAATTTCTGTCAATCTAAAACAACGAGCACCACACTTTACATCGGTTCACTAATGTCAGACAGTTCTCTTAACAAGTACAACACCATCAACAGAGGATGTGAAAAGCTCACACATTTAAGAGAGAGCTTACGGTACAATACACACAGTAAGTGGTTTGTAAGATGAATACCTCCTTCAGCTGCTCTTTGCGCTGCCTATACTGACGCTTCTGAGAGTCTAGCAGGGTCGTAAGCTCCTTCTTCTGCTGGGCCAAGATGTGCTGCTGAAACTTCTTCTCCTCTGTTGAAGCACCCTTGGTCTAGAGTTGGCGAGAGAGTAAAAACTGAATGATCGTAGAACAAAAAAGACCTCAAGATGGGGGAACTAGCTTTTGTGTTCACGTACAAGTCTAAGTGACAGATGAAAACAGGTATTATGATAATTTGCTGAGATAAAAAGTAAATTTTTGGTCAACATCCAGTATCTGATATAGTCTAATCATAAATGCATAATGTGAAGTAACTTCACCAAACGGTATTTATTCCCTGTAACCACAAAGCAGGAGTTAAACCACAGAGGGATTATTTTCGGTGTGTTGTTGGGCAGCTGTGACGGTCAGACTGAAGGCTGAATTTGCATGTTGTTCAACTGATCGGCTGCTTCGAAACCATTTACAGAATCACTTCATTCATTTCAATTGTTATACTATTATACTGTTACATGATTCAGTGATCATTCTACTTTATTTAGGGCAGTGGTCAACAACCGAATAGATAAGATGAGCCATTTTGTCCTTTGAACAAAAAAAACGATCCACCTTGGGAGCCCTAACATTTTATGTCCATTTTACCATCTCGACTGTAAATATGTCTCAAAAAATATAAAATAAATGGCCAAAAAAATCTAAACTAAAAGATAACGCAAGTTTACTTTGCTCTGCTTTAAGCTTTGGTTCATCTTTAACTGCTTTTCTCGCATCTCCAGCAGGAAACTTTCCCACCAAAGTAGAGTTCTTGTAAAATGTCTCAACATTCTACTTTTTATGAGGCTAAAGTTTGTTTCTCATTCGCCAGCTTCTTGCTTGAATTTTCCCGTTCCACCTTAAATGGAGATGGAATGGGACCATCTGAACAAGAAACTGGCGAATGAGAAACAGACTTCAGCTTCATGGCTTTTTAGTGTTTGTCAGGTTCTCTTTGCAGATTAAACAAATCAGGAAGCCAGCTGGAGTCATTATAAAAGCAATTTAGTCCATTTGTATCAAATTATTATTTACGTCTTAAATCTCTCTCTTTGCCTTGTCATTAGCTGCTAGCTCGGTATGACTTGTCTGTGTCGCTATGGTGACCAGCAGTCTGCGTGCCAACCTTCAGGGTTAAAGGGTGAATCAGCAGTTCTACATTGGTCTTAAACACTGGAGTTATTTACTGTTAAACTGTTTTGAATGATCAGCAGAACTTTATTTTACCACAAAATAGGACTATTATTTTTACCTAAAAATCTAGTTTTGCTGTGGAGCTGCATGTTGCCGAACCCTAGATAATCTTCTCCCTCTGTCCCTCCTTCCCCTCTGCTTCCTCACCTCTTTCTCCAGTATAGCCTGGTGCTTCTTTCCGAGCTTGTCGCTCTCGCTGGCGAAGTTGTTCCTCTGCGTCTCCAGCTCCTTGTCCAACCGCAGCTGGTGTTCATCCATCTCGGCCTTCAGCTTGTTCTCCAGCGCCATCAACTGCTTCTGGTGCTGCCGCCTCATGCGCTTGTAGCCAGACATCTGCTCCCGCAGCGCTGAGCCCTGCTCATGCTCCTGGATCTGACGCGTCACCAGCGAGGCTGTCCGGATGGTGGCAAAGTGGTCTCTGCCGCGGCGCCGGCGGCCACCGCCTCCGCTGGACGGGCCCTGTTGCTGAGAGTCCACCTCCGGCTGGTAGGGGTCATCGTAGATGTTGTCATGGCTCTGGACAACGGAAAAAAAAAGCAGGACAGGCTTGAGTCAAACGATAGCAGTATCAGGACAGACTGTACCAATCATAACGGCTGTCAGCTATTGAGATGGACAATTTAAATGTCAGACAACAAAACACCTGCAGCTTTTAGTGCCCAAATGAAGGGTGTATACATCTCGTAATCTTTCCGTTTAATGTGTGGTCCATGTCCTACATCAGTCCTGATACACTGTTCCACACATTCTACAGCTGGGCTAACCAGCACCTCGTTTTGGGCTGTAGTCATGCTTGCTAAACTGATAAAACTTTCCTTGTGAAGCATGAAACTGATAGGCGGTATGGTTCAAAGTTGTGCAAAACTAAAAGAAAATGTAATAAATCCCAGCCTGAGTAGAATCTTTTTGATAGGGTTCTATATAGCACCAAAACGGTTCTTTATGCTGATGGAGAATGTGCTATAGATGGCTCTACACAGAACCTTTTTTAAAGGTTCTACATTGCATCCAAAAGGGTTCTTCTATTGTTACAAGCTTGACATCCTAACAATAAAAGAACCCTTTTGGGTGCTATGCGGAACCCTTGGGAAAAAAACTTTCTGTATAGAGCCATTTATTCTCTGTGAACATGAATAACCCTTTTTGGTGCCATATAGAATGTTTTTGAAAAAGGTTCTAAATGGAGCCTTTTTTTCTGAAAAGGGTTCTATATAGGACCCAAATAGTTTTTTATTATGACGTCAAGCTTGTAAAAATACAAGAACCCTTTTTGGTCCTACATAGAACCCTTTTCAAAAAGGTCCTATTCAGAATCATCTACAACACATTCTCCATCAATCTGAAGGACCACTTCATGATGGACCGACCCATTTTCTTTACTAAAGAACCCTTGAAGAACCATCATTTGAGAGTGTGCAGTGTTACATTACTTGCCATGCTGATACGGTTTACTGGACAAAAAGTGCTGTAAATCTTAACGGTGGCCTCTCAACAATATTTCTACCACCTTTCTCTCATCCGCGCTGGAAACCAGCTCAGACAAGCTTCTTTTTTTGGTAAAAGGGCTCTCGCTCACCTCCCACCACGAACCACGTTCCCCTGTATATTGTTATCAATCGGCTATGGGTAGTGGGCACACTCAGACAAAGGTGAACTGCACAGAATCACACAAGCCTAGAACAGTAGAGAAGTGAAAGCTGCAGAGTAAGGCAATGCCAGCGACAGGAATGTGTTTTTTTTTGGTACACAATGTACAAAATCGTGTTTCTGCTCTAACACACCTAATTCAACTCGTCTGGCAGTTACGCAACTCTTGAAGAGCTGAGTCGTGTGTGTTGGAGCACTGTATACAGCATGCTGAGGGTATTTCACACAAAGCTGTGAAATCTAACATGCAGTCCTTTTCTCCCATATGGAACTGACAGCATGAACAGTTAAAGGGCTTATAGTCAACAGTTTTCTTTCTAAATTTACTTTATCCCTCTCAAAGTGTATGTTCGGCATAAACAGCAGTGATTCTTTAACATCTTCCAGCTTCTCTTAATCCTTCTGCATTAAGTCTAATACACTATATGGACAAACATATTGGGACAACCCTCCTAATGATTGAATTCAGGCTTTTCAGCCACATGCACTGCCAACAGGTGGATAAAATTAAGCTCATAGTCTTGCAGGCACGATAGACAAAACATTGGCAGTAGAGGGTCACACTATAGAGCTCAGTGACTTTAAACATGGCACTGTCATAGGACGCCTGTGTCACAAGTCAGTTTGTGAAATTTCTGCCCTAGACAACCATAAGTGCTATTATAATGAAATGGAAGCATCTAGCAGCAACAACAGCTCAGCCACAAAGCAGCAGACCACAGAGCGCTGAAGAGCACAGTGTCCATCATCTGTTCAATTACTGACTAAAGAGTTCCAAACTGCCTCTGGAAGCAACATCAGCAAAAGAACTGCATGTTAGGAGAGTCACAAAATGGGTTTCCACAGCTGAGCAGCTGCACACAAGCCTAGGGTAAAAATGCACAATGCCAAGCATCGGATGGAGGGGTGTAAAGCAGCGCCACTGGACTCAGTGGAAATGTATTCTGTGAGTGATGAATCAGCCAGATGTGGGGTTGTTTTTCTGGGATTGGCCTAGAACCCTTAGTTCCAGTAAAGGGAAATCTTAATGACACAGCAGAACAAGACATTTTGGGCAGTTGTACACTTCTAACTTTGTGGGAACAGTTTGGGGAAGAACCTCTCACGTTCCAGCATGACTGAGCCCCAGTGACCAAAGAAGCTCCAAAAAGGCCTGGCTGGGTGAGTGTGGTGTGGAAGAGCTTGACTGACCCTCACAGAGGCCCTGACCTCAACCCCATCAGACACCTTTGATATGAACTAGAACGGATATTGAGAGCCAGGCCCTCTCGTCCAACATCAGTGTCTGACCTCACAAATGCTCTTCTAGATGAATGAGCAGAAATTCCCCACAAACACTCTCCAAAAATTTGTAGGAAGCTTCCCAGAAGAGTGAAAACTGTTAAGAGCTGCAAAGGGGACCAACTCCATATTAATGCCTATGGATTTAGAATGGGATTCATAAAAGCTTCTGATCAATAATGACCAGACAGCCTGTTTTGGATTCATTCACACATGATGAACCCAAAATGCGGTGTTACCACAGTGTAGTTTGCATATACAGTGGGATCCAAAGGTCTGAAACCACAGTGAAATTCTGAGACTTCCTTTTTCATTTAACCCTGGAATTTAAAAGTTTTTGGATTTTGAGAAATCTAAAACAAAGAAGAGTTATGAGAAGTAAAACAAAGAGGAAATATTTAACAGAGGCATTTTCACCAGTGATCTCAGACTTTTGGACCCGACTATATGGACTAGAGGGTCAACTGGACTGGTCAGCACTTGTTCATGTTTACAATGACACTTCCAGTAACCTTTCTCTCTCTCTTTGACACCTTAGGGTACTGACCAGGGGTTTGTGCAGTACGGAGCTGTTGGAGGTGACCGTGTGTTCGCCCTCCTGCATCATGGCCATCTCCCCGCTGTCATCTGATCCGTCGGCCAGGCTGTTCACAGAGGAGCTCTGGGAGCTGGCGCTGATGGACATGGAGGGCAGAGAATGGGAGCTTTCCATGCTGTTCACTGTCCCTGTCCGCAGCATGTACTGCTCCACGTCCTGCGGGTCAAGAGTTAAACAAAGAGGGGAATTAATAAAGCCCAACATCACCCACTAAGCAAACTAGGTGGACCATAATAGTGTGAAATAACAATGCATTCACAAGTGATCACTTCTGCAGCTCAGAGAGATGCTACATTTAGGCTTAAGCACACAGTTTACTGCAATTTCAACAAATGTAGCAGCATAAAGTGTCAAATATACTAACAAGAATGTCAAATAACCAATCAAATGCAGGATGGTGCGAAAAATAAGAGAGAGTCAAGTACTAAATCTTATAAACTTCAGCTCAACAATGGGTAATAAGTACGCTCAGCATCATATGGCTGAGCGCATAATTAGAACAATTACTTGCGACCAAACAACAAGAACATTAATGGCAAACTCTTTAAATTAGTCACTATGCATAAATCATTGTCAAGGCATACACTCTGGAGTACCGTAATGCTCATAATACATCAGCAGTCTACCAATTATTATGCCTTTTAATTGAGTTTTAAAAAGATGAATTGTGAAAACAATGAAAATACACATTGTGATACACATAAAAGAGCACATTCATCAGGTGATTTCGTATTGTAAGAGACAATCTATCAATTTTCACAGTCCTAATTTGGTCTAGTTTCTTTGCAAGCTCAACCAATTCAACTACTGAAATAATTTTCTCTGCTGTTTAGCAAAACAGATGGGCAATACGGCACAGTGTGTTTACATGCACTCAATAATCCGATCATAATCAGATTTCTGCATTTATCTAATTATTCAAATTGTAGTGTAAACAGCACACTCCGATTTCTTAGATCAGAGTAAGGCCTAGAAATCTAATTAAGCAATCCGAAGAGGCTAGATTTCAGCTCAGTAACCAGATTTCTCCTTGCTGTGAACTCTTACTCTGATTTCTTTCGAATTTAAGTTGATGATGCATGTTCATATTTTCAGGTAAAGTGGAGCAATGTCTTTAAAAAAAAGCGGCAGCATGAAGTTCAAGTTCTACACTGAGTTTGTCAAGTCTCTTTCTGCGAGTTTACTGACTGGATGTAAAGCAGAAACCCGATGACTGACTGACTCATGTAGATTCAGAGTTTCCCCATTATCTGATTAACCACAGTGCATGTAAATGTGTTGATCGGATTACTGACACAATCTGATTTTCCGCAGTTATCAAATTACCTGCAATGTGTAAACACACTCATTGTGCCAAAAAGAGTAATCATAACTTGCCCCATTTAATTGGATTTAGTGCAGAGCAGCTGAATTGTACTCAGTTTTTCTATCTGTCCCATCATATTAAACCAAATTAAATATTAATGTATATTTAAAATGTATCAAAAAAATGTTTAAGTTTTGTAAAACTAAGCTGAACTAAACCAGTGGCTCCCGACTCCCCTGCTCAAGTAATCCACTAATTAACAAGTCCTCCGTGTGAGACCTGCACCATCAACAATCATTTAAAACTGTGGACAAAAACTGCTAGTTATTGGAGGTTGTTCTTCTCAGTAGTCCCACCTACCTCCTCTTCCTCCACGCCCTCGGCAGCAGGGCCATTGTGTGTTTCCTGGAAGAGGATCTTCTTCATTTTGCGGTACTGAAGGTTGTCCAGCTCTCGCACGGCGTCTTTAGTGCGTGCGATCAGGTCCATCACCACAGTCAGTGGACGCTCCCGACACAGGAAATGATGCTAGACAAAGAGACGGAGGGAGATAGACACGGAGGGGGAGAGAGAGAGCGCGAGAGAGCGACGGAGAGGGAGAGAGAGCGAGACCGAGCGAGAGTGAGAGACAGACAGAGAGACAGAGAGGGCGACAGAGACAGACATACAGAGAGAGGGAGAAAGAGATTCAGAATAACAGCAGAAAGGATACTTTACTCAGGACCTCTACAGAAATCTGCTTAAATGCCAGAACAGAACGCCCTAAGAAATCCATTTACTCTGAATGCCAAATTTATTCATCAAGTACTTTCAAAAACGTTTGGTACAAAGATATAATGATAAAGTTTTACTTAAAACCTGAACTTTTTCCACTGCATCTGTAGCATACAGCTGATTACTCCTAGAACCCGTCGATGTACCGTTCTGCTCATAGTATGGCTGTATGACTGCTCAGGTCACTTGGAAAATATATCAAATTGAACTGCTATATAGATATCAAACTTCACCTTCAGCATTAGCATGTTATAACAAAAAACATTTAAGAAAACTACTGAACAATGAAATTTAAACAGAAATTAAGTTTATAAGGTAAAAAAAATGACAAGACTAATAGCCAGACACTTGATTTAAGACAACAAAGAGGCTGATTCAGGCTTATTGCAAATGCTTACAACCTCTTACAGTTCAGCTGGTGGAAGTTAACTTTCTTATACAGCATCTGCAATAGCTTTGTGTCTGATATTAAAACTCAAACTCAACAGATGCTTTTTCAATTCATATTTGCTCAGGTTCATTATCAACTGTGGTTTATAACTGTGCTGCTATTTTCATTCAGCACATGTTTACTATCTATTTACTATTTTCTAACATCTCACTGATATTCCAGTGTAAAGCACTGGGATTTTGTAACTGAAAATGAAAAACTATTGATAATATTACAAACAACATCAATTACGTGACCATCATCTTTAAACTAATCCCATTATAATTCCCTCTTAAACATCTCAAAGCTGAAACGTTTAAACACTGCCCACTGCACCCACTGGCCCTTAATGCATCCTGAATGGTGTATTTTCAGCACCGTAGCTGAAGTGCTACCGATGCCACGTCTAAAGGGGACAACAATCATAAAAACAAAAAGGAAGAACTGAAACGTAGAAGTAATTTAACAGGCTTTAAAGTAGAGAATGTGTTAATTCTCAAAAGAAACAGAAAATATTGGATTATATAACCGAAATATGCTTAGGCTAGTATGAAAAAAAATGTGATAATTTATTTATTTGTCCAGCAGGTTAAGTGCAAATAGAATAAAGTCTGCACAGTTTGTGTTGGTCATCCACTAGTCCTTCATCAGTGGTCACAGGACGCTGCCCACAGGATGCTGTTGGCTGGATATTTTTGGCTGGTGGACTATTCTCAGTCCAGCAGCAATACTGAGGTGGTTAAAATCTCTAGCAGCACTGAATTGTCTGATCCACTCAGACCAGCACAACACACACAATCTTAGCACCTCCACGTCAGTGTTACTGCAGTGCTGAGAATGATCCACCACCCAAATAGGACCTGCTCTGTGAGGGTCCACTGGGGTCCTGACCACTGAAGAACAGGGTAACAAAGTATCAGAGAAACAGATGGACTACAGTCTGTAACTGTAGAACTACAAAGTGGCACTATATGGTGAGTGGGGCTGACTAAATGGACAGCCTGCGTAGGTTTGACTTAATGAAGTGGCTGATGTGGGTATGACTGATCAGGCATATCTGTTTCTGTGTCCTCCTACTATTTCTCTGTAAACTCGCTCTTCCACAGTTGATGGATCCTAATTCTAATAATTGTCTGCAATATTTCAGTTATTCACTTGAAGTCAACAGCTAAGTACAAACGTAGCTAATTCTGATGAAGCCGAACAATAAAGCGAAGCGCAGAGGAACAAGAGCTTTGATGCAGTTATGAAATTCACCTTCAGCAGCACGTCAGAGGTAGGTCTGTCCTGGGCAATCTTCTGCAGACAGGAGTCCACAAAGTTACGGAAATAATCTGACCTGAAAAACACAGGACAGCCTGGTGAGCATTACAGCAAGAGGAAGGTGCTAAAACCTGGAGGGCCCGTATGTGAGGTAATCAGGTGTGAACAGGGACCAGAGAGAGAGAGAAACAGGTAGAAAGTGGTCTAACTGGGAAAAGAGGGAAAACAAAATGCATGCAAATTAAAAGGCCCACATTTGGCATCAAAAAAAAACTTTGCTTCTACAGATTCGATGGATCCTAATTCACATCTATAGTGTTTAACTTTTTTCCCCTTGAGGTAAACTTACATTTGTGCTGCTTTATGTACCAAAACAGTTATAACTGATTTTTACATCTCAATGTTCCTACCTCTCCATCTGTTAAACACGCTATTTATGTTACTGTGCCTTTAAGCCTGATATGTAAATGACCTCTGTCCTGATTGGCTATCCTGTATTGTGCCTCATTCAAAAACCATCCAGAGCTGAAACACTCATATCATGGCTGTCCAATGAAAACTATGATTTCTTTTTATTCCTACATCAGTTCAACACACCAGCTGTCCTTTACGATGTTATTTCATGATGAATGGACCAATAGAAATGCTCTAAAATCACTTGGAATAAAGTGTCTTTACATTAACTTGCACTGGAACATAAGAGGGTTTTCTATGGGTCCTTTAAATAAACATTATGTTTTCTTTCTGGAAATCTGTCCAGTTTACATTCACAATAATGTGAACAGTTTTTTAGGACCAAAAGTAGAAAAAAAGTAAATGTATTACTTCATGTGTTTGGTCATATTAAGCGTTGTACATTATTTCATACTGTTTATAAGACAACACATTTGTTTTCTGGCAATTCCTGATACAGAGTCACTTACAAAAACATGGAACAGAAGCAGAACAAGTTATAACTTCATTTATATAATCAAAACAAGCTCCGCCAGGTTTGTGAGACGTTCTTTTAGCACAACATAGTACTCAACTAGCACAACTAAGGAAGCACGGCTCATTAGCTCTGTTATTTCTAATACTGAGACAGTTACTGGAATTACCACGATTGTATGCTTTATCAGTATCTCCCAGCACTAGAACAGATATGGGAATAATGAATAAGTGATAGCTGGAGGAGCTGATGTCTCACCAGTGATTAGACTGCAGGACTGGGCTTTCGTTCTGGGCGATGTGGTATAAGGCACTCATAGCATTCATGTTAAACAAGGGAGGCTTTCTTTCCGCTGAGAGAGAGAGAGAGAGAGAGAGAGAGAGAGAGAGAGAGAGAGAGAGAGAGAGAGAGAGAGAGAGAGAGAGAGAGAGAGAGAGAGAGAGAGAGAGAGAGAGAGAGAGAGAGAGAGATTACATTTTTTGTGCAGAATCAACTTAACCTCATTGTTTTCACTTTGCCTTATTCTTGCACATCGTTTGAACAGTTGTTTGTCAGCAACTTGCTCTCATCCTCCTTCGGGGATTCACTCATTTACTTCAAATGTGCACAAAAAAGGTGAAATGGGTACACAGTCATTCATAAAGCAGTCTCTGCTGGGGCAGCACAAATATGGACATAACACCAAAAACCTACACAGTCTTCTTATAAGTGCCCCCATAAGGTATTTGGATAGCTGTACAATATATAAACCCAAGTCCACGCTTTCTTTCTAATTAGGTTAATGTTGCTCTTGTAGGCAAACAAAACACGTCCTGTGAATAACTTTATGATGCTCACTAAACGGCCAATTTTGCCGAAATTCTCATCTTTTGATGCAAACTGGGTGATCCTGATTTCCTGTAGTGTGGACATAAGCAGTACCCTCACCAATCACAAGACTGATGTGGTCTGTTCTGCCCACACAGCGTCTAGAAAGCTGGGATCAGTCTCTTCCGTTTGAAAACAACAGTACAGTAACAACTGTAAGAAGGACAGTCAAAAACACCAGCATTTCTCCATCTGTGCTTTACAGTAACCTTAGCGCAGTCTGGCTGGAGCTCTTCTCCAGGCTTTCTCTACCTACAGAGTCTCCTATCAATCTGATCGTGTCCTAAAAGGACTTTTCCTCAACATCTCATGAAGTAACCTATGAAAACCTTTTTTAAAAAGGGTTCTATAAAGCACCAAAAGGGTTCCATTGTGTTACAAACCAAAGAACCATTTTTTGGTCCTATATACAACCCCTTTTGCCAAGAGAGCAGGAGTGTTAGGGCTTGACATATTCATGGTAATGCTGTTAATAACACATATTGCAAAACAAAGTGGAGAAAATAAAAAACAAAACAATTATGAATCAATTTTAATCTTCATCACTTTCACAATTTCTTCATTTTTTTGCTGGAGAAGGTTCAACCAATATAATAACCAATATGGGTCTACTCTTAGGTAAATACTTAGTTACTCACCCAGCTCTATACAGGTGATGCCGAGTGACCACACGTCCACTTTCCCGTCGTATTGGCCCTCATCCATAGCCAAGATCACCTCTGGAGCCATCCTACACCAGGTACATTAATTATGTTAACAGACTGCCTGAATAAGGTCGCCAGTGTCACGCTGTACAGACTGGGTGATTTGTTGGCTACATTAGTCTGCAGTTTACCAAGAACATGCATAGCTGTGCTCATTCTGACATTATCTCAGACAGCATGTGTGTCAACAATTCTTTACGATGTGATATAATTTACATACAACATACATAAGATGTTATTAGGGACAACCTCATGTTTGTCTTACTGTACCCACAATGGAGAACATGTTAACCCTTGGTTCTGTTGTTTCAGCCAAGTAAGGCCCAATCCCATTTCATCCCTCGCCCCTACCACTTAGCCTTAACCCTCCATTTTGCACGTTCAAGTGGGTGGTTGGGGTGTCTCGTTGTTGAGCTAGAGGGGTGGGGTGAAGTGTTGGGACTACATGACCCTCCAAACTGAGGTTTCTCAGAGACTCCAAACAGAGAGATGACAAAAAAAGAGAAACTTTATGTTGAAGAATTACAATAACCATCGTATTGTCTTAGTTTAATGGTATTTCAGTGCATTATGGACCTTTTCTTCATAAAAAGCATTAAAAATTCCTAATAGTTCACAAATGTCTCCGTAGCTAGTTACATTTCCCATTGCACCTTAAATGGTGTAGCAGTTACATTCTGGCGTCATCAGAACTACTGCACCATTTAAGGTGGAACAAGAAAATTTGAACAAGAATCTGGTGAACATCTGACTTCAGCTTCATATCACTGAAGAATTAGGGGTGGGTGATAATAAATAATTGCCCCCCTCTTTGAAGGCATATGATCCCTAAATGTAACTAAAGCCCAGCAGTGAGGAGCTGAACATTATCCTCCTCTCCCATCACTGCAGACAGGCTGGGTCGCCCTACAGAGCAGCGCTAGTAGCTGTTAATGAAGAGATGCTCTTTATTTGAGGCTCCCATTTCATAGAGGAAGATTTCAACGTCTACTCCTTGTAACTCAGTTTCAAAGGGGGCAAGGTGACACTCAAGAACAAGGGGTGGGGTAAAAATGAGAAAAGAGATTGTGCTAAAGTCTTGTATGTAGTCCCTTATCACTGCAGCCATAACCCTGTAATTTACTTTAGTCTCAAAAGTCTCAAACCATAGGTGTGTAGAGTGCAGTAAGCCTATACTCGAGTAACTGTATTATTACTTCAGGGAAATAATGAACGTACTACAAGTATCTTGCAAAAAAAAAAACAAAAAAACAAATTGAGTAGAAGTACAAAAGCTCAAAACTACTTTGGTACTGAATAACTTATAGAATTGCAGTGGAACTTTAGTACATCCAGCATTTATCAGTAGAGGACCTGATGTGTTACTGGTCTAATCTATTTTTGGATCCTTTTGTACTAAAATAAAGTGCTAAAGCTCCAAGGTGAGATGAGTGAAGCAGAACAAGCAACAGAATGAAATTAAACAGAAAACAGAAATAGGAACTGAATGTTAACTTATCTGTTATCTAAAACGGAACTGAATACAATGCTGAATACTTTACTCAGTAATGCACCTGAGTAGAAGCAAAAGTCTTATTTGAAGTGAATGAAAGTACAGATCTATCAAAAATACATGGAACTGAGTAAATGTAACCACTTATTACCCGCTCTCAATGTTACACTGGGGGGTACACTTCTTAATGCCAATTCATCTTGGCTGTTGTGATGTGCAGCATTTGTTATAAAGCTTCATTACAATTCACTAAGATGTGTGTCTTATTGCGGTTTATGGCTCACAATCTTGAGTGCCTTACCAGTAGGGTGTGCCTACAAACGAGTTGGCGGGGGCGACGATGGAAGCAGAGCCAAAGTCTCCCAGTTTGACCTGGCCCGGCTCCGTCAGCAAGATATTTCCAGCCTTCACGTCCCTGTGAGGACACGTTACACAGAAAGCGCCATCAGTGATGGTTCCAAACTGACATATACAGTTTAAGAAAACATTCGCTCTCACTCAACTCCTCTTAAAATGAAATTTCTTCCTAAAACCCACTCACACGATTTTCATGAAGATTCTGACATTCACCAGCGTTTTCTTATTCGGGATTTGCTCTTGGGAAGAAAAGAATCTACACACACTCTAGAGCACAAAGGTGAGAACAGTTATGCGCTTTAAGAACACGTCATGAATCTGACGTTGACTTTTTCTTAGGATCTTTCTCAAGAACAAACGATGCGTGAATAAAGAAATACATTATTTATTGCCAAAACTATAAACAATGTATTCTTGGGTTGATCATGTAAGCTGATAAATAACCACCCCTTTCAACTCTGTACTGGCAAAAATCTCACCAAGATTTAGTGGCTTGTTTTATACTATAGACAACAGTCATTAGTACGACCAATTAACAGGGACTGACAAATTCTGGGAAGCGCCGCCCCTGATTCATGGTGATGTCATTTTAAACCCTTATAATAAAAAAGCTGAACTCAGTTTGTTTTTCTACTGAAAGTCGATCCATTTTTCCCCAAATCTGGGCTATAAACTATAAACAGATGGCGTCTATTCAGTGATCTGCTCTGTAACATTACTTTTATAAAATAACACAAAGAGCATCTGAGATTTTTGGCTTTCAGCAATAAATTGTAAGCATATAGTAATATGTATAGATCATAAGACTCATGTTCTATTCATTTGAGGGGCAAAAAAAAAATTCATGCAGTTACTGAATAATTTGACTTGCATGTAAATTCAGATGGAAAAACAAATATACCCACAAGCATAATAAAGGCACAATACAGGACAACCAATCAGTTTTACATACATGAGTCTTAACAGTACATTCATAAAATGTTCCTGTTTAGTTATAAGGGATAAATAAAAAATGAAAGATCATAAGTGGACCTCCGAACAAAAATAAAGATGATGTTATGATAAAAAAGATGATGTGTTAAATTATACTGGGTGATTAGACCCTCTAACATTACAATAGAAAAAAATCTAGTCTCCATCACCAACACGAGCTGGAGGGACTGAGTCTCTACCTGTGAATCATGTTGTGAGAGTGGAGGTACACCAGGCCCTGCAGTGCACCATGGATGATCGCAGCAATTTCCACTTCCTGCAGTGGCTTCTTGTGCACTGAGGGAAAAGAGGAAGAGAGGGAAAAAAAAAAAAAAAAAAAAAAGAAGTTCCCATTTTTAGAAGGTTCTCACAGTAACAGCATTCCTACATCAATGTGAGAAACTCATACAGATAGAATCCGGCTGTAATGCATAACATTCAGTATAATGCAAGAACACACAATCTAGTATTACTATCATAGGATTTCAACTGTAAGTCACTGCACACGCTCGCTGAGCATCCCTAACAAGGTGGACAACAAAATCCGTCATCTAGATCACTGCAAATCTCACGACTGACATTTGTTTTTTAAGCTTCTGTCTTGTGTTAAAGAGAAATTCTTCTGATTTCTCCAAATTTCTGCACAACACAATAGTTAAGATGTAAAGAGATGTAAGATGTACATGAAATGACTGTATGACTAACAAAGACTAACACGTTTAAAATTAGGCTTAAAATTGTCCTTTTAAAGCTACCGGGAATATGCTGCTTAGCATTTCACTGACGATCTTGTAATCCGCCAGAATAGGTTACCGTATGGCTGTAAATTAGCTAGTAAATCTTTTAGTGCAAATTTTTGCAATTATCCATGCATTTCAAAAGGTGAGGGAAGCTTAACATGTTCATCAGAGACTTGCAAGTTGGAGAAAAACTAGTGGATATACACACACAGGAACAACGATGAAAAACTGACTAGTTAATTCACTACTACCAAAAATAAATAAATAAATAAATAAATAAATAAATAAATAAATAAGCGAATCTTTCATTTGCAAAAAACTGCAAAAATGAAATGAAATCTGAAAGCTGGCTGGTTTTGGAGTATAGCTGACTCCTACAGTGGCAGTGGAACAGATGACCACAACATATTTTTTGTTATTTCAAGAAAAGCTCTGAAAAGCTCATTCACTCACCTTCTAGCAGATCTGAGGCTGAACCCAAACAATACTCCATCACCAGCTGAAAAAGACAGGGGTTAAATAGAATTAGGGATGCAGACATCTGTTGATTTAATGCTTTAATAACATCTTTAGAGGGCAGCCGTGAGTAACATTAATGCCTTTAGAGGGCGGCGGCGAGCAACGTTGCTGCCTTTAGAGGGCGGCAGTGAGCAACGTTAATGCCTTTAGAGGGCGTCGGCGAGTAACGTTTGTTAATAATGTTAATAATCAGGTGAGAGTGTAACAAGTGAAATTTATTCAATGTTTTACAAACTGCACTAAATCCAATTAAACACTTGCTTACGATAGAACGAAACGTAGTTAGTGTACCATAAGCACAGATGATGACGATAACCACAATATGCTCAGAAAAGCATACTGTGACATAATTTACTACGATAAAGCTAAAATACTGTCATATTGCCCAGCCCTGATCTTTAGATGTGCTGAAGTTAACTGATTCGAGTTAAAAGAGACAAAGAGCCTGTGAGGCTCTTTCATTTCCATAACGATCCACAATCGTACTTAAGTGTGAGAAATGAAACAGCAGTATCAGTCATGGTAAACTTAAGCCAATAGAATTTTCCTATCAGTACACCCTTAGGAACAATGGGGAGAAATGCTTTGTGTGTGTCAACAAGCGGAGGACAGCGCAGAAGAGATACTGTAATAAAAAGGAAACGGTGCTACCAGGTCAGTACATTCTTCGCTCAGAACAGCACAATCTCTGCCTCTCCCACACAAACTCACTCACTCACCCATGCTGTGTGCTCTTTCAAGTAGCAGCCTCTGTACTCCACAGTGTTGGGGTGCCGCAGCTTCTGGAGGAACTTCACCTCTTTGATAATATCCTGCCACTTCTGCAGCAGGAATAAGAGAACAATGCAAACGAGTCACGTGTCTATCCAGCACCAAGCTCTTGGCATGCTCAAGGGCCTGAAGGGCCCAGCATTCACTTCACTACTTTGCTCTTTCTGCAAGCACGCCTAACTGCACCGACACGGCGCATTTAAACGCCTCTCAATTTTTCACCTCGTTAGATTGCTTGCCACTGTAGGACATCTTCTTAATGGCCACCACCTCATTGGTGCGGATGTCATGGGCCTGCAAAGAGAACAAGAGAACAGTTTTATTTGCTTTATTTCTATTCGCTGTATTTTCCTTCTCTCAGGCCTCGCCCACATATACACAGATATTTCTGAATTGCATTTGATTTCAAAAATATGTTCTTGCCTGCACAGCAGAGTTTTTGGAGAACTCTACTTCCACACAAGAAGGCAGAAAATAATTTAACCCTCTCCTGCAAGACGTTGCCTCAAGGCAACAAACATTCACCTCACTTTACAATAATATTGTATACACCAATCAGACACGACATCATGACCACCTCCTTGTTTCTATGCTCATTGTCCATTTTATCAGCTCCACTTACTGTATAGGTGCACTTTGTAGTTCTACAGTTAGACTGTATCCATAGTCCATCTGTTTCTCTGATACTTTGTTACCCTGTTCTTCAGTGGTCAGGACCACCATGGACCCTCACAGAGCAGGTACTATTTGGGTGGTGGGTCATTCTCAGCACTGCAGTAACACTGACGTGGTGGTGGTGTGTTAGTGTGTGTTGTGCTGGTCTGAGTGGATCGGACACAGCAGTGCTGCTGGAGTTTTTAAACACCTCAGTGTTGCTGCTGGACTGAGAATAGGATGATTAGCTCATACTGTAACAGCAAGACAATGAGCTCTGACTTTACATCTACAGGGTGGATCAACAACGAAGCTGCGTCTAATAGAGTGGACAGTGAGTGGACACAGTGTTTAAAAACTCCAGCAGCTATGCTGTGTCTGATCCATTCACACCAGCACAACACACACTAACACACCACCACGTCAGTGTTACTGCAGTACACACCTACACAGAAACACACAGCTCTTTTCAAGCTCTCTTGCAGTTCCTTCAGGAAATGCACATCTAGTTGGTTATTCTCTCTCTTTGTGGGCACTTTCAAACCTCCTTTTAACATTCAGTATCATTTTTCAGTTTTGTGAATTTGCAGAAATATGTTTGTTGCCTAGATGCAACACTATGCGACAGTGGTATAGATTTAGCCAATCACAAGCCAGATCCCACCACTTCAGTGAACACGGATCTATTTCGCCCCATTTTCGCACAGTGTCGCCTTAAGGCAACATACTCCAAAAGGTCCCCTGCACAAATTACTACTTAAAATTATTTGAATAAACAGGTCAATTTTATGCAAGAACAGTGAATCAGATCTATTTTTTAAATTGCTCTCATAACGTGTGCAGTAGAGGGTTAAGAAAGCTCTTGCAAGTATGCCAGCCCCGTAGGTGGCGATAAAATATGACATCAAATGTCTCAAGAATAGTTCTACGAGAATTTGTTGTGCAACACATGGAGCATTTTATGAAGAATGGCTCAATCCCAAATCCCAGAGGGCTCCCTACTCCCCGTGAAGTGCACTACCATTATATGTCAAACAAAAAGACGTTTGTGATCCCTACTGGACACGATGCCATGACCATGTCTTAAACTATTAAGGGGCGCACATGCCTTTTGGAAGTAAGAGTTAATGCAATGTATAAAAAGTCTTAAATGTTTCCAAATGTACCACTCACCCTCCTAAACTGAAAAACAGGTCAGAATTCACTGTTTGAGAAGTCACAGAATACAGTTGCAACAATTAATCGATTAGTCGTCGACTATTAAAGTAATTGCCAACTATTTTGGTAATTGATAAATCAGTTCGAATAATTTAAAAATAAATAAATGAATAAATAAAATTCCCTTATTCTAGCTTCTTACGCTTTAATATTGTCTGGTTTCTTTACTCCTCTGTGACACCAAACTGAATAACTTTGGGATTTGGACAAGAAAAGAAAATCATCTTGGGCATTGATCAGCATTTTCCTGACAGTTTACAGAACAAACGACTAATTGGTTAATCGAAGAATTAACCGACAGATTAACCGACAATGACAATAATCGTTAGTTGCAGCACCGTCAGAGAATACAACCCGTTTACATGCAGTCGATCAGCAGAACCCGCCTCACACTGAAGTTGTGATTCAAGCTGGACTGCCTTTTGAGTGATGCAAAAAACAAGGCCAATAAGAAAAGAGTGAGAGACCAGAGAGGTTGCAAAATGGGAAATAAAATTAAAATAAAATATGGGCCCTTTAAAAGAATACTCCTACACACATACATAATCGTATAATAAAAAGCTAAATTTCTGTAAAAAAAAAAAAAAAAAAAAAAAAATTTCGAGATTACTGTCCACTCAGAAACTGTCCGGTCATCATTTACGGAGATGTGCAAAGTGATGCATGCACAGAGCGGTGGCCATGAGGTCAGTGATTCCAAAAACAATATATGTCTTTTCCTCAGGAAAACACACTTTAAAATGGAGATTTTAAATGGTCAACTCTGCAGAAGGACCGTCACGATGATGAAATTTGAGCTGATGAATAATTGCAATTTGTTTCATTTGTATGCAGTTGGTAGAGCACAAGCCAAAATCAGCTAAATTTTCTGTTGACAGCCGACAAGAGAAAAAATAGCTCATGCTCAAACACAAAAAACATTACTCATCTTTCGCCCTCTAGGAGCGCTACTGCACCATCCCCAAATTACTACCTTCGTTGTTTCAGTAGTACCCAAGGCTCGCATTTCTGTGTTTATTTAAATGAATTTGTCTAAAGAATGAAAATGCACCCAATTCAGACTGATTGCTGCAACATAAACATATCGCTGTTGTTGGAAGAAAACCTCGCATCACCAAAATGGAAACCTTGCATTAACCTTACTGTTAATGCAAGTCAATGGAACCAGACGTCTTTCCAAGTAATTTTTGGTCGTTTCTTTAATCCATCCATCATTAAAACCACATACAGCGTAAAGGCCAACAGAGATTTTATAATTACGTCAAAAACGACAAAAACGTCCAAAATGGAGAGGCGTTTTCTTCCGACAACTGCAATATGATTATTAAAGCTTACGACTGTGTTGAATAACTGGTCAGGTCAAATAACTGCAATCAGGTGATTACGTAATAATTGTGGGGCTCTTCTGCAGAAAGTTTTCCAAAAGCTGCATTTTTAGTGACCTAAATGACTAAAAAAATTTTTTTCGACATCCAAACATCCATGATACATGTGGGTGGGGCCTATGCTGCCCCATCAGCTGCACTTACAAAGTAGACGGCTCCGAAGCTGCCATGGCCGATCTCACGCAGGTCAGTGAAGAGTTTTTCCGGGTCCTCCCTGTAGAAGAGCTCAGCCACCTCCGGGTCCTTCAAACTCCCTGCCCGCACACTCGACGGCATGGCCAGCGCCTTTTCTCACACACACACACACACACAAAGAAAGAGAGCGAGAGAGCGAGAGAGAGAGAGAGAGAGAGATGCATGATGAAAACGCTTAAAAGCAAAGCACTATTGTTAGACAGCCATGCATAACCACATAAGTAGACAGCTCAGGACGACAGCCATATAAAACCTCTCTCACGCCTAATTACAGTAACACTTGTTGAGAGAACAAACTGTTCCCTTAAAGGCGAATTCCACCAATTTTCCCAAAACATCTGCACTATTCAGTCGGAGCGATGTAAACAAAGTCATTTAGAGCATTCTGGTGTGAAGGGGATCTTTGTAGAAATTATTTTACAGAACTACAGGCCATTGTAGGGATGTCTTCACAATGGTGGTGATAGGAACCAGGGTACTGACATGACCACAACGCAAATATAGACATTTTATTTACTATCCAGCATCTACACGTCTCTTCTGAGCCTTTGGGGGTTATTTGGGACTATGTACCTCTCCACAATTAATGGCTTTAGAAAAATGCATTATACACTAAAACTGAGGCTTTAAATGCATCAGACATCTGGCTCCTGTCACCACCACAGTGGTAGAGTCTGTCAGTTTCCCTAAAACAGAGCATCTCGCATCAAACCAACCTGAACGACTGTTCCAATTCTTAGTCAAGGAATGACAGACAGTATGAAAAATTTAATGCCACATGTGCTCATTTAAATGTATTATTTTCCTGGAGAACTAGCTTGCGATCCTCTAGCCCGCTGGAGAATCTAGGATGTAGCACCGCTTTCACATGTGCCGTGCTAATAGGGAAAAAAGGGACCTATATTCCTACAACAAATTATGAATAATTGATTCCTACAACCAATAATAGAAACTCCAGTCATCCACATCAAACAAGACACTGCCAAATACACATGAGGAGGGTGGCACGTGCCCCACATCGAACTCAGCGTCCGGCACGAGAGATTGCACAATCGAAGTGATGCTGGGGAGATCTGGTGGCCTCACAGTGCGGCTGTCCATTAAACAGATTCAAAAAAGGGGCAAAACAAGTCCGATAGATCTCATTGGACCAGAACTCTATGTACTGCACATCAAAACATTTAACCATAACAGAATATCAAGTCCACTGTAGGTTTTCATTTAACATAATGAAGTGGTCAAGATGAAAACAGTCTTTCAGGGTGGTTTGATTTGGTGTGAAATGCTCCGTTCTAGATACACAGATAGGAACCAGATGTCAACCTCTAAAAGTTCCCTCACAGAAAGCTACTAACACGACATGGTTATGAATTCACTGCCTGACATCTCTAAAACATTGTTTTTTTGCCAAAGTTGTGGCTTAAAATTTATTATAACCCATTTATTTTACTCGATTCATTGGGAAGGGGCACATACTGGACTTCATAAAGCAAAACAGCACCCAAAGAAACATATTTCTTCAGATTTTCCACTCATCAACACTCCAAATGAACCTCAGAAGACACGTGTAGGTTCACTGCTGGTTCTGGATAAATAAAACAGCTATATTCGTGTTGCAGAAACGATGCCTCCCGGTTCCTATCACCACCACTGTAAAGAAAGCACACCGAACCACTGTGGATGACTTTACATCTCCAGGACTGAATTATTCAGAAATTTTGGAAATCTGGTGGAATTCCCCTGTAATAAATATAAATCAAGAACAAGCTAAAGAAAGCTAAACTTGCATTGGATGGTTTTGCCCATTGTAACCAAGCACTGTACAAGAAAGAGTGCAAACAAAGCAATTTAAAGAATAAAACTCTGGATAAAAATTATGACTGTTGCAGTCACGTTACCAGATGCTGAGGTAAATTTATAAAACTGCGAACGTGATTTAATCTTAGATGTAGTCCCTGTTCTTATATCTAATAAATAAGCATAATTGCAGGGTTTTTGGACTGGACTATCACTAAAAACAAGACAACAACAGAAAACGACGAAGTCCAGTGATGCGTGGATGGATGCTGACAGTGTTGAGAAAGAAAAGGGAAGCGAAAAACAACACAACGCCAGCACATAAAAATGGTTTTAAACCCGAAATGCAACCAAAATCTCGTATTACACACAGTTTAGCCAACAACATGTGTTAAATCGAGATAATATGCAGCAATCGTTTGGGTTTCTGTCAGCGGTCTCACTCGCATAATAAAAACGAGGCCAGCTGCTTGCTAAGCTATCATAATTTCACTCAATATTAACGGTAAATTTGCAACTAAAGACGGATAAATTTCACCTAGAAATCGTTATATGTCACCAAAGAGGCTATAAACTGGCTTTCTGTCAGATTATTATGTGAAAATTTCCAACTAAGATAGCTAAACCGACGTCTCGCAAAAACACAACAAACGAGTTAGCTTGCTAGTCTAATTTCCCGTTCCACCTTAAACGGTGCAGCAGTTCCATTCTGGCGCCTGAAGCGCCAGAATGGAACTGCTGCACCGTTTAAGGTGGAACGGGAAATTAGAATAGGAAGCTAACTTCAGCCTCGGAAAATCGTTGGACATTGAATCGGAACACTTACACCGCAGCTTCTCAGACCCCAGGAAAATGAACCGTGGCGTTAAGACGTTAAGATGTTTAAATGGTTATCTGGCTGGGTTTATCGTTTAAGAGGCGATGTGCGTTTGTATTTTAGCGTCTTTTTCTCACCGTGGTTTACAGGCTCCACCGTAGCTAGCTAGTGCTAGCTAACGCTTCGGCCTGGCGAGCAAAAATCCGGTCCTTTCTTCCTTTTCTCCGTCTTCTCTCAACACCAACTAGCCACTTTTGAAGGGAGAGCCATGGATTTTCGTCATTTGATGCTGTTCTTGGCCCGAATAGAGACTGGCAGCTGGATATATGGGTGTTTTTTCGGACTAAAAGCGGCGCTGGCCGTAGCTAAGGAGACACCATCAGCTGATCCTCAATGAAAAACGGCTGAACCGCTTCAGAGCGCCCGGCTTCCCTCCGCTCCAGCTCCCATCCTCAGCACTTCTGCTCATTACGTTGGTGTCATTCGTTTGACTCGCTTCTGTCCAACACCAGCATCTCCATTTCTTTTCTCTCTCTCTATTCAGTCCGATTTTTTGTGGGTGTGATGGCGGAGCGGGGCGGGAGCCGAGCGGAAAACGGAAAGCGGAGCTCCGAGTGTCTCAGCGGCTCAGAGTCGGTTCTTTTGAATCACTCCTTCCTTTGTGAACCGATTCACCTGCCCCAAATGTTGACGCCTCAGAATCTGAATTTGGATCAGAATTTTTATTGTGTAGTGTAAAGTGTGCAAAATGTTGAAATTTTTTTTGTGATGTCACATACAGTACTGTGTGAAAGTCTTAGGCACCCAAGACACATTTTCAAAATCAATTTATTTGTGTAGTTTGTGTTTATTTGCTGAGAAAAGTGTTAATATTTGAATAAACAAAATGTATACAATGTTTATATATATATATATATATATATATAAACATTGTATACATCATCAACGATGATGATGATTTTATATATATACATATAAAATCATCATCATCGTTGACCGCTAGTCCAGATAGGGTCGTGGTGGCGGTTGAGAGAGCAGAGAATCCCAGATGACCCTGTCCCCCACAATATCCTCCAGCTCATTTCCGGGGACCCCAAGCCAACCCATTCCAACTTGGATATATAAATCCTCCAGCGGGTCCTAGGACGACCCTGGGGTCTTGTCCCGGTAGGCCATGCCTGGAACACCCCCACCGGGAGGCGTCCTGGGGGCATCCAGATCAGATGCCCGAACCACCTCAGCTGGCTCCTCTCAATGCGGAGGAGTAGCGGCTCTACTCTGAGCTCCTCCTGGATGACTGAGCTCCTCACTCTATCAAATAACGTGTAGCCGGCCACCCAACGAAGAAAGCTAATTTCCTGCCACTTGTATTCGCGATCTCGTTCTTTCAGTCATTACCCACAGCTCATGACCATAGGTGAGGGTCGGGATGTAGATTGACCAGTAAACAGATACTGCTGCTGCCTGTCCCACTGCGGCTGATCTCACGATCCCTCTTCCTGTCACTTGTGAACAAAACCCCAAGATACTTAAACTCCTCCACCTGGGGCAGGTCCTTTCCCCTTTCCTGGAGTGGGCATGCCATCCTTTTCCGGGCTAAGACCATGGCCTCAGACTTGGAGGTGCTGATCCACATTACAACCGCTTCACAGTCAGCTGCAAACTGCTCCAGCGAGCGTTGGAGGCATCCATGTGATTCAGCCATAAGAACAACATCATCTGCAAATACCAGAGACACCACCCTCCGGCCTCTACACATAATGCCCTTCTTACCCTGGCTACACCCTCACACTCTGTCCATGAATATCACGAACAGGAGACGGGGCACAACCCTGGTGGAGTCCAACGCTATCCACCCTCAGTGCCTTGCCACTGAGGCGCTTACCAACTACATCAGTGACCTCCACCAGGGAAATGGAACTTGACACCCCAGGAGCCCCTGGTCCTGACTACCGTGAGGGAGCCACATCTCCCGGATTGAGGAGTTCCTCAAAGTGCTCCTTCCACCGACCGACAAGGTCCTCATTTGAAGTCAGAATTTCTCCACCCTTGCTGAATACAGCTTGGGCGCAGCCACCCCAACCACTCCTGAGTCACCAGACAGTTGTCCAGATCCTCTTTGAGGCTGAACAAAAGTCTTTTTCCATGTCCTCACCAAACTACTCCCATGCCCTGGATTTTGCTTCTGCCACCATTGCAGCTGCCACCTTTTTACCCTTTCGGTACCTATCTGCTGAATCGGGAGTCCTTTGGGCCAACCACTCCCTAAAGACCTTTTTTCAGCTTGACAGCCTCCCTCACCACCGGTGTCCACCAGGAGGTTCTTGGGTTACCGCCCCCACAGGCACCCACAAGCTTTTGGCCACAGCTACACCTGGCAGCTTCCACAATGGAGGTTTTGAACAGGGTCCATTCAGACTCCACGTTCCCTTCTTCCTCCAGGACATGAGAAAAGCTCTCCCGGACGTGGGAGTTGAAATCATTCTGAATAGGGGCCTCCGACAGTTGTTCCCAGGACACCCTCACTGTTCGCTTGGGCCTACCAGTTCTGACCATCAGTCTTCCCTGCCATCTGATCCAACTCACCACCACATGGTGATCAGTTAAGAGCTCAGCACCTCTCTTCACCCTCGTGTCCAGAACATATGGTCCCAAGTCAGATGAAACGACAACAAAGTCGATCATTGACCTTTGACCTGAGGAGCTCTGGTACCATGTACACTTATGAATATCCTTGTGTTTGAACTTGGTGTTCATTATGGACAATCCATTCCTGGCACAGAAGTCCAATAACAATTCACCATTCGGGTTTAGATCAGGCAGGCCGTTATTCCCAATCACGCCTCTCCAGGTCTCCCAGTCATTGCCAACATTAGCATTGAAGTCCCCCAGTAAGACTATGGAGTCTGTAGGAGGGACCCTTTCCAGAACCCCGTCCACTCACTCCAAGAAGGCAGAATACTCTGACCTGTTGTTTGGTGCATAAGCACAGACAACAGTCAAAGTTTTCCTCTCTGCAATTTTAATTCGCACTGAGGCGACCCTCTCGTCCACCGGGGCAAACTCCAACTGTATGGTCACCAGCCAGGGACTTGTGAACATCCCAACACCCACCTGGTGTCTGTCACCCTGTGCAACCCCTGAGTAGGAGGGTAGCCAACCCATACCCAGGACACTGTGGGTGGAGGTGAGCCCAACTATATCTAGTTTGTACCTCTCAATCTCCTGCACAAGTTCTGGCTCCTTCCCCCCCCGGTGAGGTTACATTCCATGTATGGAGAGCCAGTTTCTGCCGCAGGGACCTAGGCCACCAAGGGCCTCCCTGCAATCTCCCACTGCCAATATGGCACTGCAACGCTCCCCCATGCTGGAAATGCGGGTGGTGGGCCCACATGGCCTCCCCATGTTGCCTCTTCGGGCTGAGCGTGGCCGGGTTGTGTTGGCTGCCCGGCCACCGTGGAACACTACCCCTAGGCCTGGCTCCAGGGGTAGGTCCCAGTGACCCTTTCCCGGGCAGGGTACCCTACCAGCAGCATACTGCTTTTGACAACTGAGCTCTGAAGATCCCTAGACCAAACAATTCCTTCCTCCACGACAAGGCCGCGATCCAGGAAGGGATATATTTATTTATTTATTTATTTATATTTATTTATATATACAACCCCAATTCCAATGAAGTTGGGACGTTGTGTAAAACATAAATAAAAACAGAATATGATGATTTCAATCCTTTTCAACCTACATTCAATTGCATACACTACAAAGACAAGATATTTAATGTTTAAATGGATAAACTTTATTGTTTTTTGCAAATATTCATTCATTTTCAATGTGATGCCTGCAACACGTTCCAAAGAAGTTAGGACAGGGGCATGTTTACCACTGTGTTACATCACCTTTCCTTTTAACAACACTCAATAAGCGTTTGGGAATTGAGGACACTAATTGTTGAAGCTTTGTAGGTGGAATTCTTTCCCATTCTTGCTTGATGTACAACTTATGTTGCTCAACAGTCCAGGGTCTCCGTTGTTGTATTTTGTACTTCATAATGCGCCACATGTTTCAATGGGAGTTCTGGACTGCAGGCAGGCCAGTCTAGTCCCCATACTGTTTTACTACAAAGCCACGCTGTTGTAACACATGCAGAATGTGACTTGGCATTGTCTTGCTGAAATAAGCAGGACTTTGCACTGATAACAATCTGGACAGTCCTTTTCCTCTTTGGCCAAGAGGACACGACGTCCATGATTTCCAAAAACAATTTGAAATGTGGACTCGTTAGACTACAGGACACTTTTCCACTTTGCGTCAGTCCATCTCAGATGAGCTCGGGCCCAGAGAAGCCGGCGGCATTTCTGGGTGTTGTTGATATATGGCTTTTGCTTTGCATCGCAGTATTTTAACTTGCACTTGTAGATGGAGCGACGAACTCTGTTCACTGACAGTGGTTTTCTGAAGTGTTCCTGAACCCATGTGGTAATATCCATTACAGAATAATGTCGGTTTTAATGCAGTGCCGCCTGAAGGATCGAAGGTCACGGGCATTCAATGTTGGTTTTCTGCCTTGCCGCTTACTTGCAGAGATTTCTCCAGATTCTCTGAATCTTTTGATGATATTATGGACTGTAGATGATGAAATCCCTAAATTCCTTGCAATTGCACGTTGAGAAACATTGTTCTTAAACTGTTGTTCACAAACTGGTGAACCTTGCCCCATCCTTGCTTGTGAATGACTTAGCCTTTCAGGGATGCTCCCTTCATACCCAATCATGACACTAACCTGTTTCCAATTAACCTGTTCACCTGTGGAATGTTCCAAACAGGTGTTTTTTGATTATTCCTCAACATTCCCAGTCTTTTGTTGCCCCTGTCCCAACTTCTTTGGAACGTTTTGTAGGCATCAAATTGAAAATGAGTGAATATTTGCACTGCGATGGACTGGCGACCTGTCCAGGGTGTATCCTGCCTTCCGCCCGAAGACTGCTGGGATAGGCTCCAGGACCCCCCCCCCGCGACCCTGACGGAGAAGCGGATTAGAAAATGGATGGATGGATGGATGAATATTTGCAAAAAACAATAAAATTTATTCATTTGAACATTAAATATTTTGTCTTTGTAGTGTATTCAACTAAATATAGGTTGAAAAGGATTTGCAAATCATTGTATTCTGTTTTTATTTATGTTTTACACAACGTCCCAACTTCATTGGAATTGGGGTTGTATATACGCCCTGGACCGGTCGCCAGTCCATCGCAGGGCAGACAGACAGACAGAACAGACAGTCACTCACACACTCACACCCAGGGGCAACACTGAGAACACGAAAGAAACCCACACAGACACGAGGAGAACATGCAAACTCCACACAGAGAGGACCCAGGTCACCCTCATTTCACAGGTCACAGCGAGGAGGGCCACTGCATGGTACAGCTCATCTCGACCCAACTCACATTTGGTACCAGCTGCTTAGTTTTCCATGGCATAAACATAGCGCCCTTAATGTAGCTTGTTGTCAGTGAAACTGCCGTGATGTGAAGGAGACAAATTTTGTTCAGAGAAGGTTAAAGTTCAGCTCTTCACTGTTGAGCTTTAGTTACATTTAGGGCATCATATGCCTTCAAAGAAGGGGACAATTATTTATTATCAACCACCACAAATTTTTCAGTGATATGAAGCTGAAGTCAGATATTCGCCAGATTCTTGTTCGAATTTTCCCGTTCCACCTTAAATGGAGCAGCAGTTACATTTTTGCGCTTCAGGTGTCAGAACTGCTGGACTATTTAAGGTGGAATGGGAAGGTTAGCTAGTCAGCTACCAAGACATTAGCATGCTATTAGTGATTTTCATGCTTGTTATGAAGAAAAAGACCAAAATACACTGAAACCATGTTAAACTAAGATAAAAAGTGGTTATCGTAATTTTTTAACAGCAAAAATTCTCACATTTGTGGGTTTCTTTGGTCTCTTGTTTAGCCAGCTTGCCTTTTTTTCCTTTTCCTCATAACTCTCCTTCTCATAACTTCTCTGAACAGCCTCTGTTTTGAGGGTCATGCAGCCCAAACACTTTACCCTACCCCTCCATCTCAGCAAGAATTGGGACACACTACCTCTATACATGAACGTGAAAAACAAAGGGCCAAGAGCTAAGGGGTAGAGGCAAAGGGTGAAATGGGATTGGGCCAAATAAGACATGAAGGTGGTGCAGGGCCACATATCTCACAATTCAACACATCAATGACATTTAACCATTTAAAATGTAATCCTGAATCTTCATTTGCAGCCGCGAGGGCCACACAACATTTAGGTCCATGTTACAGGCTGAAGGTTCTAGTAAAATTCTAATTATATATATATATATATATATATATATATATATATATATATGTACACATACATACATAAATACATATACACACACACACACATACACACTATATTTCCAAAAGCACTCACTCGTCTGCCTTCACACGCATATGAACTTGAGTGAGGTCCCCTTCTTAATCCATAGGGTTTAATATGATGTCAGCCCACCCTCTGCAGCTATAAGAGCTTCAGCTCTTCGGGGAAGGCTTTCCACAAGGGTTAGGAGTTTTGGGAATTATGGGAATTTTTGACCGTTCTTCCAGAAGACCTGTCTCGCAGTCTCCGCACCAATTCATCCCAAAGGTGTTCTATTGGGTTGAGGTCAGGACTCTCTGCAGGCCAGTCAAGTTCTTCCACACCAAACTCACTCATCCATGTCTTTATGGACCTGCTTTGTGCACTGGTGTGCAGTCATGCTGGAACAGGCTGAAGCATTAAGTGTTCCTTTCATGGGATCTAAGAGGCCGAGCCCAATTCCTGAAAAAACAACTCCACACCATAATCCCCCTCCACCAAACTTTACACTCGGCACAGTGCAGTCAGACAAGTACCGTTCTCCTGGCAACCGCCAAAACTGGACTCATCCAGTCAGGATTTCCAGACAGAGAAGCGTGATTGGTCACTCCAGAGAACACGTCTCCACTGCTCTAGAGTCCAGTGGCGGCACTTTACACCACTGCATTCCACGCTTTGCATTGCGCTTGGTGATGTAAGGCTTGGATGCAGATGCTCGGCCATGGAAACCCATTCCATGAAGCTCTCTACGCTGTTTTGAGCTGATCTGAAGGCCACATGAAGTTTGGAGGTCTGTAGCGATTGACTCTGCAGAAAGTCGGCGACCTCTGCATACTATGCGCCTCAGCATCCGCTGACCTCATTTTACGTGGCCAACCACTTCGTGGCTGAGTTGCTGTCGTTGCTAATCACTTCCACTTTGTTATAGTCCCACTGACAGTTGATTGTGGAATATTTAGTAGTGAGGAAATTTCACAAAAGAACTTGTTGCACAGGTGGCGTCCGATCATGGTACCACACTGGAATTCACTGAGCTCCTGAGAGCAACCCATTCTTTCACTAATGTTTGTAGAAGCAGTCTGCAGGCCTACGGGTTTGGTTTTATACACCTGTGGCCATGGAAGTGGAACACCTGAATTCAATTATTTGAATGGGTGAGTGAATACCTTTGGAAATATAGTGTATATAATTTGACATATATAAGGGGGTCAAATTAGAGCACAGAAATCAAATTCATTAACTACACAATTTTACTACAATTTTAATTATTGTAAACGAGTGAAAGCAGAATCACTTGAATAACTGCTTGGAGAAGATGTGAATGAAGTTGGTTACAGACTCGCTCATTGAACAGAGGGACGAGAATAAAGATGAATTTAATTAACATGAAAATGAATCGTTGAATCGGATGTTCGATTCATTGAGACGTAGACTTGAGGGAGTCGGTTCTTCAAGTGAATCAGTTTCCGCCTCTCTGCTTTCCTCAGTGGGTCTGTAACAGCGCGCTCCGGCTCAGTGTCGTCCCCTGCAGGCCGCGGCTGGATGTAGCATCTGTGGTTTTCACTGTTTTTCAAGATTTCGAATCCTCAGAGACTCAATTGCAGCGCGACTGTGAAATCCAAAGGCCCAGCTCACTATTTCACTCCAGTCTGAAATAACTGTTCATGTTTCGGGAGATTAAACTTACTGAACGTACAGTATAGAAGTATAGAAAAAACAGCACAGAATGGCATGCATTTTATACTGGTTTATGCTCTGGTGCTGGTTTAGCTGGTCACCCAGCACGGTCATTCTGGTTGACCAGCATACCAGCATTGAAAACACAACATATGCTGATGTCGTGTTGTATGTTTGGTGTGTTGATAAATTGTATTAGCTCTGCTATGTTTATTCATTATGTACACACATACACATTTTCTAAGCTGCTTCTCCCTCAGGGTTGCGGGGGGGGTCTTGGAGCCTATCCCAGCGGTCATTGGGCAGAAGGCAGGATACACCCTGGACAAGTCGCCAGTCCATCGCAGGGCAGACAGACAGACACATTCACTCACAGCTAGGGGCAATTTAGAAAGTGCAATTGGCGTGACTGCATGTCTTTGGACTGTGGGAGGAAACCGGAGAACCAGGAGGAAACCCATGCAGACACGGGGAGAACATGCAAACTCCACATAGAGAGGAGTCCAGTCGCTCAGCCGGGGAATCAAACCCAGGCCCTCCTCATTGTGAAGCGACAGCGCTACCCACTGTGCCACCATGCCACCCTCATTATAAGGGTAAATATGGAAAAGAAATCAAATCAATGGCCACAAATCAATATTTTGAGGGCATGAGTCGAGTTTCTTGTGGCCACAAATTAATATTATAGCACCTACTACTGGCTTATGTTGCTGTGGGCCCGCAGGAGGCATGGCCATGCAGAGTGGCCATGCTAGGAGGCTCTAGGTAAGTGCTGCGTTAACGATAGGAAAGACTTTAATGTGTAAATCAATTTATGTTGTCAGCTTTACACGTGTTTACATGTTGTGCTACTCTGTGCTGGGCTTTGGGGTAGTAGGTGCATTGTTAATGCCTACCGTCAGGAGCAAGTGGATGATTAGAAGTGACCTGCCTGCTTTGCTATTCCAGTAGAACGATTCTCCCCTGCTGTTGTCTTTGATAAAAGAGTGCATGATTAAAGCACAGTGTTTCCCATGTCTTATTTTATGCCAATGTCACAGTAGTGTCAGAAGTGGGACACCACCCCCTGAGCGGATTGCAGAGGAGTGGTGCTTCCATGAACTTAAGGTGAATTGGTGGAAGATTGAGCCCAGTCAATGATTTCTGAAGAAAAAGCTGCGTGGTGAGGATGGATGGCAAAGCAATTACTTTTTAACTTGGCACAAATTCCTCTTTAATTTAATTTTAAATGCTTCACAAAAAAGCAATAAGTGTGCATAATGATTGCCAATAAGCTGTGCACTTCAACTTGTTCTTGAAAATTATCCTGAGAAAAAGTCTACATCTGATTTATGACGTGTTCTTACTCCACAGAACTGCACATTTAAGAAATTTTTTAGACGCTTTGGTGATTCCAGCCCCAAATAGCTTTGAGAATACTTGCTAAGGATTATGAAATGACTGATTAAAATAATAAATTTAGACAAATATTTGATGATCAGTTTGTGGATATCATTTGCAAACACAAATAACTAAAAAAAGAAAACAAATAAATAACCACAAATAGCCACAAATAACAATCCATTGGACTCTTTTTACATTGCTGCCAACATCCTACCCTTAATCCTGGCCTCTGCATTTACTGCACATGAAATCCTCTTGGTTTTAGTTCCACTGCTCATCTGCCACACTTGGCAGAAGGGACAGCGTGTCCATAACACCATCTCATCCTTCTGCCCTTTAAACAGAGGAATCTGCAGACATGCAAAAGAGACAAATGAATGTTTGGAAGAATGTTTGGCCACCAAGTTCTCCAAGATGTCCTTCAAGGGCACAACACATTTCCAGACCCTGCCATTCTGGCCTCCTTCTTTGTTTTCAAATGCTTATGACATCATGTGATGGTCAGTTTCTTTATATGGACTGCGTGGACTGAGGAGTGACCTGCACATTTTGAAACTGTTTACATGCTACAATACATTTTTATTTGACAGGAATATTAGTTTTATCGTGACATGGACCCTTTTGAATATCCAGAACATAAACAATATAAACAATGTAGCGTTCAGATCTTAGACATTTACAAGGATTATGTTCTGATTTATTTAAACCAAAGGCATTAATAGAGACAGTAACAAGCTAAATATACTCACAATCCTCATTTATAGGGTATTTTCTATGAGGTCTGTCCTAAACCCCAACCCCTAAATTTACACTTCTGATATGAAATAATACTTACATTAAAAATTGTGTTTTAAAAGTTTATGTGTGACTAAGTGTCAAAAGAGTAAATAACTGTTTAATCATTTGAAAAGGGACATAGACAATTCAGTCGTAATTATTGATGATTTTATTTAGTTATTTTTGTATGAAGTATGAAGTATGAGTATGAAGTAATCAAGTCATTATTAACACACCATAATACATGGTTAGATTTCTACAATTCAAAATTAGTGATTATTCAGTAAATAAAACAGTGTATGGTTAAGTAGAAAAGTATCTTTCCTGAAGAATGTGCAGCTTAAGCAGTTGCCAGATGGTTGGTAGGGTGTTGCTAGGAAGTTGCTATGGTATTCCAGGTGGTTGCTAAATGAGAACCAAGAAGAAGATGATGAAGAAAAAGAAGAAGAATATGCTATCAGATAATAGTGCTGCACATGTTGCTAGGGTGTTGCTATGCTATCCCAAATGGTTGCTAGGATGTTGCTATGTGGTTGCTATGGTATCTCACATGGTTGCTAGGGTGATGCTATTGTATCCCAGATGGTTGGTAGGATGTTGTTAGGGTGTTGCTATAGTATTGCAAATGGTTGCTAGGATGTTGCGAGGTGGTTGCTATAGTATCTCACATGGTTTCCAGGGTGAAGCTATGGTATCCCAGATGGTTGGTAGGGTGTTGGTAGGGTGTTGCTATGGTATCCCAAATAGTCGATAGGAAGTTGCTAAGGTGTTGCTAGGTAGTTGGTATGGTATCCCAGATCGTTGCTTGGATGTTGCTAGGCGGTTGCTTTGGCATCCCAGGTGATTGCTAGGGATTTGCAAGGTGGTTGCTCTAATATCTCACATGGTTAAATGGGTGTTACTAATGGATTTCATGTTATAAGCTGGGAGTACCTCATTCATTCCTATGGGGAAAAATATTGTCATTTAAAGATGATTGTACGAAAACCGTACGTCCGATGAAACAGCTGTACACTATACTGAACATTCCAGTGCTGCTATCTAGAAAACCAACAAAAGGTATGGGTATAAAGGTAACATGCCTGATGTTAGGCTCAGTCCTTCACAAGCAAGGATGGGGCGAGGTTCACCACTTTGTGAACAACTAAGAACCAGGAGGAAGAGTTTATAACATAAACTGGATAACAGTACAGTTGTGCAAGGGTGATTTACAGTCCTAACATGGATCAGTCCAGCTGTCATTCACCTGCTAACCTCTTTCATCACTCTATTCAGTTGAATACACTACAAAGACAAGATATTTCATGTTCAAATGGATAAGCTTTATTGTTTTTTGCAAATATTTACTCTTTTTGTATTTGATGCCTGCAACACGTTCCAAAGAAGTTGGACAGGGACAACAAAAGACTGGGAAAGTTGAGGAATGCTCAAAGAACACCTGTTTGGAACATTCCACAGGTAAACAGGTTAATTGGAAACAGGTTAGTCTCATAACCTGGTATAAAGGTAGCATCCCTGAAAGGCTCAGTCGTCCACAAGCAAGGATGGGGTGAGGTTCACCACTTTTGTGAACAAATAAGAACCAGGAGGAAGAGGAAGAACATAAACTGGATAACAGTACTGTTGTGCAAGGGTGATTTACAGTCCTAACATGGATCAGTCCAGCTGTCATTCACCTGCTAACCTCTTTCATCACTTTCGGCAAACATGGTTTATTTCCATCCTTCCCTTCCCTCCACCCCCCCTCCCCCATCTGTTACATCTGCCCCCGTTATACCCTCACCTGCACCCCCTCCCCCCCACCCACCCCACCATTCTCTTCCTTTCGTCTGTCCTTTATGTAACCTTTTTTTGGCATCGCTGCTAGAACGTGGAATAATAACAAAATCTGTATTAAGTTCTTCTTGGCCAAAGCTGGGGATTAAAGTGCTTATGCAAACAGATTTGTGGCTTTAAAAGAAGGTGGAGTCATAAATTTACATAACCGTGCGACGGTTAAGGGGTTAAGGGTGTCGGCACATGCACGAAAGGTCAGCTTAGAGGACGTGGCGGAGAGATTTAGGCAGAGCGATAATGATAATGTCATCAACACAGCAGCATCCACATGATCTTTAGCCTCAGTGCTCTAATCCGTTTGGCACAGCCGCTACCAGGCCTTATAATGGCATGATCACCATAACGATGCCTCGTTTACTCTCATTAGCATACAGTTTCCAAATACTGCAACATATTTGAGTAGAATCCATAGAATTCATTATATGGTATTTATTATTAAGTACTTAATGATAGAAGTTTCGGTAACACATCCTATGAACCTTGTATTCGTAATGCTTTAATAAGGCATTATTAGCATCATTAAATGTTTCTTCAGATTGATGTAGAGTGTGTTTCTAGGGTTTAAATAGAACCTTTTTGAAAAAGGTTCTATGTAGCACCGAAAACAGTTCAGGCTTGACATCGTAACAATAGAAGAACCCTTTTTGGCGCTATGGGGAACCATCTTCAGCACATTCTACCTCAATCTGAAGAACCATTTAATGAATGTAGGTCTTTACCAGCGGTGGATGAAGTACACAAACCATGTACTTGAGTTAAAGTAGAGACACCCAAGGTAAAATATTACATTACATACATATTATGCCAGTGAAAGTAGAAGTTCCTCTCTTTAGACCTCCACTTGAGGTTCACCACTTTGTGAACAGCTGAGTGAGCAAATAGTCCAACAGTTTTAGAACAACGTTTCTCAATGTGCAATTGCAAGGAATTTAGAAATTTCATCATCTACAGTCCATAATATCATCAAAAGATTCAGAGAATCTGGAGAAATCTCTCGAAGTAAGCGGCAAGGCAGAAAACCAACATTGAATGCCCGTGACGTTCGATCCCTCAGGAAGCACTGCATTAAAAACCCACATCATTCTGTAATGGATATTACCACATGGGCTCAGGAACACTTCAGAAAACCATTGTCAGTGAACAGAGTTCGTCGCTCCATCTACAAGTGCAAGTTAAAACTCTGCCATGCAAAGCGAAAGCCATATATCAACAACACCCAGAAACGCTGCCGGCTTCTCTGGGCCCGAGCTCATCTGAGATGGACTGACGCAAAGTGGAAAAGTGTTGTGTGGTCTGACGAGTCCACATTTCAAATTGTTTTTGGAAATCATGGATGTCGTGTCCTCCGGGCCAAAGAGAAAATGGACTGTCCAGATTGTTATCAGCACAGAGTTCAAAAGCCAGCATCTCTGATGGTATGAGGGTGTGTTAGTGCCCATGGCATGGGTAACTTGCACATCTGTGAGGGCACCATTATTGCTGAAAGGTACATACAGGTTTTGGAGCAACATATGCTGCCATCCAAGCAACATCTTTTTCAGGGACGTCACTACTTATTTCAGCAAGACAATGCCAAGCCACGTTCTGCACGTGTTACAACAGCGTGGCTTCGTAGTAAAGAGTGTGGGTACTAGACTGGCCTGCCTGCAGTCCAGACCTGTCTTCTATTGAAAATGTGTGGAGCATTATGAAGCACAAAATACGACAACGGAGACCCCGGACTGTTGAGGACCTGAAGTTGTACATCAAGCAAGAATGGGAAAGAATTCCACCTACAAAGCTTCAACAATTAGTGTCCTCAGTTCCCAAATGCTTACTGAGTGTTGTTTGAATGTTAAATATCTTTTCTTTGTAGTGTATTCAAATGAATATAGGTTGAAAAAGATTTGCAAATCATCATATTCTGTTTTTATTTATGTTTTACACAACGTCCCAACTTCATTGGAATTGGGGTTGTATTTACCTTCAAATGTACTTAGTATCAAAGTAAAAGTACTAAAAGAGTAATTATGGCTCTGATGTCCTGTTATCATTTTTATAACAAGACTCGCTACATGAACTCATTTTAGGTGAAAATCCTCCAGTGTCTCTCTTGGTAAACCAGTCTTTTAATAGAACGTCAATAATTAGTGATGCTGACGTCTATTAAAATGATCATAAGCACAAAACACTGAAGGCAAACAGTTTCCATTAGGTAGAATCGAGTGGCTCTGAAATCACTTTTTACACACAAGCAAAGTTTCAGTTTAAGGTTTATTTACAACGTAGTTCTGAGTTTAAGTTTAATAAAAACTGGCTTAAACTCAGGATCACAAATGAGTTTCCCTTACTATATTGATCTGTAGGTTTCTGTTCATAAACATAAATCAGCCCAAACTAATTTACTATAAAATTAAATGGTGTTTATATAAATTCACAAAAAAACAAAACAAGCTCTAAACAAAGTGACCGCTGTGCCCTGATTGGTGCTCTTGCTTTGCGCTTCTTTCGTTCAGATACCAGTTACCTAAAAATAAATTACTCTATTAATTTCATTCTACATATAAAATATGTGCTTTTTAAGTTAATATTTTTAGAACCAATCAGTTCTTCATTTTAGCTGAGTCAGTAATCAGAACCATGTTATAACGCATTACATCATTCTTATGAGCAGATATTATAATGCATTATGAAACCCGACGGAATCCATTTATAAAGCACTGTGAATACAGTGTTCATAGGAAGTGTTACTGATGTTTACAGTCTTACTTTAGCTTGTTTGTGATAAAATATTTCACTTTACTACAATCATTTTCAGCTAAACTGATAAGAAGAAAACATTAATGTGCTTTGGAACAATGAATCATTGTTGGCTCCCCAGAGAACATTTCAGAGGACAAGTGTTTAGCCTTCTATCGCACACATTATGAGAGGAATGTTAAAAGACGTTCACTTTTTTTGTATAAAATGGATATTTAAAATAAATATTAGTGAATATTTTCCCATCAGCTCTGTTACTAGATTAACTGTGACAAATGACAGTCAGCTCAACTTCACCTCTCTTGAGGTAGCTCAACCGGAGGGCACTGGAGTTCTCTAGACTCAAATTTCTTCATTTAGTCCAATGTTCTCCTAACTCACATTTTTGGTTCTGAGTCTCAGTTTAGCGACAATATAGAACCAGGTTATCTGTTATCTGCCCTTGAGCAAGGCACCTAACCCTCAACTGCTCTTAGGTTTAAAAGCTGCATTTTTTTTTCAACTGTGTATGCTCTTTAATTTCCCTGCTAGCTGGGATTCTTTACATCACACAGCCCCAACAGGCTTTTTGTCCTCTTGGGCTCCCAGTTATGGATCCCTGTAGCATCACTGGGTTTCAAATTTGTAACCTCCAGGTGGAGATGAATACTTAGGCTCAATCCCTTTTCTTATTTCTACCTCTACCCCTTGTTTTCAAGTGTCTTTTTGCCAATGCATATATATGTATTTACACACACACACACACACACACACACACACACACACACACACACACACAAACACACACACACTGTATTTCCAAAAGTATTCGGTCGTCTGCCTTCACACACATATGAAATTGACTGAGATCCCATTCTTTATCCATAGGGTTTAATGTGATGTCCGCCCACCCTTCGCAGCTATAACAGCTTCAGCTCTTCTGGGAAGGCTTTCCACAAGGTTTAGGAGTGTGTTTATGGGAATTTTTGACTGTTCTTGCAGAAGCACATTTGTGAGGTCAGAAACTGATGCTGGACGAGAAGGCCTGGCTCACAGTCTTCGCTCTAATTCATCCCAAAGGTGTTCTATCGGGTTGAGGTTAGGACAGTCAAGTTCTGCAGGTCAGTCAAGTTCTTCCACACCAAACTCGCTCATCCATGTCTTTATGGATCTTGCTTTGTGCACTGGTGCGCAGTTATGTTGGAACAGGAAGAGGCCATCCTCAAACTGTTCCCACAAAGTTGGGAGCATGAAATTGTCCAAAATCTCTTGGTGCTGAAGCATTAAGAGCTCCTTTTACTGGAACCAAGGGGCTGAGCCCAACTCCTGAAAAACACCCCCACACCATAATCCCCCCTCCACCAAACTTTACACTCGGCACAATGCAGTCAGACAAGTACCATTCTCCTGGCAACCGCCAAACTCAGACTTTTCCATCAGATTTCCAGATAGAGAAGCGTGATTGGTCATTCCAGAGAACATGTCTCCACTGCTCTCGAATCCAGTGGCGGCGCTTTACACCACTGCATTCCATGCTTTGCATTGTGCTTGGGGATGTAAGGCTTGGATGTAGCTGCTCGCCATGGAAATCCATTCCATGAAGCTCTCTATGCTGTTCTTGAGCTGATCTGAAGGCCACATGAAGTTTGGAGGTCTGTAGCGATTGACTCTGCAGAAAGTCAGCGACCTCAGCGCACTATGCACCTCAGCATCCGCTGACCCCACTCTGTCATTTTATGTGGCTGACCACTTCGTGGCTAAGTTGCTGTCTTTCCCAATCGCTTCTACTTTGTTATAATACCACTGACAGTTAACTGTGGAATATTTAGTAGGGAGGAAATTTCACAACTGGACTTGTTGCACTGGTGGCCTCCTATCACGGTACCATGCTGGAATTCACTGAGCTCCTGAGAGCGACCTATTCTTTCACTAATGTTGGTAGAAGCAGTCTGCAGGCCTAGGGGTTTCGTTTTATACACCTGAACATCTGAATGCAATGACTTGGTTGGGTACGTGAATACTTTTGGAAATATATATATATATATATATATATATATATATATATATATATATATATATATATGTGTGTGTGTGTGTGTGTGTGTTTGTGTGTGTGTGTGTGTGTGTGTGTGTGTGTGTGTGTGTGTATAATATGGACCAAAGCCCAAAGGTGATGCTTGTTTATTCTGTTGTGAATGCCTGTTAGCTCGGAATTACAGTCTATACAGGTTCAAGCCGAATATTTACATAACGACTTGTTAAATAATGAGCAAACGTGTCATGTGTCCTAATCCCAGATGCCATGACATGAATTGGTGCGCTGTATAGAAACAGTGGAATTACTGTAATCCTATTCTGTTTACTCCACTGACCCACGCTAAGGTAAAACCTTACGGACCAGACGGAGGTTATATGATTTAGGTTTGACTTATTATTAAATCGCACAGCAGTTAAGAACATATCAGTGACATGTTTATCTAACAGCATGTGATGTAACAGAAACGTATACATAAAAGAAGTTGCATAAGATACCTATTTTTAATAATTAAAATACAAGTATGTTGTTTTGTTTACTTTTGAATCAACAATAGATGACATTCTGTGAATTCAAAGGTAAATCCCACCCACTTTTAAAATTTTCAGTATATTTCAGTGTTTGAGATGTAGATTCAGGGTGGTTTGGTGTGAAATGGTTCAAATGTCTTTACAGTGGTGGTAATAGGAACCAGGCGTCACCATGACTACAACACAAATATAGCCATTTTATTTACCATCCAGAACCACCAGTGAACCTACACGAGTCTTCTGAGTTTATATGGAATGTTGTTGATGGAAAATAGTGGAAAATCTGGAATAATACATTTTCTTTGGGAACTATTTTGCCTCTCTACCACGAATGACTTTTAAAAGATGCACCTTAGGCCCAAAATCTTATTTCAAAGCTATCAGCCCATTCATAACCATTTTATGTAGTCACTTTCTGAGGGGAGCTTTTAGAGGAGGACGTCTGGTTCCTATCACCACCACTGTGAACAGTATTGACTCTGTAAGTTTCTCTAGAACAGAAAGTTTCGCACCAGACCACTCTGAATGACTCTGTTTACATCTTAACCACTTAATTATGTGCAAATTAAAAAATAAGGGTGGAGTTCCCCTTTAATGCATGACATTGGCTTTGAGGTAAAAGTCCAGCATTTGTGTCATTTCTGTACCAACAGGTCATTCTATTTTTTGACCCATTCAAGCTGAGATGTGGATGATGTCATCATGACCACTCCCTCCTGCTGCTCTCCTTTTTTGCCGCTCACTCTATACAAACAGCTCACACACTCTCGGCCAGTCAGAGTGATCGAGAAGGACCGTCCACTCGTTTCTGACCACAGAGAGAGAGAGAGAGAGAGAGAGAGAGGGAGAAAGAGAGAGAGAGAGAGAGAAAGAGAGAGAGAGAGACAGAGAGAGAGAAAGAGACAGAGAGAGAGCGACAGAGAGAGAGAGACCACTGCAAGGAGAGAGGGTGGAAAGACCTCAGATCGACTGAATAGAGGTGAGCAGAATGATCATATTTCAATAGCAACAAAAAGTTTGAGTTAAAGGGTAACTCCACCGCTTTTTCAAAATTCCTGCATGATGAAATGGTCAAGATGTAAAGTCATTCATAGTGATTTGGTGTGAAATCCTCCGCTCTAGAGAAATTTACAGAAAATCACAACCCCTGGTTCCTATCACGACCACTGTAAAGTAATCTGAATCTCTGTAATGAACCATTTCAAACCTCTCTACATGGTTCTATTTGCATCTCAACTGAATTATGCAGAAATTTAGAAATATCAGTGGGCTAGGGATGCGCTGATATGGGAATTGATGCTGGTATTTAATCATTTTCTTGCACATATCCATCAACGCTGATCCATAAACATTCCTAGAATGTAGAAACTAAGCCTAAACAAACCTAAAATGTGAATATTTTAGTACAGTAATCCTGAACATTATACTCCACAATAAAAATATTATCAAATTTGAGCTTAAAATATCAGCCAAATCTAATCATTGGTCCAATACTGATTATTTATTAGTATTTATTCCTTTGGTCCTGCAGTGACGTGGACTCCAGAGCCAGGCACGCAAGTGCTGTACTCTCATTCAGCTCAGCATCATCTTCCTCACGAACATGACAGCCTGCATCTTCATTCGGGGCGGGAAGATCGTACGTATATCAAACATCCTACAATATTCCAGTATCTGCCTGAATGATTCATTATTTTAATACACAGAGTGATTAATTAGGGTTACTTTTGTGTGATGTCAGGAATAACAATACAAGAAAGATACTAACACATCTATCTATCTAACCACTAATCTATCTATTAATATATGACATGTATTTCTATATATTTTATCATAAAATATGAATATCAATGTTTAATGTAGTTCTTGTATGATATTTCTGACACCATATTAAATTAGCACTCATAAATCATTGTGAAATATATTACACTTTTTAATGTTAATACAATATTTTCTTACATAAAGAAAATATTTATATAGATATTTATGTGAATATTAAAATTGTATTCAAATTCATAGGGTGTCCTGAAATATCATATAAAATACAGAAAGACATTTTTTAAAAAGGTCAATAATTCTACAATAATTATAAGCTATTAATATATTTTATTCAGATAAAAGCTAAAGGTATTTCAATATATACATCACAAGTATAATATCAGAAATATCCATTTAGGAAAGATATGAAATTAATATGAATGTACTGAATGTTGGCTATTTGAATATTTTATTTTAAGATGGTATAATATTAATTACAATTTACATGACTAGTGATTATTATCACTAATATGATTAGTGAATATTAGTGATTAGTGGTGATAAATTCAAAACAGCAATATAAGAAAGTTGAATATCTTTATCTGTATTTATCACACAAAATCCAAAACACCAATAATAAGAAAGATACTAAGGATGATCAATAATATCACAAAAATAAATATTTATTTTGTATAAATATAAGAAAGATTCATGTATTTCTTTAAATGCATGATTTATCAGTGCAACAATGCATGTAGCATCAGAAAAATCAATACAAAAATTGATATGAAAGAGTAGTATTAATCTATTACATATAGACCAAATAAATCACTCAGTATATTTTATAAACTGTAAAGTGTAAAGTTTAATATACTTTGAAATGTTTTTGTTAAATTCACATAGTCTCAGAAATATAAATATGAGAAATACTGACAGTGCTTTTAGAGTCCATTTAGAATATCATATATTATGAATTTATAAAATTCTTTGTCTTTCAGGACAGACAGCTGGCAGAGGATGAGATTGAAGGTAAATAATGGAACTATCAAGTTTACATTCTACTCCTGAAATATAGCACTGGATTTATTTTGTGCCATGAGCCTAACTTTCACATTAAATTAAATAATATTGTTAATGTTTTGGCATTAGCATTACAAAAATATTAGTTATATTGGGAAAAAATTTGATCTTACTATTACATACACTCACTGGCCACTTTATTAGGTACAGGTAAAAGGTTGGACCCCCTTTTGCCTTCAGAACTGCCTTAATTCTTCGTGGTGTACTTTCAACAAGGTGTTGGAAACGTTCCTCAGAGATTTTGGTTGGTTATTTGAGTTACTGTTGCCTTTCTATCATCTTAAACCAGTCTGCCCATTCTCCTCTGACCTCTCACATCAACAAGGCATTTTCGTCCACACAACTGCCGCTCACTGGATATTTTCTCTTTTTCTGACCATTCTCTGTAAACCCTAGAGATGGTTGTGTGTAGGAAAATCCCAGTAGATCAGCAGTTTATGAAATACTCAGACCAGCCCGTCTGTTCAAACACCCCGGTGAAATTCCATATTTTGTTGCTATTCAAAGTGTGAATAAGTTAACACACCCTCAGAGAACACACTTAAATATCACATTTTTCACTTATTTTACTTTTAAATCAACAAGAACATGTCATATGACCATGGGCACCCAAGCTTTTGCATACGACCGTACATACCACCATCCAAGTTTGTTATCAAGTTTGCAGTCAACAGTTGGCAATGCTCAGTAGAGTTAATATGTGAAGGTAAAGGCTAACACAGCACAACACAGTCCGATTTTGAACATTAACACTATAAAAAATGTAGGATAATTTTTTTCGCTCTGGACACATTCAGTTCAATGTGGTTTCTTGTTCTCCAGTGAGTTTTGACTCTATAAATTTCCAGTATTTATTTTACAGTAAAAAACGATTGTTATTTTACAGGATTGTACTGCAAAAGACTTAACATACCAGTCAACTTGCTTAAAATACCAGTCAACACTTTTGACAGTAATTTACTGGCAGCAGAGTTGCAAGTAAATTACTGTAAATTCACTGTATTTCACTGTAAATTCACTGTATTTTACTGTATTTAGCTGTATACCTTGCTGTCAACTGTGCTTCTAGTAAATCACTGTAAATTACATTGTCTGGTCTGTTGCTGTAAACCAATACACTACTCCAAATGTTTAACAGTATGATTCTGTAAAATAGCCAACTTGCTTTTTACTGTAAAATGCTGTAAATTTACAGGACTTTTTACATTGTTGTTGCTACATCACTTTATTGCCTAATTCGTTATTACAGCAGTAGCATTTCTGCAGCATTTGTGGTTTTAATCTTACTTTGCAGAGCTGCGTGAGGCCTTTGATGAGTTTGATAAGGATAAAGATGGACTGATCAGCTGTAAGGACCTCGGGAACCTGATGAGGACGATGGGCTACATGCCTACTGAGATGGAACTGATCGAACTGGGCCAGAACATCAACATGAACCGTACGTTCTTCAGCAGAGATGATTCTTTAATGTTCTCTCCAAATTCCCCTTAAGTATGAGATGTTCATTTTTCAGGATAAACATATATAATCGTAAGCCAACATTTGAACACTCCTGGCCTAATTAATTAATTAATTAATTGATTGATTAATCAACATATTAGACAACATATATATATATATATATATATATATATATATATATATATATATATATATATATATATATATATATATAATGTGCCATCCAAATGTTTGCAAGTGACTGTATCTACTAAATATAACATCAGTTTTTCAGTATTTCATGTGTCCACACAAGATGTTTCTTCAAGGGTTCTTCAGTAAAATGATCCTGCATAGAACCATGAACACCCAAGAACCCTTTGCACAATTAAAGGGTTCTCTGCTTTGAGAAAACCTCTTTGAAAAGGGTTCCATATGGGACCAAAAGAGTTCTTCTGTTGTTACATTGTCAAGCTTGTATACAATGGTATACACTAGCAGAACCTTTTTGGTGCTATGTAGAACCACATACAACACATTCCCCATCAACCACAATGCAGAGAACTCTTTCATCATGCAAATGGTTCTTTAAGGGATCATGGTCCTATAAAGAACCTTTCAGAAAAGGGTTCTATGTGGCTCCAAAAGGGTTCTTTTATTTTAACAATGTCAAGCTTGTAACAACCCTTGTAAAAGCCCTCCTTAGTGCTATATAGAACCATATACAACACATTCTCCATTGATCTCAAGAACCATTTCACAATGCAGAGAGCCTTACACATGCAAAGGGTTCTTTGAGTCTTCATGGTTCTACATAGAACCGTTTACTTTACTGAAGAACCCTTGAAGAACCATCCTTTTTGAGTGCACTCTGTCCCTTTGTTCCAGCTTCCATTCTTTTCAGGAGACTTGCTTTCAGCTTCTCAAAGAATCTGCAGACACAACTGCAAAGTTCAGTCTTAGAAGCTGGTTGTATTTTCTGAAGTAATCAAACCCACTCAGTGGTGTTTTTTATTTGTTTTCCTTTGACTTTCCCGGTGACAGTACATTATCGCATCAAATGTCCTCCAATTAACAGTTTATACTTAATGGATGTGTTGAATGGAAATAAGTGATTTTCGGACAGTGCTGCATTTCAGTGGTACTAACTAACTGACCATGCCCTGCAGTGGGAGGCCGAGTGGACTTTGAGGACTTTGTGGAGCTGATGGCACCAAAGCTCCTGGCTGAAACGGCCGGCATGATTGGCATGAAGGAGCTGAGAGATGCTTTCAAAGAGGTGAGAGGAGAACCTGGAGGTATTTGGAGAGTTGAAACCTTTTTAACTTCAACACTAAAGAGGAGACGCTGCAGCGCTGGACATGGCAAACCTTGGGTTTTGTTAACTGTTCTTGTTCTTCTGTTTCTTCTTGTTCTGCAGTTTGACATGGATGGAGACGGAGAGATCACAACAGAAGAGCTGAGGCTGGCAATGACTAAGCTAATGGGGGAAAACATGAACCGCCGAGAGATCGACGCAGTGGTTAAAGAGGCGGATAACAACGGCGACGGAACAGTAGACTTTGAAGGTACAAACTGGTGTATTACATTGCAAATAATCTTATACTGACCATATCCTACATGTTGTACCCTGAGGTCTACATGTCGCTGCTGTTGGAACAAAACCTTGTATCTCCATTTTTTGTTGTTTTTCAGTTTTTGACATAATTGGAAAATGCCTGTTGCCCTTTACACTGTGTGTAAATTTTATGATGAATGGACAAAAAGAAACAGCCCCTAATTACATGGAAAAAACTCTGGTTCCATTAACTTAGATTAAAAGTAAAGTATCTTTTTTTCTTCTCCTGTAAAGTCACCATTTTGGAGATACAAGGTTTTGCTCCCACAGCAGCGATATGATTTTTGTGGGTCATTAGTTCATTTTTATATGACTATTTTCCCACTTTTCTTTATCCCTTAGAAGGCAAAAAGGCTGTGGTTACTGTTCCTTTAAGACTGATATAACACGCTCTGTTCCGACTGACTGACCTATTTTCTGCCTCATTCAAAAAGCAGGCTGAGTTGAAACACTCCTAATAACTTCAGTGCAAATTGAGCTAAGCTGCAGCAGGCCAAAAATGCATGTCTATGTAAATGCTTTGGTTTTTCTGACATCACAAAAACTAAGAATTCAAAATGAGCTGTTTTTGTCAGCTTACTTTCTGTACATGAGCTGTGTGGACTGGGGAGTGAATGGCATTCAAAGTATTTAAACTTTGATAATGTTTCAGAAAATTAAAGAAGTGTTGATTTTTCTTAGAATTACAGTTGAAAGTGTATATATAAATACGTTTTAGCATTTACTTATTCAAGTGTTCAAATAAAGAAATTGTAAAGTGGAATATAGGAAAATACAACAGACCTAAATCACTAAATCAGCCGAACAATCAGGTACAGATCATTTCTCATTTCTCGTAACATTTGACATGTAAATGCAAGATGCTGATGTGGGAGAATGGCAATGATGAGGCCAATCGATAAACAATTCGAGACAGACACAATGTAGATAATATTTTTGTGACCAAGCACAGAAACAAGCAGTCTTCATTCATCCCATACATTTACACCTAGTGCTGTAAAAGATGGGCCTGTGGTTATTTAGCTTTTACACAGTTGGCAGATAGTTGGCAATTATGAATTATTCAGTATCTACAATTAATTATTCAGTATCTACTATGAATTATTCAGTATCTGCTATGAATTATTCAGTAACTACTATGAATTCCTCAGTAACTACTATGAATTATTCAGTAACTACTATGAATTCCTCAGTAACTACTATGAATTACTCAGTAAGTACTATGAATTATTCAGTATCTACTATGAATTATTTAGTATCTACAACTAATTTTTCAGTATCTGCTACGAATTACTCAGTAACTGTTATTAATTATTCAGTATATAGAAGGAATTACTCAGTATCTAGTGTAAATTATTCAGTAAATACTATGAATTATTCAGTATCTGCTATGTATTATTTAGTATCTACAGTAAATTATTCAGTAACTACTATGAATTATTCAATACCTATAAGGAATCATTCATGATCTACTACAAATAAGTTAGTAACTGTAATGAGTAACTGCAAATCTACTACAAATTATTCAGTGACTACTATGAATTATGTAGTTATGAGAGTGAAGAACTGATCTGTGGACCCTCTGTACAGACCCTTAGAGTTTGAGGTTAAAATACCAGTCAGTATAAATTTTATTCAGCTGAAGAACCTTTATAAAAAAGATATTTTCCAAACATGTTGCTTCTCACCCTGGAAAACTAAGTGTGGAGCGAAGTCTAATACTATATTTTCACTTTTTCTTTGCAGAGTTTGTGAAAATGATGTCGAACTGCTGAGAGAGGAGCGTGGACACACACAATCACACACACACACACACACACACACACACACACACACACACACACACACACACACACACACACACACACACACACACACACAACGAGATAAAAATAAATAAATAAGTTGTATACAGAGACACTTTACCAAACTAAACGTCAGCTTCAAATATGACTTTCCACTGAATATTAAACAACATCAAAATGTGTATATATGAGGTCAAAATGTAATATGTTATATATTATATGAAACTATTTTTGGACATTGTTTACTAATAAATAAAATTGTGCTGTTTCCAAAAAAAGTCAAGTTCTACTTTTAATGCCTTGTTGCATATCGCTGCTGTCGGAACAAAACCTTGTATGTCCATTTTTTGGTCATTTTTCAGTTTTTGACTTAATTTGAAAATACCTATTGTTGTTTACGTTGCGTGTAAATTTCATGATGAATGGACCCAAAAAAATGGCCCAAAATGACTTGAAAAGACGTTTGGTTCCATTGACTTACATTAAAAGTAGAGTATGTTTTTTTTCCTTCTCCTGTAAAGTTACCATTTTGGAGATATGAGGTTTTCGTACGACAACAGTGAAATGTTTATGACCGAGCTTTGAGACGCATGAGGCCAACAGCACTGACCAGGCATCACAAATGACCAGGGATGGGGGTTAGGCTCAATCATTAAGCCAGACAGGTATTAACTGACCTTAGATCTGAACCTTGATGTGCTTTAGCCCAAATAGCCCTGTCACTGTGCAGGTGTGACATATTTTTATGAATGAAAGGAAAAGCATCTCTGCTAATCTGTCATTTCCATGAAGAGGAAAGAAAAACTCTCATCGCCTGTTTAATCTGGGTAATGGGTGGATTGGGAGGAGCAGATGGTGAGGAGAAAAATCTCTTGCGAGACGAAGCGACATTTAAGGATTAAGAGATGGGGAGAGGGTGGGTAAGGAGGGGAGAGAAAATCAGAATAATCCAGGCTGGATATGAACACAGCATGAAGCAAAGGCTGAAAGACACAAGAGTGAAAGAGGGCACATCGATGGGCCCTGTCTGCAGCGGAGAAGTGCAATGGTTTTAGGATACATGTGATTGGAAAAAGGGATTACAAATATGAAGAACAATATTTTTTAAGAACAAGCTGTGGATCCTTATAAAATTACACAAATATGTTTTATTTTATGATTGAATAAAGAAGGAAATATTTAATTTTGTAATTTTATCTCAACTCAAACAGTCCATACACTCTAAAATGTCTGTCATTAGGCAATAAGCTTAAGAAATGGTGTTGAGAAATACTGCATTCAGGTGTTGCTCACATATCCCAGACCAAAAAACTGACCACAGTCTTATATAGTGGTGGATCATGACTAGTAGAGCTAGGCCTTCAGTTCAGGCTATGAATTTTAAAATTTGAGTTAAAAATAAATAAGTAAGTAAGTAAGTAAGTAAGTAAACAAAACCCACCCACCTCTGTAATAATGCTGCTTTCTGTTAGTGACACTATGGCATTTCTAATAGTAAGTTGGTGCTGAGCTAACGATGGTACATGTTTTTTGGTTGTTCTAGATAAAACACAGACTTTTGAAGCTTGTAAATAACATTAATATTTTTAAGCCATTAACATGAATGGCGGCAGCACGGTGGCGTGGTGGGTAGCGCTGTCGCCTCACAGTAAAGAGGGCCTGGGTTCAATTCCCCGGCCGGGTGACCAGGGTCCTTTTTGTGTTCTCCCCTTGTTTACGTGGGTTACCTCCCACAGACAAAAGACATGCAGTCAGGCTGTTTGAACATGCTAATTTGCCCCTAGGTGTGAGTGAATGTGTCTGTCTGCCCTGCAAACTGTCCAGGGTGTATCCTGTTTTCTGCCCAATGACCGCTGGGATAGGCTCCAGCATCCCCTGTGACCCAGAAGGAGAAGTGGCTTAGAAGGTGTGTGTTTCATAATTGGCCTAGTATGTAGCAGTGACTCTTTCGGTAAAGAGTTCTGGCACAGAGCTGAAACCTGGTCAGACTATGGATCATATTCACAGTCAGTGATGTATCTAGAATGTCCAAAATTGGTCCGTCATTGTAAATCAAAACTTGAGAGATGGATCACTTTATTATGTTGGTAGTTAATCTTACGTGTAAGGCCTTCAGTGCAGCTCCTGAAGTTCTAACCAATGACAGAGCTCACTTGGCTGTATCTACCTAATAACCCCTGGGGAAAATAGCCTAAGATTAGGCTATAAAGCTACAAAACACTCTCTATATGAAAACAAGCTCTATATGAAAATTGGCCTAGCTACAAGCTATAAGCTCTAACCTCTAAATGAAGGCAGAGGTGGACGATGTACACAAATAATGTACTTGAGTTAAAGTAGAGATACACAAGGTAAAATATTGCTTCAGTAAAAGTAGAAGTCCTTATTCTAGACCTCAACTTGAGTAAAAGTACAAAAGTATTTGGCTTCAAATGTACTTAGGTATCGAAAGTAAAAGTACTAAAAGATTAATTATGGCTCTAATGTCCTGTTATCATTTTTATAACAACTAATTTTAGGTGAAAATCCTCCAGTGTCTCTCTTGGTAAACCAGTCTTTTAATAGAACGTTGTTAATTAGTGACGCTGACGTCTATTAAAATGATCATAAGCACAAACACTGAAGGTAAACAGTTTCCATCAGGGAGAACCGAGTGGCTCTGAAATCACTTTTTACAAACAAGCAAAGTTTTAGTTTAAGATTACTTTGTAACTTAATTACGAGTTGAATAAAAACTCAGGCTCTGGCTTTAAACTCAGGATCAGGATTGATCTGTAGGTCTCTGTTCATAAACATAGAAAAAAAGAAAAAAAAATGCCAGTCACGACTGCATATGTGGACATATTTCTATATTGTGCTCTATTTACACAAAGTTAGGTTAGTTCCATCATATAGGTAGGTGTATGTGCTCCCAAATTTTTACGCTGCTGTGCTGACGTTGAACTGTGTGCTGCACTGGGTCGGTATGACCAACACGTCAAAACAAGCTCAGAACAAAGTAACCGCTATGCACTGATTGGTGCTCTTGCTTTCCACTTCTTTCGTTTTGACATGTTGCGTTTTTATGCACACAGAAACCAAAAGGAATGACAGATTTCTCAAAATGTAGTGGAGGAAAAAGTCAGATATTAGACTTTGAAATGTAGTGGAGTGAAAGTAAAAAGTCACCCAAAATGGAAATACTTAAGTAAAGTACAGATATACAAAAAACTACTTAAGTACAATAACGAATTACATTTACTTAGTTACTGTCCACCTCTGTATGAAGGTTAGCCTGGCTATAAGCTTCAAGCTCTAACCTCTGTGTAAGCTTAATAAGGATGGCTTACCTTTCATTTGCAAGTGTAACAGTATAACACTTTTCCCCAGTCACTTTCAAGAATAGTATTGTGGATTTAACACTACAAATCAAACGTTTCACCACAGTTTGAAAACGGAGTGTTTAAACAGTAGCGACAAAAGCAAACAGTACAAACATTACAAGCGTCGCATTCCCAGAACGTGTCTCTTTATGAAGTGACATGTTTTAATAGAAAACGTATGAATACATCAGTGTATTTGTTCACTTTCGCCACAGAATGAGTGGATGCTGGTTGTCATTGTGACTAATAATAATTCTGTTCAGTTCGATTTTTTCAAAATCTATTCAATTGATTCGTCAGCTTGAGATCACAATGCACTTTTACACCCCTAATAGAACCTTTATTTCACAGCCTGAGCTTCATCCAGGCTGACCAAGAGCAGCTCTGCTGAATCACCTTATCAGAAGGTCAGAAGGTACAAAACCTCAGACTGACAGAACCTGCTAGAATTAGAGAGAACAGAGGGGAGGGAACGGCGCGATTACTGCGTGTTCTAAAATCCCAAATTGCCCCGGATCTGCCGGCTGCCGGCTCTCCGGATCCTAAGGTGATGGAGGGGGGATGCTGGAACGTCTGAAGGGTAAGAGATGAGACTGGTAGCAAGGCTTTTATACTGCATTACAGTAGTGGTTCTCAGCCTATTACACCGCAAGGTCGCAAGTGTCTGTTTGCCCAAAATGGGACGCGTGACACTGAAAATGAAATACTATTAAAACACATTAGGCTGAAATAAATTTGTTTTATTTCAGAAATCAGGCAGTATGATGGCAAACTAAGCAGAACGTTCCTGCAAAGCATGAACCCTGCAAAGTTTGGCCCACTGGGGACCACTTTCCTTCAGTATTGTCCCTAGGACCACCTTGGAAGGTGCTTCAAGGCCCAGTTGTGATCCATAGGCCCAGGTGTTGAAATATCCTGCATAGTACTTACACTACCTAATATTTTAACACCTCCCCAAAAGAAGAAAAGTTAGGGTTAAAATCAGTGGTGGACAGTAACAAAGTAAATGTAATTAGTTTCTGTACTTAAGTATTATTTCGTGTATCTGTACTGAAGTTTTTCCATTCTGGGCGACTTTTTACTTTCACTCCACTACATTTCAAAGTCTAATATCTGACTCTTTCCTCTAAATTTTGAGAAATCTGTCGCTCCTTTTGGTTTCTGTGTGTATAAAAACGTAACATGTCAAAATGAAAAAAGCACAAAGCAAGAGCACCAATCAGGGCACAGCGGTCACTTTGTTTAGAGCTTGTTTTGACCTGTTGGTCATACCGACCAGTGCAGCACATGGTTCAACGTCAGCGCAGCAGCGTAAAATTTTGGTAGAGTCTGTTCAACATAAATGATGAACTAACCTAACTTTGTGTAAATAGAGCACAATATAGAAATATGTCCACATATGCAGTCGTGACTGACACGGCTTTTTTCTGAATTTATACAAACACCATTTCATTTTATAGTAAATTAGTTTGGGCTGGTTTATGTTTATGAACAGAGACCTACAGATCAACACAGTAAAGGAAACCCATTTGTGATCCTGAATTTAAAGCCAGTTTTTATTAAACTTAAACTTGGAACTAAGTTGTAAATAAATCTTAAACTGAAACTTTTCTTGTCTGTAAAAGTGATTTCAGAGCCACTCGATTCTACCTAATGGAAACTGTTTGTCTTCAGTGTTTTGTGCTTATGATCATTTTAATAGACGTCAGCGTCACTAATTAATGACGTTCTATTAAAAGACTGGTTTAGACTGAGTTCATGAAGCAAGTCTTGTAAGTCTTGAGCCATAATTACTCTTTTAGAACTTTTACTTTTGATGCTTAAGTACATTTGAAGGCAAATACTTTTAGACTAGTACTTTTACTATAGTGGAGGTCTAAAGGGAGGAACTTCTACTTTTACTGGAGTAATATTTTACCTTGGGTGTATTTACTTTAACTCAAGTACGTGGTTTCTGAACTTCGTCCACCACTGATTAAAACATGTAGAATAAATAAATAATGTACTTCCTGATGGGTTGATGTCACAGTGTAAAGTACTGTAATGGTTTAACAGGTGCTCTCAGACTGATACTGGATATATTAGATGGTTTCCTAATGAGATATAAAGGTATACTACAGGAAACTATTGGTCAATAAACTAGCTGGCTTAGTTTTGCACTTTAAATGGAACCATGTAAACTGTCCTGTGAATTAATTTGCCACCTATACTGATACAAAAAGCAGCACAGTTTAGTATGAATTCCATGCTGGTTTATCTTTGTTTATGCTGGTGCTGGTTTAGCTGGTCAGACAGCCTGGTTGTACTGGTTGACCAGCATACCAGAATCCAAATACAACATATGGTCGTTTTGGTGGTGATCAGCATATTAACATCTATTACAGCTGACCAATGTAGTTCTTCAGTTCATTTTGATTAATATTACTTACTAGAATAGTAGACACTGGCTTTCGGCTAATGTTAGCTGGTAAACTTTCCTCAGTGGCTACCTCTACCACTGTTGGTTGTCCTAAAATTTGTATCTAAGCTACTTTTGTGCCACTTTGTGTCACTGACGTCATTTTTCCTTCATCAAGGTACAAACAGTGTAAATGTTCCCCCAAAGGTTCTACAGTGGTTTTAACTTCTGATTGTGAACCTTAAATCAGTTTTTCCAGGTGAAAAGTTGGTATTTATACCTTTTCATAACCGAATGTTTTAAAACAGAACAGTAGAACAAAAGCCGGGAGGCGAGGCAGGGTGTGTGGAGTCAGTACAGCTTAGAACATATCATTTCAGTGGATTATGGTTTAGTTATGTTCCCTGACTGAAGGTACTGAGGTGGAGCCTAGAGGGTCCCACCACAGTGACCAGAGGGGAACTGACCCAGTGGCAGTCTAAATAAATAACATAATAATAAATAAATAAAAAACAGAATACGACAATTTGCGAATCCTTTTCAACCGATATTCAATTGAATAAACTACAAAGACAAGATATTTAATGTTCAAACGGATAAACTTTATTGTTTTTTGCAAATATTCACTCATTTTGAATTTTATGCCTGCAACATGTTACAAAGAAGTTGGCACAGGGGCAACAAAAGACTGGGAAAGTTGAAGAATGCTCAAAAAACACCTGTTTGGAACATTCCACAGTTGAACAGGTTAATTGGAAACAGGTGAACTGAAGTTGTACATCAAGCAAGAATGGGAAAGAATTCCACCTACAAAGCTTCAGCAATTAGTGTCCTCAGTTCCCAAACGCTTACTGAGTGTTGTTAGAAGGAAAGGTGATGTAATACAGTGGTAAACATGCCCCTGTCCCAACTTCTTTGGAACGTGTTGCAGGCATCAAATTCAAAATTAGTGAATATTTGCAAAAAACAATAAAGTTTATCCATTTGAACATTAAATATCTTGTCTTTGTAGTGTATTCAATTGAATATAAGTTGAAAAGGATTTGCAAATCATCACATTCTGTTTTTATTTATGTTTTACACAACGTCCCAAATAGTTTGAAATTGGGGTCGTAGTAATAAAGGCAAATTGAAAAAATAAAAGAACCACAACAACCTAATCTGCAGGAGAAATTCAGCGCAGGTAAATGAAGTCAGAGGGGAGGCTGACTGTCTACATACATCAAATCTGTGATCCAAATTACCCAGATTCAATGGAAGCTCTTAATTCAGTGCATCATGGTAGAGATACGTTTGTGGTGCTTAGCCAGTGTAATTCTGTCCATATGGTGTTTTTTTTTAAAGGAACACTATGTAACAAGAGACTAAATTGCCAGTAGTTTTTAGGCGAATCAGCCTCTCACATAACTGTTCTAACTGTAGGACAGAAAACAGGTCAAGGTGCATTGCAGGTCGAAGTGTGATGATTTGAGTTTCAGATATATTTGACTGTTTAGTCAGTTTGCCAACAACAAACACAGCCTGCCCATTTCCCCAAACACAGATTAAGCCTAATCCGAGACTAAATTAATTTCCATTGCAGATTTATTGGCACGACAATTTAGTCCAAGGCTTAATCTTAATCTTAACGTAAGCATTAAATGCAATTTTTACCTGTTTTGGAGCCTCTCAGTATCTACACCTCAGATGTTTCTACACTCACTGTCCATTTATCAGCTCCACTTACTGTATAGGTGCACTTTGTAGTTCTACAGTTACAGACTGTAGTCCATCTGTTTCTCTGATACTTTGTTACCCTGTTCTTCAGTGGTCAGGACCCCTATGGACCCCCACAGAGCAGGTACTATTTGGGTGGTAGATCATTCTGATTACTGGATTATATGGATTATATTACAAAAACATCTGAGAGGATGCATTACAATGGAAGAATGACCACTAGGTGTCGCTGCAGAAAAAGGTTGTCCAAAACAGTTTATTCCATATTCCAGCTCAGTACTCTTATTCAACACTTATTACACACTCTTTGTTGATAATACTGCCTTAGAAGGGCCAGACTGTGATTTATTATGGGCTACTGTTCAAAGCTGTTTCTGCACTTTTGACTGTCCATATCATCAGAATCAGAAGCAGAATCCTTTGTTGATCCCAGAGGGAAATTCCAGTTGTTACAGTTGCAACCATTTATGTAAAAGAATAAACACTTTAATAATTTAAAACAAAGATAAAGAGAAATTTGCAATATGTACACAAGATTTAGGTTCTTATGAATATAGTAAAGTGGTGGTGACTGTTATAATAAATATTAAACATCTAGTATAAGGCAGTTCAAATTATTGTACCTCTGAGTTTTTACACATAATTATTATTATTACACATATGAACAGTTAGGTATTGAGTTTTGCACAGATGAACCACACTTTGTGAATCACACACTGAGGGAGGAGTTATAGAGTTTGATGGCCACAGGTAAGAATGACGTCCTGTGGCGCTCTGTGGTCATTTTGATAGAATGAGTCTTGCACTGAATGCGCTCCTGTGTCTCATCACTGTGTCGTAGAGTGGGTGGGAGCCATTGTCCATAATGGCCTGAAGCTTAGACAGCATCCTCCTCTCCGACACTGCCTTCAGCAAGTCCAGCTCCACACCCATAACATCACCAGCCTTGCGGATCAGTTTGTTGAGTCTGTTCGCGTCTGCCACCCTCAACCTGCTTCCACAGCATGCAACAACATAGAGGATAGCACTCGCCACCACAGACTCATAGAAGATCCTGAGCATAGTCCAGCAGATGTTGAAGGACCTCAGGCACCTCAAAAAATAGAGACGGCATTGGCCCTTCCTGTAGAGGGCGTCAGTGTTCTTAGCCCAGTCCAGTTTATTGTCAATATACACACCCAGATATTTGTAATCCTCCACAGCGTCCACACTGACCCCCCTGATGGACACAGTGCCATGCGACAAAGTCCTTCACCGTTGCCCTGTACTCGTCCTCATCACCCCTGCTGATACATCCAACTATTGCAGAGAATAATGAATATAATGAACTATACAAATAATATATATAACGTATTATTATACATATAATGAACTATACAAAATTACAATTCATTTTTCACTTCAAACATTTTTAATCTGAATGAATCTGGATTTGCAACCTTCTAATTTATGTTTTTCCTTGAAAGACATATTTACAGAAGAAGTAACTGTATTTTTTTCATTATGTTCATTATTTTTTTTTATATAGTTATTAAATAGTTATATAGTTATTTATTTTTATATAGTGCAGCTTCAGTTGAAAAGATGTCATTTTGTAATTTAGTAACGTTTTCTTCATTTGAAGATTGAAATCCCCTAAAAAAAATAACCTAAAATATCATGAATTACATTAGCTGAGTACATTTAGCAGCAGTTTGATATTCGAAAATGATTTATGGGACTAACTAAAAGTGCCCATAGTAACAGAAATACCCATAAATATGTCATCTCAGGACAGCCTCTCTTAAAAACAAATGAATGGATATAGAACTAAAGGCAAATTGAAAAGAAAAAAAAACACAACAACCTAATCTGCAGGAGGAATTTATAATCACAGATCCGATAAGCAGCTCTGGTCATCGGTTAATCACACATTCATCTTAATTTAATGCATTTAAGGTGAGTTTATGATGGGAAAATCAAAGCACCTCAGTAAGTTTAATAACTCGTGCCCAGTGTTTCTGAAACAGGTCGACAGCTGGCCTGGAGAGGCTTAGACCACCAATTACCCAAAGTGGACCGGCACCCATCTCTCTCTCTCTGTGTCTCACGCTCAGTGTTCACCATGCACATCTGTCCCCCTCCGCAGGCACATCTGTAAAAAACCCTCTTCTGCACTCTCTAGCCAGAGCCAAGACATGCTCTCCAAAACATGCTTGATTAAAACGTTACGCAACGCTTTCAGTTGCTCTGCTTTACCCGCCGCCCTCTGCACTCACTTTAAATCCTCACTTTTTAAACTCTTAGACGTGGCAGATATTATCACACTGTCACATCTATCACCTCATATCATACCTATTAGACATGGAATCTCTGGACGCCCTGCGACACCATTGTAGAACGCTAATAAGCATGTTTACAATGTTTATAGTGATGGTTATGTTTTTCTTTTAGGATGGAGTGCCCCTTCAAGGTAAAACCACCAAGCACATGACAGAAACGTGTGCCAGGACATAAAATAGAACGGTGTGTTAATGTGGCGCTCACTATTTTTAGAACCATTGCAAAGAGTTTGTTATAGTGGGTGGGATAGTGTAGTGGGTAACACCTCTGTCTTCCCCACTGTAGACTGGGTTTCAAGGCCCCAATTGGGGACCAAGCCTACACTATACCAGTAAGAGTCCTTGGGCAAGACACCACTTTCGCCTACATGTGTAAAATGATCAAATTGTAAGTCGCTCTGGATAAGAGCGTCAGCCAAATGGCAATGCTAATGTCACTGGCATTTATGCTAGGGGAATGTTTTCATACTCGCCAGAGAGAAATATCAGCTTTGTTCAACTCTACACACGATTTTGTGTAACTGCAGATGTTTGAATGAGTGTGAGCTCAGAGAAGTGCTCTTAATTCATTTCAGCAAAAGTAGTGCTAAGCAAAGCTAACGAAGCAACTAGCCATATTAGCCACTATGAATTAGCGATATTAGATGCCCGCCTTGCACCAAAAAGAATGACATGGTCTGAGTTTTAAACATTCCCATATGGAAATCTGATATATGACAATATATAGATTTCAAATATATAACATTTATTAGTGTTATGTCCTGTGTCTGGGTGTTTACTTTTCTTTCTCTCTCTCTCTCTCTCTCTCTCTCTCTCTCTGAGTGTTTTCAGGTGGTCATTGCTGCATGGCTGACACCTCGTTTTTCCTGGCGAATGATTGATTGTTCCAGTTGGCACCAGTTATAAAAGGTCTTTGATGTTGGAGTCATATGGAGCAGCTTTTTACTTATTCGGTCTCGCTGCCTGCCAGTCGACAGACCAGTTATTGCTGATTTACTGGCCTACAGGTACCTGTGGGCCAGTGAAGACACTTTGGTAATTTTGTTTCTTGTTTTAGAAAGGAAATGTCGGGGTGCCCTGCCCTTTTTGTTTGATCTGTTGGACTTTGTTTACTGGTAGTGTAGTGAGGGCAGTGTTTTTGTAATTTCCTTTCCCTTTCTTTTGTTAGTTAAGCTACTTATATATTCTTATTGGCTTTTATAGGCTTATTTGTTTGTTATTTTGGGCTTTGGGCCTCCCTGAAGTTATGTTTCCTTTATTTTTTTTGGTTTCTTTGCTTCAGTTGACTGCTGAGAATAATTTTGATGACTGGATGAAAGTGCAAAGAATCGAATAAATTGTCAAATCCATATCTGATGTGTTTATTATTATTATTTATTAATTCGATTTTTTTTGTTCTGGTCTGGTGTCTGTACAGGCAGTCTTGCTTCCTCTTTGTGTGTCTTACCCCTAGGAGAAGTAACATTAGCATATATGAGTTTCCCTTACATGTCCATGTATGCAACTGATATTAGTCGCATATGGCATATAAAACACATATATGGTAACTTTTTAAAAATTGGCCATTTTAAAATATGGAGCATATATTTCAGCCATATATCAACATTTGCACACATTATATGTGTAACACATATAATGAGGCATTATAAGCTGCCTCAGTCAGAGACTGCCTCTACCAGTGCAGTTTCTAAAGCTTTACTGTCCAGTCTTCAAACAGAGATCCTCTTAGCTTTTATTTGGTATGTAGCTTATTAAATTGTAAATACTGTTTGGCCAGAGGAGGACGGGTCTCCCCTTGTGAGTCTTGGTTCCTCTCAAGGTTTCTTCCTCCAGTCTGAGGGAGTTTTTCCCTGCCACCTGGCTTGCTCACTGGGTGATATATGTTGTAACTGTATGTTTCCAAACTTCTGTAAAGCTGCTTTGTGACACCATCGCTGTAAAAAGTGCTATACAAATAAACTTGAACTAAATTGAATTGAATTGTAAATTCCACAACGAATGGACCAAAAGAAATGTCCCAATGTCCTTTTAGCCTTCATATTATAAACAAAGGGCTTTAGGTTTACATTGATTTTGAGTATTAAAAACACCTGATATTAAATATGCAACTAATTTTTAAATTAAAAATAAAGCCAGTCTTGCGTTTCAGAGTTTTAGCACTGAGCCTGAACAACTGCACTTGTTTTCAAGATCTCTATAATTAAAAAAAAGCTAAATTTAGCAGGCGCTGGGTACATTATTGTTTAAATGTATAAAGATATCAAATTTCTGTCAGCATTTCATGTCAAACAATGGCATATCTGAGTAGCCAAGAGTCTCAACAACACATGTCACATGTCAATTACTTTATAATCGTAATTGTAATTGACCCAAAAAAAAAAAATACCCCAAAAGGTTCATTGTGGTTATTAGTCATGGCACACCAAATGGTGGAGAAAGACACAACCATCAAATACCAGCTGGCTCTGTGATATGACTGGGCCTTGTGCGTTGTTGCTAGCCACCCTACAGCGAGGTTAGTGGCTTAATGAAGATGAACGCAGGAATATTAATAAAGAAAACAGGGCAGAAGGCCAATGAAAGAGAGTGGAACGTAACAGCCTCTGCCACTGATTCGCTTCTCATCTGTCCAACATCCAGAACACTTGTGGCCTCTCTCCATCTCATTAATCCAAATTAATCCCCCATCTCTCTTTTTGAGCCATGTGAGCGGCGCGTGTCACCGCTGGGGGTAGTAACCCTTTCCTGTAATCAGATTTTCTCCTTCTGCTATTTCTCTCTCTTTTCCTCTGAGTTAGGATTTGATTGATTCCCTGGAATCCTGTTTCCATAGCGGATATGGATGGCCTGCTAATTCCTGGAACTCATAATCAGAGACCAGATAGCAACTGGTGCGTTTGGATTGAAGGCTATTCAGATGGACTCTACATGTTTGGTTTATCGCTGATGTCATTGTATTGTTTATGTCATACATGTTGATTCCCTTTAACCCTTTAAGGTTCAGGGCGAAAACGCAGCTATTTCTGCTGTTTAGGGCACTTTTTTTTTAGCTAAAACCAGGCTTTTTAATGCCGGGGCTGCATTTATTTTAAAAAATATGACCTGATGATGCAGAAATTTTATCATCGTTTATTTTATATGTGCCACTAATGACCTTTTTCAGTAAACACATGAACAGACCTCTGAAGAAACGTTCTTCTGTAGAGATGGTTCTTCAGAAGCACGAACACTAAATGAACCCTTTGCCTGATTAAAGGCTTCTTTGCATCATGAAATGGTTCTTGATTGACAGAAAATGTGCTGTTGATGGTTCATCCCTTTTGAGCGCTATTGATATAGAACCCACATTCTCCACCAATCTGAAGAACCCTTTCATGATGCAAAGAACCCTCTAAGCATGCAAATGGTTCCATGAGTATTCAGGGTTCTTTATAGAAGCATTTCTTTACTAAAGAACCCTTGAAGAACCATCTTTTTTGAGAGCGAGTATAAGGAACTCTGGGTCTAAACCATTTTCCTTTATGGGAAAAATCAATGGTATTTTCAAAAATCACTGCTGTCTCACGCTGTGGTGAATAAAACTCTTCCGAACGTGATCTGTTTTGCCGTACGAACACTCCTCCATTTATCACTGGATCTTCGGAATTACAAGGTCGTTAAGGAGTAGGAATATGAATATTGCCACATATTGCCGCATTGCTGCACATAGAACTGACCTCATAATACCGGCAAAGTCCAATAACTCTTCCTAAAAATTTTGCTAAACTTTTCTTAGGAGAAAAAATATTTAAATAAATCACATTTACTATGCACTTCCACTTATACACCCAGGCACAGTGTTTACAGTGTTTAGTCAATTTGTTCATTCACTGGACGTGACATGCAATGCTGCATCACCTGCATAATATTTATGCAGTTTTTCTTTAAAATGCAGTATTTTATGGTTGTTTTAGTATATTTCATTATATACACTGTATTTCCAAAAGTATTTGCTTGTCTGCCTTCACACGGATATGAACTAGAGTAACATCCAATTCTTAATCCATAGGGTTTAATATGATGTCGGCCCACCCACAAGGGTTAGGGGAATTATGGGAATTTTTGACTGTTCTTCCAGAAGCACATTTGTGAGGTCAGACACTTATGCTGGACTAGAAGGCCTGGCTTGCAGTCTCCGCTCTAATTCATCCCAAAGGTGTTCTATCGGGTTGAGGTCAGGACTCTGTGCAGGTCACTCAAGTTCTTCCACACCAAACTCGCTCATCCATGTCTTTATGGACCATGCTTTGTGCACTGGTGCGTTGGGAGCATGAAATTGTCCAAACTCTCTTGGTGCTGAAGCATTAAGAGTTCCTTTCACTGGAACTAAGGGGCCAAGCCCAACTCCTGAAAAACAACCCCACAACATTAATCCCCCCTCCACCAAACTTTACACAAGTACTGTTCTCTTGATAACTGCCAAACCCAAATTTCCAGATGGGGAAGCATGATTGGTCACTCCAAAGAACACGTCTCCACTGCTCTAGAGTCCAGTGGCAGCGCTTTACACCACTGCATTCCACGCTTTATATTGCATTTAGTGATGTAAGGCAGGGATGCAGCTGCTCGGATATGGAAACCCATTCCATGAAGCTCTCTACGCTGTTCTTGAGCTGATCTGAAGGCCACATGAAGTTTGAAGTCTGTAGAGATTGACTCTGGAGAAAGTTGGCGACCTCAGCGCACTATGAACCTCAGCATCATTTTACGTGGCTGAGTTGCTGTCGTTCCCAGTCGCTTCCACTTTGTTATAATCCCACTGACAGTTGACTGTGGAATATTTAGTAGTGAGGAAATTTCACGACTGGACTGTTGCACAGGTGGCACATTTATCATTCCTTTATACAAACAGCAAATTATGTGGAGCACTATAGCAAATTATTCTATACAACTGTCTGCTGTTTCCCAAATTCTCAATCACTTTTGTCATGCAAATCACAATATATTATACTTTTCTCTACTAAACTGTCCTACCCCACCAAAACACCTAGCCATTAGTTCATTGTATACATCATTATAATCAAAATAGTTAAGCCAGTTGTCAGGACCTAATAAGCAGATTTTATACACTTCTAGTGGACTTTTTTGTAAATATTGTTTGAACTGGTGATTAGCTCTCTGGTGAATCATGACTTTTACTAATGAAGGGGAGTGTCTGATGTTCTAGATCAACCCATGATCAAGCAGTTTTCTGAAACTACTCTAAGGTGCATCTCATGAACCTTCATTTGGCAAACATATGTAGACTAAACAAAACACAGTTCTACAATTTCTAACAATGGAAGATCCACAAAGAAATGACCATGCTCAACAGCCAGAAGTAAGAAGAGCAGTAAGAGTGCGTGGAAGGGGAGTAAGGAGGCATAACAGAGGGAGAGGTAGAAGAGGCCATGGACATAGGCAAGTTGCAGATGAAATAAGGGCCTTACTTCTTGTGTACCACACAGGTCTGCAGGGCTCCCTCACAGGGGTGGCAGAGGTTCCCTTTTTACACCTCAGCAGGAGGATGCCATCTGTGAAATGGTCATAGCTAATAATGCTATTAGACTTGGGGAGATCCAGAGTGCTATTATAGACAACCATGACATCTCTGAAAACATACAGTCAGTAAGCATCTCAACTATTGACAGAGTGCTTAGAAAAAAACAGATGAGAATGAAACAGTTGTACCGTGTACCATTTGAAAGGAATGGTGACAGAGTGAAGGAGCTTCGCTATCAGTATGTGCAGGTAAATCATCTACGTGCGTACACTACCCATTTCAGTAAATAGTTCATTGTGTAATGATACAATACAGTACATTTGACTAACATGTACATTTGATGTGATCTTCAGTGAATTCGGTTAAGATTATAACTTTATGTAATTTGTTTTTGTATCTTCTGAAGTGTAGAGTATAATGGAGCTGGAATCAAGTGAGCAACCTCATCGATTCATATACGTGGATGAGGCTGGCTTCAACCTGACAAAAGGCAGAAGGCGTGGTCGAAATATTATTGGACACAGAGCCACTGTTGATGTACCTTTCCAACGAGGGTGTGCTAACTCACATTCCCACTTTAGTGCCATACAACACACAGCATCTCGTCACATTCATAGATACACTCTACAGGGATCTAATCCCAGATGGTGAGATGGCTCTACATGATCGTGAAAATGCTCCAAATTTAACAAATTATGTGGTAATTTGGGACAATGTGAGATTCCATCATTCAAACACCATCAGGCAATGGTTTGCAACCCATACTCAGATGACTCTGCTGGCTGCCATGGATGCAGCATGTGAAGACATCACAGCAGAAGCTTGCAGAGGCTGGATTAGACATTCCAAAAGATTCTTTCCACGCTGCATTGCAAGGGAAGATATCCGTTGTGGTGTGGATGAGAATATGTGGCCCAACAAGAGCGTCAGGAGGTATAGAAAACAGCACTGTGATTTGTACTGTACAATGCTGCTTGTTTCCTAGGTTTAAATTTCTGAACATTTTATTCTTTGTGCAAAGTAATGTTTTTCCAGACTTGTCTTTTGTTTGTTTATTTTTTTGTTACAATGACATGATCCATCAATAAATTTCTTTACAAACAAAGAATGCATCAATGGATTTCTGTTCATTTTCTTACAATCATGCTCCCATAAACAGTAATGTGTAATTTTATCCTGCTAAAATTGACATATGCTTTATAAAGCATGTTCAATCTGTCATCAAAAGAACAACATTGAGAAAATCCTTACAGAGTAAACATGATTACAGGACTAATCATTTTGACTGTCTTGTTCGTAATCAGTGATTGAAGAACTTTTAATTGTGACGACTCTGACATGTTTACTGATATAAGTACTTACCTTTGGGGAATGAACAAAGGATTGTGAGTGAGGTACAGGCTTTAGGTGGCCAATCATTGTGTGGTGCTGTTTGAACAAATTGTTTTGAGAAATGCACACATTGTGGTGCAAATATTAATCCTGATTTGAGAAATGCTCCAAAGCGACTGAGAAAAACTGTAAATCAAGGTTTAACCATTTCCACAATGAACTATGGAGGCCCTAAAGGGTCATAGTCATGCTTTTTTCACTCCGTTACTAAAACATTAGCTATTTTTGTTTGTTTTCTTGACGTTCTTCACTGCAAAGTGAATGCTTTATTCTCAATATCTTTAACACGACATCACATAGTTTTACTGAGATAACATTTGCCATGTTATGATTATGGCATAAATATCTGGAGATCTCAAGAAAAGAACATTTGTTGTCAAGACAATGCTATAAATAACTCAAGATCTCAAGAAAACACATTCGATTTGCCATTATACTGACGTAAATGTCACAGGATCTCAAGAATTTATAAAATTAACTTGTTTTCATTTAAAAAGAAGCAAATGCATGGCCCTTTAAGGCTACTGACTAATGTGTTTCACCAATTTTAACAGTGAAAGCGCTTTTATGGTTTACCGACATTTTTCTCTAATGTCGATAAAGCTAAAATAAGAGAATAACTGTCTCTGCCTCAGATTTCCTGTGATTCTTTTTTAATTAAAAAAAAAAATATATTGTTTATTTTAAAAATAAATATTTTATTTATTTGTTAAAAATTAGTATTTCTTTTTTTTATGTTTAAACTTGCTATAAAACAGTTAAGCAACTGTCCACACTCGACGCAATTTTTATTTCCTTTTTTTAATTTTTAAAAGTCTTTCGAGTGATCTGAAGCAAATTACGCCCATGCAATGACGTTTGCCCAATCACATCTCACGTGCTTCTGAGACCCCACCCACAGCGCCCAGCCATGGAGCTGCAGTAGTGGACAGTGAGTTTACTTTCTGTTGTGTTTTATGGGTTTTGGACCGAGAGTTTGACTTTATTTTAGTCCCATAAGTCAGATTTCCATATTTTAAACTCGCTAATAATGAGGGTCGCTCAGTTTCTCCGCGCTGCGAACTCGTTTTGAGTTGAGCTCGTCAGCTTCTTATTCAAATGATCCGTTCCACCTTAAGCGGTGCAGCTTGTTGAATAGGGAACTGCAGGAGCCGCAATGTATATACACTGTACCATTTAAGGTGGAACGGAAACTGAATTAAGATAGCTAGCTAGCACGCACTGCCGTGACGAAAGCAAGCTAAAGAAAGCTAATGAACGCTACCAAAAGCTAACTAAGGCCTTCTGTTTGACTATAAGGCTCAAATTACATCCCAGTTTGTTGTAGAAAGTGAATGTAATTGATAACCCTGGATTTATTACGCGGTGTAACGTGCCCACTCAGTTTTACGGGTGTCTAGGCTGCATTCATTCTGACTTCAAAGGAAAACTCCACCTAATTTTCTGATTTTCTGCACAATTCAGTGGTTGGGATGTAAACAGAGTGATTCTGAGTGGGTTTGGTGTGAAATGGTTCAGATGTCTTTACAGTGGTGGTGATAGGAACCAGGGGACTACAACACAAATATGGATATTTTATTTACCATACAGAACCACCAGAGAACCTACACGGGTCTTCTGAGTGTTTATATGGAATGATGATGATGATGGGGAAATTGCTGTAAATGTGAAAAAATAATATTATTTTGACTATTTTGTCTCACAGCATCCTTCACATGTCCCTTGGCCATAATCCGAATACATTGTAGACCAAAGCTCTTTTACAGAACTGTCGTGAAACTATAGCATCTCAGGCGTTGTGTTCATAACCAAGCATTTCACACTAGATACATAATTTTAATGAACGTAATGGACTTTTGATGGACATGAAATGTTTTCCTTGAATTTAGCACTTCTTATTCTTTTACAGGTCGCACTTCATCCATGTTTTCTGAGTGTAGGATCGTGTCTGGAAGCCTCCTCAGACTGAGCTGCCGTCTGTCTCCACTGAACCTCAGCTGTAGCGCTACCTTCAAAAGACCTTCCTGTCCTTGTTCCTCTTTGCATCATTCTGCTTCTAATACATTTGGCAACCGCCCTGTTCTTTTTCTTTCTCACCTCTCCTCCCTCCTTTCCTCTCCTCATCGCTCTCAGAAGGCATCTCGCTGGCTTTCTCAGGCTGCTGTTTCCATGGAGTTAAAGGCAGTTCTGGAAGTTCTCGAGCAGCTCGCGCCACTCTCGTTGGCCGAATCATGGGATAATGTCGGTCTGTTGGTGGAACCCAGCAAACCACATCCAGTCAAAGCAATCCTGCTCACTAACGACCTCACATCCGCTGTTATGGACGAGGCCGAAGCGATGCAGTGTGACCTCATCATTTCATACCACCCACCTCTGTTTCGGCCGTTCAAGCGGCTGGTTCAGAAGGACTGGAAGCAGCGACTGGCTGTCCGAGCCATAGAAGGTGGGATAGCGGTTTTCTCCCCACATACATCATGGGACAGTGCCAACGGTGGCCTGAACGATTGGCTGATTGGAGGATTAGGTTGGTTATTATTATTAAAACTGCCACAAATAATCACATACTTTTATTTTCATTTTCTTCATCTTCTTTCATTCAGTGTCTCTCCGTTCTGTCTTTAGGTGGTGGGCGGGTGTCGGTGTTAAGCCAAGCTCTCTGTAGCGCCCCCCAAAAGAATAGATTGGAGTTCACTGCCAGGGGTCAAGAGGAGCTCAACAATATCTTGAAGCTACTAAAGGAAACAGAAAACAGTGAAGCATTTCAGTACACTGTGCTTAGGTATGCGGTTACTCACATATGCACTAAACTCTGTGTGACTAGTGTCTTTAAAGGGCCCATATTATGTGGAACACAGTCATTTCAATAATGGTAGTAATTTAATTTTATGAACTAAGCGTTTGATGTAGTATGTAAACTTTAAACGTGTTTCAAAACATACCATTTCCTCCCCAGACCGTATATGGAAATTAGGCTCCAAAAACAGTCCATTTTTTATTCTTTGTTTTTGTGATGTCACAAAACTATTGCATTCACTTATATACCTATTCAGCAGTTTAGCTTTGCCATATGAAGATTGATTCAGCTCAGAATGCTTTTTGAATAAGGCACAATACTGGGCACCCAATAAGAACAGAACTCATTTACACATATTAGTTTTAAAGGGAAAATCTACTGATTTTTAAAAATTCCTGCATAATTAAAGGGTTGAGATGTAAACAGAGTTGTTCAGAGTAGTTTGGTGTGAAATGCTCCGTTCTAGAGAAACTTGAGTCAGAATCGTTCATAGTGGTGGTGATAGGAACCAGACTCCCACCTCTAAAATGCCCCTCACAGAAAGTTCCTACATGAAATGTTTATGAATTCACTGCCTGATGCCTCAGAGATTGTTCTACAGTAGTTTTGTGAAAATTTTGGCCCTTTTAGTTTTTTTAAAATAAACGAAAATTTCTTGGCGGAGAGGTACATGCAGGATGTCGTGAGGCAAAATAGTCCCTAAAGTAACTTGCCACTGTTTTACCATCAGAAATTTTGCATATAAACTCAGAAGACATGTGTAGGTTCTCTGGTGGTTTGTGGATTGTAAATGTCTATATTTGTTTTGTAGTCATGGTGACCCCTGGTTCCCATCACCACCACTGTAAAGGTGTCTGAACCATTTCACACCAAACCGCTCTGGCGTTGCTTACATTTTAGAGTACAGAAAATGTAAAAAATTGGTGGAATTCCCCTTAGACATAGAGACAAAACCAGCTGTTTAATGTTTAATCCATAAAGAGAGGTTGGAAAATTGTCACATAAAAATGTTTTTGGTACATAAAACCACAAAAATAATGGGAAATGATATACAAGAAAATGTATGTGTATGGTTTGGAATCACACAATATTTATACAAATTATGATATAAAGTAAACAGAATAGATTATATTAAATGCTTACTTTAAAGCAGTTTATTATGAATCAGTTAAAGGTTCATGCAGAATGTGCCTGTTTGAGCTGACCATTATACAGCAGGTCAGACACACTTCTAATGCTGCTTGCTTTTTGGACAAGGATAAGATTTTCCACATTCATTCATCTCTTCATTCGCTTGTTATTAGAAATGAGGAAGGGGGACAGCAAGTGATCCTGACCTGTCCTAGCTCAGCACTGACCCCTGTTGTTCAGACCGTGTTAGGGAACACCACAGCCAGCCAGTCCCTCAGCATCACGCAGGTTCAACAGGTAAACACAGTAAAGCTGTGAATTCATACCTAATATTCTATAGTTATTCTGTCATATGCTACCTGTCAGAGGTTTGGGGACTGGGAAATGTTTACAATTACCCACAAACATTTAGGCCCAATTCCATTTCTTCTTTTTACCCCTACCCCTTGTTTTCGAGCATCACCCTAACCCCTTAGAATAGAGTTACAAGGGTAGTGGTCAAAATCTTCCTCTAAGAAATGGGACCCTCAAATAAAAAGAGCATCACTTCATTAACAACTACTAGTGCTGCTCTGTAGACGACCCTGCCCGTCTGCAGTGACAGCAGAGGAGGGTAAAGTTCAACTCTTCACTGCTGGGCTTTAGTTACATTTAGGGATCATACGCCTTCAAAGAGGGGGGCAATTATTTATTATCACCCACCCCTAATTCTTCAGTGATACGAAGCTGAAGTCAGACATTCGCCAGATTCTTGTTAGAATTTTCCCGTTCCACCTTAAATGGTGCAGCAGTTACATTTTAGTGCTTCAGGCATCAGAACTGCTGGATTAAGGTGGAATGGGAAAAGGTGGAATGGGAAAGTTAACTAGCTAGCTACTGAAACATTAGCATACTATTAATGATTTTTAATGCTTGTTATGAATAAATTGACCAAAATACACTGAAACCACATAAAACTAAGATAAAACAGTGGTTATCGTAATTTTTTTACAGAGAAAATTCTCACATTTGTGGGTTTCTTTGGTCTCTTGTGCTCCGTCTCGCTGGTTTTTCTATTTTTCTCATAACTCTCTATTTGGAAGGTCATGTAGCCCCAACACTTCCCCACCTCTCCATCTGTCCATCTGAACAAGAATTGGGACACCCCACCCATAGATGTGAACATGCAAAGCAGAAGACTAAGGGCTCAGTGGTAGGGACGAGGGGTGAAATGGGACTGGGCCGTAGTCCATTACATTACATTACATTACATTACATTTAGCAGACGCTTTTATCCAAAGCGACTTACAAATAATGTGGTAGTCCACAGCTAAGTTGCAGTTAGAAGGGAAATTTTGACCGAAATAAAAAAGTTAACCGTTATTACATCAGTTGTAAACATGCCTACTGTCTAATAACGACACAAATTTCCTGGTTTAAACACAAGGAAAATCCGCTTCTGGCATCAAGTTGGGAGGAACTTTTGAAAAGCTACAACTGCTTTGGTGACTCTGGATTCCATTTACTGCTCAATAAAGATAGAATCTCTGTTTTCTCTACGATTTTATCAACTAATCCTGCCTGCTAGCCAAGCCACGGAGCAATAGGTTAATAAACACAGCCTAGCTAGTAGACAGAATTAGTTGACAGCCCAGAGATTACTGATTTTTGTGTAATGCATGCTGGGTATTGTAGTGAGAGAACACCACTAAATGAAAACTTGAAAGAGGTATAAAATGATGAATTCTGTCAAACGTATGAGGCTACAGTACAGAATAACACATTACCCCACAAATAACATATTGAACTCAGCTACAGGCTGGAGTCCCCTTTTAATAGTAAAGTAATGAAACTGTATACTGTAAATATTAATACTTAATAATACTACAAATATTTTGGATTTAACTTTCAGATACAGATTTATATGATTTAAAGTGTCTTTCTTGGTATGAAGAGCAGGTTTGGCTTAACTTTGGCTTTGGTTTTTTAACTGAGGTGGGGCTCTTGCTCGTTCAGTTTTTCATTTTTTAGAGGGGATAATGGCAAAATCTAAACTTATTTCAATGTAATATGTTCAGTTTTGTCAATATGATAAAGAAGCCATGCTCCTTTATATTAAAACATTTAATCTGGTCCCCAAATTTAACAGTGTAGTTTTCTAGTGAGCTTCACATATTAATTCTAACATAAAGAAAATAAAATTTTGGTTTTATTTAGCATCAAGGTCATCACATTTAGCTTAACAGTTCATTAAATACATTACTAATGAGAAGTAGAACTGTATCGACAAGCAGATATGATATGTTCATTATAAAAATCGAATGAAATCTGAACAGTTAATTCATTATTCATTATTTCTGTTTTTCTAATGCTGATATTTCAGTTAATATTTATTGTCTTTATATTTATTGCAACATGTACAATGTAATGGAAAGCTTTGTCTCAGTGAGACTTACTGTATTTTCATTTTGTTTATATCTGTAGCCCCCCATGCTGGGCTGTGGTCAAGGGCGACATATTGTTCTGGACGAGCCTGTGTCCGTGGCTGTGGCAGTCCAGAGAATGAAGACGCACCTTGGCCTGCCTCACCTTAGACTGGCCCTGGGAGAGCAGAGATCTTTAGGTAAGTGGGGTGGGGTTGTTTAAGAAGCTTATGAGAGGAAATAAAGGTACACTACAATTCTGGAGAATGATTGTTGATATTTGAACACAAAAGCAACACAAATACACCCCTCCCTTTAGTGCTCCTTCAGAAGCTCTGCCCCTAAATCCTTGGATGCGCATTGCCAAAGCGAACACCACTGGGTTATTAATTGTTTCCCTCCTGTCAAGCAGAAATTGAGCAACCTCCTCAACCTCTATGAAGCTGTAGTCAACTCCTCATTCATCAACTTGTTCAGATTTTCCCATTCCATTAAATTGTGCAGCAATTACATTCAGGCGTCTCCGGTGCAGGATAGAACACCTGCACAATTTAAGGTGGAATGGGAAAATGCAAATAGGAAGCTAACTTCAGCCTCGTCAACTTAGAGGACTATTCTTCGGGGGACTGTTTGGAAGGTCTCTTTCAAACACTGCCCTCTACCGTCTTGCATGCAAAGTGCTGTGTGGGTAGTCACTGTCTTTGTCTCCTGGGGAGGGCAAAACAAAACATGGGGAGGACCAGCGTCTTCATAGGGCGGGATTAACGTGCACGCACGGTTAGGCCGGCTTTGAAAACAAAAAACAGAAGCTCAGATTAAACACGCAGAGGGGCGTGACTTCATTCTGTGCTCAGGACACTGTTACTCCACTATCTATTTACATAGAAAATGTAAGCTGTTTGCTGCTACATTAATGTCTAAAATGTTGTGTGTAGAACCTTTAAGATATGGAAATGACAAGAAGGAAGATTAAATTAAAAGAAGGTGGAATAAATTACTGTATTTTATACTTCTGATTGCTTTGTAAAATTCTGGACTTGATTGATGTAATATATTGTCTGTCAGTCACTCTCACGATATTGGCCTTTATTAAACCTGACATCACAGAAGGCTGCAGTATGCAAATGAGCCCTTTAACCTATCACAATGCTGTGAGCATCCTGACCAATCACAATTCTAGACTACTTTCTGTGGGTTGTTTGATCAGTCAGGGTGTTTCTGTTACCCAACAAAAGGAAATTATTTTGATCAAAATAATGAAGGTCAGTCCTGAGCTGGGCGACGTGGCCAACAGTGTTATCATGATAAACAAAATTCACATAGTTCGATATCGATACCTATCGCGATACATGTTAAATAATTTCTTTCAAGTTTGAAGGCTGATTTTTGCTCCTGGGTGGTCAGTTGCTGTTTTAAACTATCCTTTATGGTCGGAACACAACAAACACTCACCAAACAGTGGAACATTTCATAGATCTGTCCTGGGACAGTGGGAGAAAGTGTTTCACTGTATTTACCAGCTGGAAAAACACAGCCGCAGTTTTTGTAATAATCTTTTTTTTCCTTAAATTTTGACTATTTCAGCTGTCTGGTGACGAGCGCTCGGCTAACCTGTTACAAACGCTAAACAAGTGGCCAACAACAGTGCTAAACTGTTTAGTTTGTCAACGTCAACGAACAGCAAACCTGGCTCAGTAGGTGATGGATCACACTGCTTTACTGCCGTCAGTCCTACCACATCCATGTCAGAGCATATCACAGTATTCAGACACCAGCAGACAACTAGATTTCTCTATTTTATCGTAGTTTTTGAAAGGTGAACCACAATATATCAACACCAGACAAACTGAGTCCTTCTTTTAGGTACGTTTAAACTGAAAGCGGTGCTTTTGTGTCCTGTTTGATCTGCAGTAACATCAGTTCGCCTTGTTGTGCGAGTAACAAGAAAAGATAGTGTTCTCCCACTCTCCAATGCCTCACAGCTTCCTCAGTTTCCTTTCGCTTCATTCTTTCACTTCCGTTGCTCGGGAATGCACTAAGACTAAAATATGACGAGTTGGTGCTGTAACACAGCGCTGCAGACGTGATCACGTAACGCTGCTAAAGCTTGTTAGGATGTACAGAAAGAGGCGAGGTCACTGCAGGACAGTACAGTTACGCCACTGATCTTGTCACTCACGGGAGAACAGATTGCCGGTCGCTTCACTCAAACAGGGAGTGTATAACTACACGTTTTAGCCGTTGCTAAAGTTGACCACCCCCGCCATCCCCCCAGGCTTTAATCATGTTGAAAAACACGGAAGTCCACCTTCTCCTGGCAACAGCAGGAGATACTATCACAATACTTATTGTTATCGTTTTATCGCCCAGCCCTATCCTGAACACTTGAACGTTTCTTTAAACACACTGCTTTTGCAATGCATTTTTAATTTATCTCAATCATAATGTATAGCAGTATAAGTGCAATAATACCAGCTTCTCTTTATTTTGGATCCCTACTTATGGACGACTGTCTGTTTCTGAAGACGCTGTTGTGAAGACTGCGGCCGTCTGTGCTGGTTCAGGAGCTTCCGTCCTGCAGGGAGTGAAAGCGGATCTCTACGTTACAGGTAACCTTATAAAACACACACCAAACACCAAATGCTTTTCCAGAAACCTCAATTCGTCCCTTCAAAGCTCCTTATAACTTCAGTGTAGGGGAGTGACGCTTCAACAGTACATTTTGAAACACCTAACAGTGTTTAAATACTACACACTTAAAAATTATGGGTCGTCAGTTCTGTATAGATCCATGAACGCTTAAAGAACCCTTTGCATGTTTAAAGGGTTATTTTCATTGTAAACAGGTTCTTCAAATTGAGGGAGAATGTGCTGGAGATTGGTTCTTCATTATAGAACATTTTTGATAAGGCTTCTACATAGCACCAGAAAGGGTTCTGTTATTGTTATGATGTTAAGCTAGTTACATTAGAAGATGGTTTATAGAACCATCTATGGCACTTTATAGAACCATCTGTGGCACTATACATCAGTCAGAAGAACCCTTTCACAATGCATGTGAAAGCTGTTCCAGGGACGACACTTTAGTCCCACCCTATGAAGATGCCGGTCCTCCCCATGTTTTGTTTAGCCCTAGAACCATCTATGGCACTTTATAGAATCATCTGGGGCACTATACATCAGTCAGAAGAACCCTTTCACAATCCATGTGAAAGCTGTTCCAGGGACGACACTTTAGTCCCACCCTATGAAGATGCCGGTCCTCCCCATGTTTTGTTTAGCCCTAGAACCATCTATGGCACTTTATAGAATCATCTGGGGCACTATACATCAGTCAGAAGAACCCTTTCACAATGCATGTGAAAGCTGTTCCAGAGACGACACTTTGATGAACATGAAGTTGAGCTTTATGCTAACCAATGCTAAGTACTTAGTTAGCTGACAAGTAATTTTAAATTAAAGCAAACTTTTGGCTCAGATGAGTTTCTTAGACATTTATTGATGTTGTTTAGAATGAAAACTACAAAAGGTAAAAAAAAAAAATAATAATAATTTACATCACATAATTTAAATGTGTCAGTTTTTTAAACGCTGGTCTGGTTGCCCACTCAGGTGAGATGTCCCATCATGAGGTCCTGGACGCAGTTGCCAAGGGAACGAGTGTGGTCCTGAGTGACCATAGCAACAGCGAGAGGGGGTTTCTGAGTGTGTTTAAGGAGCGGCTGGCTTCCCGTCTACCGGACTCTGTTACCATAGCGATCTCAAAAAGAGACAGAGACCCCCTGGAGGTGGTGTGACCTCACTGACCCTCAGGGCACATTATCCCGACCTTTCTCAGTGAGGGTCCTCTGTTGTTATTGTCTGTTTAAAAATTTTGGATCATTTAATATACTATAATAACAAGATATACATATTTAAAAGGAGTCAAAAATGGATTTGTATTTCAAACATTTTGGGAGCAATAAGTTAGTAAGGGATAAAAAATATTAATACACTGTGTTGTGAGATTTGATCGGCATCATGTACAAGCACACTAGTTTTATATTATAAAAAAGTGATTCCAAACTTTTAAACAGTACAATGATCCAACATATGCCACCTTTACGCACAGAAACTCATTCAAAACTAATAAAATTGCTATGCAGTTGACTTGTTGTCAATTATGAAACTATATGAAAGATCTTTTTCTTAAAAAAATTAGAAATAGTTTAACATGGATGGTATGGAGTATAGAGGAGAGTGTTATTTTGTGGGAGGGATGGGATGCTTTCGAAGGTACTCTGACAGGACGGTGGGGTAGTCGCTCATCACTCCTGTGGCGCCGACTGAAAAGGCGGCTTCCATGTCTTTCTCCTCGTTACACACAAACAGCTGTACCTGAGAAAGAAAAGAGCAAGAGAGAAAGAAAAGGATAAGCCTTTCTGACAAAACAGGGATAAAAGAGGCATTGTAGAATCGAAAAGACTAAAGCGGCAGAGGCGAAATAAATCCTGATCGGATTTTCTTCGCGATTGGATTACAGAGCTGTGGCTGAAATGTGTCAGTGTCTGTATGTTTTTTATGTTGCACAGACATAATCCAGATTACAGAGGAAAGCGGTGCGGAAAACATACCTGCATTCCACGCTTCACCAAGTGGTTAAATAGAGACTTTCTCATGGTCAGTCTAGAACAAAGAATCGAGAACACTTAAGGCCACCTACATAGTAACTACATAGGTAACACAAGTATTGTGTAACAACATAAAGGGCCTTAACTAAAGTGTAATGTTACAGTATTCATGTCAGTTAACATAAGCCTAAATTAACGTTTATTTAAGAAAGTGTCAATTGTCATAAAGATCTATTACCAAAACCCTCTAAACTCGAAAAAACTGACCTCAAAATAGATGCGGATTTTTATGAATGTACTTACTTTTCCATAAGAAAGATCACAAATCTTTTCTTCAGTAAGGTTTCTTCTGGAATATAGGTTCTGTAAGAGCACACACAATTGACGTTAACCTACCACAGCAAAACAAAATGAGTTGCTAGTGTATGTATTTATTTCACACTTTGACACTATGACACCCTGTTATCTATAAACATGGACAAACGGACATTCAAACTGGACAGGCTGGGGCTGAACACTTCACTGCGCAACTGGCCGTTGGACTTCCTGACTGGGAGATCACAGGTAGTACGGGCTGGCAACAACACATCCCGCACCATCACACTGAACATGGGGACCCCAAGGATGTGTACTGAGCCCCCTCCTGTTTGATTATGCTTAAAGGGGCAGTGTAGCCTAAAACTAGCATTAAATATTATGTAATATTCTGTGGTGCAGCATTGTATCATCCCCCCCCAATTTTAGTCAGATCCAATTCCAGGACTCCCCGCATTACATGCCACCACCAGCACTATGAGGGCGAAGGCACTTCGTGTCTGACCGACTCATACCAGCGCAACACACACTAACACACCACCACCACGTCAGTGTTACTGCAGAGCTGAGAATGATCCACCACCCAAATAGTACGTGCTCTGTGAGGGTCCATGGGGGTGCTGACCACTGAAGAACAGGGTAAAAGGGGCTAATAAGGTATGCAGAGAAACAGATGGACTACAGTCTGTAACTGTAGAACTATAAAGTGCACCTATACAGTGGAGCTGATAAAATGGACAACGAGCATGGAAACAAGGAGGTGGCCATGATGTTCTGCCTGATCGTTGTATATATTCAACACTTTTCAGCCTAAAGGTTTTTAGACAGGGAAGCCACTGACCTGTTGATTATGCTGGGCAGGTAGAACTGTAGCAGACTCTCTCCCAGAGGCACGAAGGGCAGAAGGCCGGTGTAGAACAGCACCAAGAGGAGGAGGCCTCGTCTCATGGTGAAGCTGTAGGGCATGGCAGGGCACTGCGCAAGAGATTAAGCTGCAGTTATACATAAAGGCGTATTTCACTGCTTCATTTTACAACAGAAACTGGCTAACGACATCCAGACAGGGGGCAGCTGGGCGGGGGCAGCTGGGCAGGTCCACCTGCGGCAGTAAGGGTTAAGTGCCTTGTCAAGGCCAGAAAGGTTGACTAATCAAATCTAGCATCCAGGTGCTATCAACCCTCCAGTAGGGGCGGGCGATATGGCAAAAAACATTGTATGACAATAAATTTAGACACGATATGCATCATGATATTTTGTTTTTTATGTGTTGGAACAGAGGACATAGAATCTGTAGTGGCACATAAACTATGAAAATAATAGTAAACTTACAGCTACAATGATTTTTATTTGACGTTTCACAAGCAGCTCTGCACAAAATCGAATTAAACAGGCCTACTTATGCAGACCTTGTAATGAACGCAGTTAGTCTGTGTTCTCAATGTACTGACGAAATCCATGATATGCTCAGAAATGCATATTGTGGAGAACAGTTTCTTGTAAAACGTCTCTCAGTGTTCGACTTTTTACGAGGCTAAAGTTGCTTCTCATTCGCCACCTTCTTGTTCGAATTTTCCTGTTTCACCTTAAATGGTGTCTGAGGCGCCTGAATGTAACTGCTGCACCATTTAAGGTGGAATGGGAAAATTCTAGTGAGACTTAAGCTTCATGAATTTTTAGTGTATGTCAGTTTCTCATTTGTTTAAACATATCAGGAAACCAGCTGGAGTGACTATAAACACAAATCAGTCCATTTGTCTCTAAATTATCAATGTTTGTCTTAAATCTCTCTCTTTGCCTTTTCCTAGCTACTAGCTGGGCGAGACTGTCATCTGTGTTGCTATGGTGACCAGCAGTCTGTGCTGATCTTCAGGGTTAAAGGGTGAATCAGCAATTCTACATTAACTCCAGTGTTTAAGACCATTTACTGTTAAACTGTGTAGAACGATCAGCAGAGCTTTATTTTACTGTAAAGGAGGATTATTTTATTATTACCTACTAATCTAATTCAGCTGTGGAGCTGCAAGAGGGCAGTAAAAGAGCTACATGCAGCTCTGGAGCCACATGTTGCCGACCCCTGCTCCTGGATATAAGGCCCAGTTTCCCAAAGGCACTGAGAGCTCAAGGCTAGTCTGTGAGTGCAGATTGCGACTTGAGGAAAGATTGCAAAAACAACTGATCTGCTTAAAAAGGAAATTTCAAAATTTCCTCAGTGAACGAGAGGTAAACATGATGACCTTGTAGGTTTATGCTATCTTGCCATACCTGTTTCCTGCACTTTCTCATGATGTCGGAGTCTTCAGTGGCCCAGACGGTGATGCTCTCTCTGTTGTGCTTCTTCACTAGAGAGGAGACCTGTCGTATGTAGCAAAGCAAGTAGAGTTATCATCAATTCCAGCTGATTACAGTGGTAAGATAAGGTAATCAGCAGGCATAACACGCTAATACCTTTTCTATGAGCGTGTCATTGTTTTCCTTGACCTCGATGTTGATGGGCATTTGAGGGAACTTCATGAAGACGTCCTCCAGCGGAGCAAATTTCCGGTCCTGGCCTGTGCTGTAGTGCCCTGATGGAGATGATAGGGGATTTTCACTCGCTCTCATCGCCATCCATTAGTTCAGGGTTCTCAAACTACCAGCAGCTAAAATACTTACTAAAATTAGCAAGCAAGCAAGCAAAGCAAGCATTACTGCTACTGAGAGCTGATTGGTTAGCATTACTGCTACTGAGAGTTGATTGGTTAGCATTACTGCTACTGAGAGTTGATTGGTTAGCATTACTGCTACTGAGTGCTGATTGGTTGGCATTACTGCTACTGAGAGCTGATTTGGTTAGCATTACTGCTACTGAGCGCTGATTGGTTGGAATTACTGCTACTGAGCGCTGATTGGTTGGAATTACTGCTACTGAGAGCTGATTGGTTGGCATTACTGCTACTGAGGGCTGATTGGTTGGCATTACTGCTACTGAGAGCTGATTGGTTGGCATTACTGCTACTGAGAGCTGACTGGTTAGCATTACTGCTACTGAGAGTTGATTAGTTAGCATTACTGCCACTGAGAGCTGATTGGTTGGCATTACTGCTACTGAGCGCTGATTGGTTGGCATTACTGCTACTGAGCGCTGATTGGTTGGCGTTACTGCTACTAAGAGCTGATTGGTTGGCATTACTGCTACTGAGCGCTGATTGGTTGGTGTTACTGCTACTAAGAGCTGATTGGTTAGCATTACTGCTACTGAGTGCTGATTGGTTGGCATTACTTCTACTGAGAGCTGATTGGTTGAAATTACTGCTACTGAGTGCTGATTGGTTGGCATTACTGCTACTGAGTACTGATCGGTTAGCATTACTGCTATTGAGAGCTGATTAGTTAGCATTACTGCTACTTAGAACCGATTGGTTGGCATTACTGCTACTGAGCGCTGATTGGTCAGCATTACTGCTACTGAGCGCTGTTTGGTTGGCATTACTGCTACTGAGACTCTCTGCTACTGTGTTGATTGGTTGGCATTACTAGTAATTACTAATCTACAGAGGCAGATTTAACCAACTATGGCCTAAATTAGAATAAAAGCTGTGGCCAAATTAAAGCTCAGTGTGACCCTTCATGCAGTATCAGGTTTGCATATGAATGGTTCCTCTTTAACATCATAATCATGAGTCTGAGCTGAGTTTATACATCTTATGTTGGGGAACCAGACACAGTGTGTGTGTGTCACTAATGAAAATGTAATGTAATGTAAATGTTCAGCTACTAAAAAGGGAAATAAAAGACTTGTAAGTATACTTAGGTACAAATTCTAAATATGTGATGCTGCTGGTGGTTTGAGACCCCTGCATTAGTTTGCAAGGTCTGAGTGGTCTAAACTTACCGACATAGAATGTGACCTCCAGCTTTTCTTTATAGGGCGGCAACTCCTGCCATAGAAATGCATTTGGACATTAACATCATTGGGGCCAGTTAAGATTTATTGATGTGCGAACTGTGTTAGGACAGATCGGAATTCTCATGATGCACACCTGTAATTTCAGGGACGAGATTTCAATATTGTATCCAGTTTGTCTCCCAAGGTTCTTGTCATGGGACACGACCACACAGCCATCCTGGGTTAGATGACAGTCCAGTTCCAGCATGTCAGTTCCTGCTTCCAATGCACTGAGGGAGGAAGAGAGGAGGACTTTAGTGTGACTAATTTTTAGTTAATTTAAAATCATACATGTCTGTACTGGTTGCCAGTATTGATGTTAGTATTAGTAGTGGTGGTTGTAAAATACATGTGGTCCTAGGGGGTCTGGGACCTGCTAATTGACCTCTCAGACCCCCCTGAATGTCCTTAAAATTCTAGAGGGTCCCTTAAATAAACCTAAGCTCCTTGTTAGGTCTTTGGTATTATTAACTAGAGCTGCAGTGCTGGTCTGCCTCAAGGTGACGATGCAGCAAACTGGTTCACCCAATAGACTAGCGACTATAACCGGGATCAGTGTTGCCAGATTGGGCAGCTTCTGACCATATTGAGCGTATTTTAGTTTGGATTTGATGGGAGAAAATTGCTTTGATTGGTGGATTCAATTTGGGCTGGTTTGTCATTATTTTAGTAGGTTTTCAAAAAGTATATCGAATTAATAAACTGCATCACCTAAAAATGCAGCTTAAATCCAAATAGGCCTAACTTCTCCACACAATCAATCAGTCATCAAAACTTTGATTGACTTCTTCAGGTGTTTTTTTTTAGATGTTTATCATGCATTTTGGCAGGTTTTAAACACTTTTTTGTGTTTTGGCTGGAAACTATAGAATCAATCTGGCAACCCTGTCCGACTGTTTGGAGTGTAGAGTGACTGTTCCTCATTTCCCACTCTGAAGACAGAAGAGGAGGCGAGGAAGAACTCAGTTAATGTGAGGAAGTGCGTGGAACCACGCTAGAACAGAGACTTCACAGAAGAACATTTCTAAAACATTAGATTGCCATTGAAGTAGCACTAGCACTGCTATGGTGAGTAAAGGGGGTATATCACACAGTAGCAGTTGTAGTAATAATAGTGTTAATAATTCCACTGTTAATCTTTATTACCCGAATTACTGAGTCGTCATCTGTTTATCACAACAGTTCCCTGATAGCAAGAGATTAATGGACCACTGTTGGCCCCCTGAGGGCGAAGCTGACGGTAAACTTACTCAGCATTTTCTGGGCGGCCCAGCACTGGTTAAGCAGAGTATTAGACAAAATTCCACTTATCGTCGCTCATTTTCCACTCAGAGTCCAATTTTACCTAATTTTCCCTCCTTCCTTTCTTTAGTCATACTTTGTAAGTTAGTAAATGATTTTAATTTAGCTCAGTATCAGCAACAACTTTTTTAATAAATTATTTTATATCAGGTCTTGTAATTTTTTGGTTCTCTCAGTTGTTTGTAAGTTTATTTTCTAAAATCAAAGTCTCTGTGCATTTAAAATCTGTTTGTTGAGATCAAATACTAGCTAGTACAGAGCCCTGCTGGTGACGTCCTGTGGAGATAAAAATAATGCTTATTAAATGCATGGGAACAAGATCCTAATGCGTGGCCATGACTTAGCAAGGTACGAGGCCACGCGTTATTTTTATTTCTACAGGATGTCACCAGCGGGGCTCTGTAAGTTAGAGCTTGTATGCAGGACAGTAATCTGGGTGGTCTGAAGGTGGAACAGTCAGTAGGATGCTGACGGTATCAAGCCAGTGGACCGATACATGCTCGCTATCTGGGTTACAGTACGTTTGGACATATGACATCCCACCGAGAGAATCAGAAGTGCGGAAGGGAAATTTTATCAGTCTCCTTTATCTGCTGGCAGACTGTGGTCAAGACACGTTCACGACACATCTCTTTCGCTGTTCCCACTCTCAGACCTGGGAACGGATTGTTCAGAGGACTGCTTGGTCTGCATTTGTGGCTGGAGTCACAGTACAGCCACTTCTCCTTCTCCATTTTATTGATAATTCTAATCTCTTTTAGGGGCACTGAACCTTTTAAGGAGAACCTTGGGTCAAATATGCTTTCATCAAACACTTTCTACAGGGCTTTCTCAGCCTCCACAGCATGACTCAAACATGTCTCATCAACAACTGCAGTATCCAGCACTGCAGAGACTCCATCCCTGCCAAGCAAGTCATCTGAAAATCTGACTTTCTATTTCAGAAGCCAAATTGCCCAAGGTGTGTATGAATGTATACACTATGTTCCCAAAAGTATTCAGTCACCCATCCTAATCATTGAGTTCAGGTGTTACAATCACTTCCATGGCCACAGGTGTACAGAACCAAGCCCGTAGGCCTGCAGACTGCTTCTACCAACATTAGTGAAAGAATGGGTCGCTCTCAGGAGCTCCAAGTCCAGTCGTGAAATTTCCTCACTACTAAATATTCCACAGTCAACTCTCAGTGGGATTATAACAAAGTGGAAGCGATTTGGAACGACAGCAACTCAGCCACGAAGTGGTCAGCCATGTAAAATGACAGAGTGGGGTCAGCGGATGCTGAGGCTCATAGTGTGCAGAGGTCGCCAACTTTCTGCAGAGTCAATCGCTACAGACCTCCAAACTTCATGTGGCCTTCAGATTAGCTCAAGAACAGCATAGAGAGCTGTGAAAAGAACTCTTAATGCTTCAGCACCAAGAGATTTTGGACAATTTCATGCTCCCAACTTTGTGGGAACAGTTTAGGGACGGCCCCTTCCTGTTCCAAAGCAAGGTCCATAAAGACATGGATGAGCAAGTTTGGTGTGGAAGAGCTTGACTGGCCTGCACAGAGTCCTGACCTCAGCCCAATAGAACACCTTTGGGATGAATTAGAGTGGAGACTGCGAGCCAGGCCTTCTCGTCCAACATCAGTGTTTGACCTCACAAATGCACTTCTGGAAGAATGGTATAAAATTCCCATAAACACACTCCTAACCTTTGTGGAAAGCCTTCCCAGAAGAGTTGAAGTTGTTATACCTACATCATATTAAACCCTATGGATTAAGAATGGGATGTCACTCAAGTTCATTTGCGTGTGAAGCCAGATAACCGAATACTTTTTGCAGTATAGCATATGTCTGTGTATCTGCCCTGTGATGGACTGCCTTTCAATGAGCGCTGGGATAGGCTCTGGTTCTCCCCGGCAACCCAGAAGGTTAAGTGGCTCAGATAATAGTCAGTCCTGCAGCCAAAAGAGATGCACTCCCTACTCGGCTCTTCAATCTGAGTCATCACAGTAAAGGGGAAGTAACAGTTTGTGTGTAATTTTAGACTCTGATGTAAGTTTTAAACCACACATGGTGATTAAAATAGCTTTCTTCTATCTAAGAAATATGGCCAAAGTACGTCTATTTTTAACTCAACAGGATGTTGAGAAATTCATTCATTTAGAGTAGACTAGACATTACTCCTGTTCTGCTTTTAAATAAAGCTCTTAATGGTTTAAAGAAGGTGCTTCTTACATCATAGTCTGTGTTTACATGCAAAGATTTCTGTCAATCTGATCCGATTACAGATTAAGACGAAGGTGTTTATTCTCATTCTATTCAACAATCTGATGGAAATCCTCTGTTTACATGCTCACTACAAGTAATCCGATCCAAACTTACGCGCATGTGTGGAGAACCACTTAGTACAGACGTTACAATGATAACCAGCATCACGTGAGGTTCAGTCAGAGTGAGATGAGCAGCAGTGAGCAGTGCTTGTTTTTAACTGCTTTAAAATGACATCAGACTCAGGAAAACGTCCTTCACATGTCCTTATTAAAGAAGGCAGAGAGGAAGATGTCGTGCTCTGAGACACATAAGATGGACGTCCGTCCCACCCCCGTCTTTTAAAGATCAGAGCATAAACTTCGTCTGCAGACCTGTTTCTGCTCCGCTGTATAAACTCTCACTATGATGCGACGCACATGCAGAATGGAGTTAAACTTTCCGATAGGGAATGTAATCGGATACAGGCGTTTACACAGATATTATTGTTCTATTTAACAGATTATTTACAGGATCAACTAGATAGAAATTATATTCCGAATGGCTTCAATCAGACTAAACTATTCCAATGAAGCTGCTTACAGCTCTCAGTGAGATTATTAATGGATTAAGGGGTGTGTGGAGTTAATACAATTTAGAGAATATCATTTCAATGGATTATGTACAGTTATGTTCCCTGACTACAGGTACTGAGATGTACCCTTGAAGGCCCCATCCCAGTGGGAGGGGTACTGCCCCAGTGACAGTCTAGTACCTTTGTTTCTGAGAGTATTTGTGGTGCCAATATATTAGAAACACAATTTATTGTATTCACAGGATAAAAAACGATTATCGTGTGTATTGTAATACCCTTTCACAGTCAGGAATGTAACTAAACTTGATGGAACTGAATGAGGAGAGATGGAGATACTCACTGTGTAAAAGCCTCAATAGTGTTTTCTATCTTCTCTCCGGCACCTGAAGACCAAAAGATCATCAGACACTTGAGCAGAGCACAGCAAATAAACATACGTGGCCAAACGGTGGACTACACTACACTACATGTTTTTTGTAAAACATGGTAACAAGGTAAAAACAATGTAAATCTAAGGTACAACCTTGGTTTTCGGGTCAAATTTTGTGCCTTAAAGAAGTTTTTCTTAAGGAAAAAGTCCATTGTTGTAGTTTTTCATAGCCTCATGCTTTAAAACTCTACAATAAAACAAGGTTAGAGACGAGGTGTGGTGTGTGGAGTCAATACAACCTGAAAATGAATTGCAGGGGATTATAATATAATTATGTTTCCTGACTAAAGGTACTTAGGTGTAGCCTTTATGGTCTCACCCCAGTGACTAGAGGGGCACTGCCCTGGTGTTTAGTTAAGTAACTTTTTCCTGAGAGTGTGATAGTGGATAAAAGCAGTACAGAAAATTGTTCCATATTACAGTGTAAAAAGCAATTATTAAAAAAAAAGAAAGAGTGGATGCTTACCTCCTCTGTGGGAAATGTGTCTGCATTGAAATGCTAACTGTTTCTTCTTGTGGAGAATCTGAGGGTAAAGCAGTAGAAAAAGAGAACATAGGATGTAAAGTCCAAAAGCCAAGAGGTACGGCACAGCGTCCATAGCGTCCATTCAGACGAATCAGAGCTCGGATGTCAGGTAGTCGTATCTTCTCTATTGACCTGCCTTTCTTATATAGTGTAGCTAAAGCATGTGAGGGGGCATGTGAATGGTTGTGTGTGTGTGGGTGTGTTTGTGTGTGTGTGTGTGTGTGTGTGTGGTCAGGTATGACACAGCGTAAAACATACAGCTGGATGAAAAACCTGAAAAAGTCACACTGCTATTCAGTCATATCCAGACATTCCCTATCTGCATTACGTAACACTGGAAACTGAAACCGAGTCGTGCTCCGGCTCTGTTAACTGGTGGGAACCATTTTTCTGAGCTACTGTACATCTCATGACTTATCCCAGTTTTTCTCAGCTCTGCTCTGTGTTCTTTCCTTAGAAAATCACATGAACAGTGGACCGCAAACCAACCCAGACTTACCACCGGAACACAACATGGCAGAACATGATATCCTCTTTATAAGAAAGCCTGGCCTGCGAGGCTCTGGGTGCCAAGGTGAAGTACGGCTTATCTCAACTGAGACCACATAGCTACTCCCATTTCCTTCCGTGGAGGAGTTGCACAATGAAGAAACTGCTGATACTTCTTTAAAAGGACTGTCTGTCACCCTTTGACCTTAAATGCATCAGTTTGTTTAGTCAGTAGATTAGTGAGTGTTAGTGAGATGGGTGAGTACAGTGAGAACCTTGCTGTGAATCCCATAGGAAATACATTCATTTGTGTCCATTATAAAGGACTTTTTTGACATCTAAAAATCTAATAGTGTCTAAAATGACACTATTGCAGCTCATTCCATATTATTATGACTAAATAATTTGCAAGAAATGGACAGAAATACAGATATATTTGCAGATTGAAGTATATCCAGCCCTTGTTTCTGCACTAATTGTCCATTTTATGAGCTCCACATACTGTATAGCTGCACTTTGTTGTTCTAGAGTTACAGACTGTAGTCCATCTGTTTCTCTGATACTTTGTTACCCTGTTCTTCAGTGGTCAGGACCCTCATGGACCCTCATAGAGCAGGTACTATTTGGGTGGTGGGTCATTC